>NC_047659.1:129772258-130072258 GCF_011762505.2 Arvicanthis niloticus
AGGAGTGAAGAATGTGGGCTTGTGAATTGAGCACAGACCTCAGAAGTAGATAAAATGGTGTCTTATTCTAATCCACCCCACCCACATTTCTCAGCTGTTCATCTGAGATGAGGTTCACACTGAAAAGAGCCACAGGTCTGCCCTCAAAGCACTCCAGTCTGGATGAAGAAACCATTCTCAGCCCTAATGAATAAGCAAGGAAGAAGGACATAACCAGGGTTTCCAGAGTTGGGGATGCTTGAAACGAAACACAAAGGTAAAATCATGCTTTTCCAAGCTCTTTCCTGACACTGGAAACAACATACACAAAAGTGTGAAGCAAGAAACAGGCTGATGTGGCAGGGGCAGCATTTGTTTCCCAGCACCCACATTGGGTAGCTCACAACCATCTGCAACTCTACCTCTGGGGGATCCAACACCCTTTCGTGGCTTCCGAGGGCACCTGCACATTCATGGTAGACAAACAAACACACACACTTATACACACAAAGAAAGAAAGAAAGAAAGAAAGAAAGAAAGAAAGAAAGAAAGAAAGAAAGAAAGAGAGAGAAAGAGAGAAAGAGAGAAAGAGAGAAAGAAAGGAAGAAAGAAAATCTTTTTTTTAAAAGAAGAAACAGGATACAGGATGTTGTCTTTTATAACTATAGGATCTTGTGAACTCTACAGAGCACAGAATCAGCAAAGAAAGGCCTACTATTTATTACCAAACAGTTTAGAATTATTTTCTTTATATGTATATGGTCTCACACACACATAAACAAAGAAATACACCAATGTCTCAACTTTGAGGGAATCTGGGCAGAGTGTATAGCAATCCTCTTTAATGACCCACTCCTATAAATATAAGATCATAAACATGACATGATGGCTCATACCTACGATCCTACCATTTTGAATCTAAAGCAGGTTTTCTGCAAGTTCAAGGTCAGCCTCGACTACATAGTGAATTCCAAGCCCTCTGAGATATTCAGTTTCAGTAAACAAACAAATAGGAAAAACAAATGAGTAAATAAAGCCAAGATCACTTCAGATTTCTGATGTTTTATCTAATCCACTCAGACTCATTCACATCAATTTTCAAAGGAATAAGAAAATCCTAGCCCATTACAAAGAGAGACAATGGAAGAGCCACTTACTCCCTCAAAGATACTGAGCAAGTTGCTTAGGGAAAATTCTCATCAATAGTCTTACTCAGTTGTAGGTCCTGCCTAGCACACTGACCACCAGGCCAAGATACGGCCACTGGTATAAAAGTGGCAAGTCTGTTGTGGGGATAACCAGCCACCCTCTGCTTGGATTTGATTCCAGGAGAGAATTCACATCTGGTACTGTAAACACGGTCCAAAGTCAATGGCTAAGGAGGTTCTGGGCTCTAGTGGGAAAGCAACTGTTGTTTGGCTGAGTATATACTCATCAAATTACCTTCTGCAAAATTATGTTTATGCCCATAGATTAGAGCCGCTGTCAGCTTTAGTCAAAGATCGTCCTCTTCCTGATGAGTATCTGTTACTGCAAATACTCATACCTGGTCAGTAATGCAAAGAAGAGACTACTGAATATTCTGCCATGATCTGGGACATCTACATTACCACCGCCACCCACCCCCAATGCTCAAAGATCTTCGTGGGGAAGGGGGCAGAAAGAGGGGTGAAATGCTGTCTTCTGGGCATGAACAGGCAGCCGTGATTGCCTGCACAAAATCTGCCCAAGATGGGGCCTTATCATGGAGGAGAGACATATTTAAAAGACCTTAGCCATCCATCCCTATGGTTATGGTTGCTAGGGGACAGAAAGACATCTTCAGTAATGTGCTCAATGGTAAGATAGCTATGCTCCTGTAAGCAAGCTTTATCTCAGTGGGTCACACACACACACACACACACACACACACAGAGAGAGAGAGAAGGGTGGTTAAGAAGGGATGAGAGGAGACAAGGAAGGGTCATATTGAATGTTTGTATACCAATCTGTATATACATGTACATTTACATATTCATATATATGGAAATGTCATAATGAAATCTAATATCATGTGTAACTAATATATGCTAATAAAAAGATAAAAGAGAAGAGAAGAGCTACCTGTACAGGAAATGCCTTTAAGGCGTTATCCAAAAACTACGTTGGTCCTGAAGGGTTTCCTGGATCTTTTCTCCTCTCCTTTAAAAGCTGAGGCTGGAGATTCAGTGCTTGTCCCTGTGGGGACAAGAAGCAGTTTCCTCACACAGCAGCCACACTCTAGCCTGCTGGGCTTGCCCATGAGGAAGGATACGGCATTCCGAAGCTCTTCTCCTGTGTCTCTCCATGATGCAGAATTTGGCCTCAAAAAAGACTCCCCAGTTCAAAAGGATGATACTGCTGGTGAGGTGCTAAGGGTTTCTAAGACAGACATGAGACCATTGTTGCTGAAGAGCACTGGAGTCAGTGCTTAGGGTCCAGCCCCGACTCCACCTCTTGGTTTCCCTCAGTGTCTCTCAACCTCCATGTCTGTGACAGGAGGAATCAAAACCCCAACCTCATAACCTTCACACAACTGCTCACCCAGAGAGCAGCATTCTCGGCAGACCCTCCATGAGCCTGGTGTGAGTCAGGGGTCAGGGGTCAGGGGTCAGGGGTCAGGGGTCGCCGGGGTGCAGGAATGGGTAGAGCAGATTGGCCATTCCTTCCTGGGAGTGGGAAGCAGAGACAACAAAGGCAGACGAGTAAGGAGTGGGTGATCCTCTGGATCAGTGGTAGGGAAGGAAGTCTTCCCGAGGAGGTGACTTCCCTGGGACCAGAAGGCTGTGTCACCAGCTGAGATTTTCCATCATCACCATTATCAGCCTTCGTCCCACTCTTGCCCAATATAGACAGCACTCGACCAACGGCGCAAGAGCCCCTTTGCTAGAAAGGTTAGCAGCCACCCCCTCAGTGGCCTCCACACCCCTATCTCATCCCAGAAAACCTGAAGTGGTAATACACATAGGGACTGTGCCAGAATCCAGAGAGGAAAAACCTGCCCAGTCCAGATGGTCATAAGACAGTTGCTGGTTCCCTCAGGTGATGCTGGGGAAGACGCCAAGCCAATTGCTTTAGCCAGCATTCCTCCCACTCCACAGTCAGAAAGCCTCTCTGCAGTATCCCCTAAAGGTTGGGTGAATACTCCAGCTTCTTCCCTGATTTAATGGGGCACCTCCTGTGTGCATTAGGGCCTAGAGACTGAGCCCCAGTTGCTATCCTCCCTAACACTTCCTACAGGAAGTGTTCACAATCCCAGCACTTTCCTGCAGTTACCTCTCAAGTAAACCATTTGCAATCTACAGACTCAGAGTCTCCCTAGGAGAAGCCAGCTCCAGACAGTACTTTGATGTTCAGCAATCTAAATAGAACTATAAGCTCCTTGAAGACCAGAATACCCTCTCTTTGGGTCAATGCCATACGCCCACATCTTACCCAGATGCTTTTGTAAATATTTGTGAGATGGGAAATTATCTCACACAGAGCTGTGCAAGATCCTGAAAGGGCAGAGAGTGGAGCCCAGAGATCCCGGTGTGTGATTGGCTCCTTCAGACACCAGGCCTCAGCAGAAGGAGGCAGTGAGTGGTCCATAAAGGGAGCGTTGGCAACAACTGGGATTAGGAGATGAATGGCAGGCAGGCTTGTATGTGTGGTTCAGGTTCTACTCTGCTCCACAGAGGAGCCAGCTCCTCTGGGCACCGCTCACCATGTGCACAGCCACAACACAGGCCATTTCTATTAGCTTGGGAAAGGTACAAGAGCATGACAAATACGTGTAATTTGTAAATTGGCCAGTCTTTTGCAATAATTTAGAGGCACTAGTTAGGAGCAATAGAAACCCCCCAATTACTGATGTTTAAGACTGGTACTGTTGCTGGCTGAATATTTCATGCATAAATGAACTTCCACTAGGCCACCCGCTGCTTCTGATGAGACTCTTGCGGGCTTTATTGCCCAGCGCCCAGCAGGGTCCCTCCAATGGGCCCCATGACGGATGATGCATCGTTTTGCAGCTTAAATAATGCAGCGTGGGACAGGCTCAAGGCGGGTGCACTTTATTTACATATCAATTGAGTGGCCACCCTGAATATGAAGAAATATGAGAGGAGAAGTCACCATCGCTGAATATTTCATGGCCATGACCCCAGCAGGAAGTGAATGTCTCCAACTCAGAGCTGGGACCAGCAACCAGTGCTAAGACAAGCGATAATAATCCAGGGGACACAGAAGGAACAGCCTCTACGGCTAGGGAGGGGGGCTGCTGACTGGAATTGATGACACCCCCCCCCAGCATCTGGATTCAATCCGTCTCTGCTCTTACAAATCAGCAAAATATGTGCTTCCTGCCACTTGCTTCTAGATCTTGGGAACTTCTGCAGAGAAGAGAACCTGTTCGAGCCACCCTATGGTGGCTTCCAAGTCGTGCAAAAACGAACAGAAAGGCTGAGAACAGAGAACAGCATGGTCCTCCAAGGGAAGGCACTGCTCTAAGAAATCAAATCGGGGATCAGCTCAGTCTCTCCCTGTGATGGGTCTGGAGACTCCCTTCCCTGGAATCAGGCAGGTAAAAATAAACTACTTTTATCTGCCAGTGCCAGACCCCTTTCCAAGTGATAAGGACCAGACTGAGTAAAAAGACACAGTCTTGCCCTCAGGAAAACCAAAGAAAGTGCAAAAATATTGAAAGAAGGGTCTATTCAATATAGTCAATGTCTGTGATTGCTTAACAAATTACCCCAAGCTTAGTGGTTTCAAACAATAAACATTTATTATGAAACACAGTTCTTGTGAGCTACAAATTTGGACGTGGTTTGGCTGAGTTTACTCAGAATTTCTCCTAAGGTAGCTGTCTAGGTGTCAGCCAGGCCTGCAATAACTGGAAAGATGGACGAGGGCAAGGGCATCTGATTCCAAGGAAGCCCACTAGCGTGTAGAAAACCAGCGCTTGCTGTCAGTAGGAAACTTTATCTCCTCGCTACCCTGGCCTTCCAATGAAGTTAGTGCCCTCCCAACATGGTGGTTGGCTTTCCCCAAGCAAGGGATCCAAAAAAAAAAAAAAAAGCAAAACAGAGCATCGGTGTCTTTTAAGAGCTACAAACAGAAGTCACAAGCCATCACTTTGGCCGTATCCTATTGATTACACGAATAAGGATGAGTAGCAGGTAGCCAGGATCATAGGGGGCCATCTTGGAAAGTAGTTACTTCACAGAGCAAATGTAAGCCAAATGAGAGGCGGCTATTTTGCCTTGCCGGAGTCTATCAAGGCATCTTAGAGGAAAGGAAATACGCATAGACACTTGACGGAGAAAGTTGTCTCAGCAAAGAGGAAAGAGTATTCAGCTGAGGAACCAACCTGAGTAGTAGCTCAATTTAGCTAAACTTAGAGCGGGCTGTAGACAGACACCACGCTTGTTTCTGAGAGCCACAGGGAGCTACTGAAGGGTAAGGAAGACTGTCCTGAGGATGCAGTGGTTCTAAATCTGTACCTGTCAGCAAAAATGGGTGGGTCTGATTGGGCTGGAGAGATGGAACTAGAGCCTGAGTCAGCCCCTGGACAGACCATAGAGGATTTCGTGAGGGACTCAGCTTTACTGAGAGCCAGAGAAAACAGGTCTATCTCTAATGCCAGCCCGGCCCCTCCCACAGTCTCACTATGTAATCTTGCTTTTAAGCCACTTAACCTGAGCGGGTCTCAGCTTTTTCATCAGTAAAATGGGAATAATGGGAGGATGTGCCTGAACGTGGTTGTGGGTGTTAAGTGTGGCAAGGCATCGGTACTTAGTGCCCCTCATCTGTGTTAAAGGTCCCCTGGGGTCAAAATGTCCCCCTCTCCTCACCATCCTTCTCCTGAATTCTAACACTACTTTTGAATCTTCTTCTAAGAACATTATTGCCGGCTCCCTGCACTAGATTAGAATCCCCCGGGTCTGGGAAAGTCAGGCTACTGCCCCCTTTGGACTGACTGTCTCCCTACTTCACAGCACTCAGGGGAGTTGTTTGACTCCATCCTTGTCAGGGCGATAATCACATCCTGCACGTTGTCTTGTTTAGATTTGTGTTCTCATCACATCCTTTATCCCCAGATCGAAAGCTGTGTAAGGTCAGAGTCTCCCAGACTTCTTTACCTCCGTACCAACAACACAGACATTGTGCTTTTCAATAAAGCCTAGACGATAAAAATCGAGTCTGATCCAGCTTGATTTTTGCTTCCCAAAACATGCTCTCTTGCTGTACATCTTTGTGCAATCCAGTGCCTCAGTTTTCCTGTTTGTTAAATGGGTCTGACACCTACCTCATTAGAAAGTCTACACCATACTACATACAAAGCATCACAAACAGTGCTTGGGAAAATTATATATGAACAGAGTTTTTGTTTCATACATGGACCATTGTAGGTTATATGTAAAAATGCCCCCCACAGGCTCCTGTGTTTCTACACTTTGTCTCCAGCCAGTAGCGCAGCTTGAGACAGCTGTAGAATCTTTACAAGGTGAAGCCACCCACACCTTGAGACTGTATAGGCCTGCTCCACTTCCTGACAGTCACAGTATTGTGACTGATCAGCTGTCCCTACTGATGGTACCATGCCTTCCCCACCATGGACAACAAACCAGAATAAACCCTCCTGTAATTTTATGTCAGGTATTTTGGTCACAGCAGCAACAACAACAACAACAACAAAAAAAAAAAAAACATAGCAATACATGGATATATCCATGTATTGTATATATCTGTGTGTGTGTGTGTGTGTGTGTGTGTGTGTGTGTGTGTGGTGTATATTCAGAGAACAGTAGTAAGTGCACAATGAATATTTGTTGAATAGTGTGCTTATTTTAATAAAAGAAACAAGTCCTAACTGTAAGAGAGCCAAGACAGGGATGAAGACAGAGGGGCCAATTCTTGATCTGAACAAGGGAAAAGAGCCTTGAACTTGAGAACCTTAAAAGCTAAAGATGGCAGAGAAGGGCGGATATAAGAGAAGGCTCAGTGGGAGGAGGCAGAGACCAAAAGACCCTTCTGTGGACCCCCCACCTGGGATTGCCAGCCCATGTACTAACACACACCGAACAGCTAAATCATACATTATTGATTTGTCAAACGTATTTGCATATAAATAAGCATGATCATTCATAGAAGCCACACAGTGCCGCCTCCCCTCAGTGCCATGATTGCAGATGGATGGCCCTAGTTAGACACGAACCAGGGACGCTGCCACCTCAGCCACAGAGTCAGTGGCTGATTTAAAACTACATTTATTGGAGCATGTAAGTGTGACAACCTAGTGGTGAGTTTGGGATAATTAGTCTAAAAGACAAGATGAACGGCTCCTAAAACCGGCATTGTGATAAAGATCCCACCCCCAAAAGCCCCCTCCCTTCCATCAGCTCAGCCCTGATACCAAAAACACAGCCTATGATTGATAATTAACTAGAAGATGTTAACGGGCAAGATTCACTTCCAATAGCATTTTCCGAAGGACTGTAGAATTTCACACGCAGGTTGATTGAGTCCCCTCCCCCCTGTGATTAGCAGGAGAGAGCAATTCTCAGCTCTAAACTGAAGCTGGGGGTTGTGGGGGTAGGCAGACAGTCCTAGACAAAGTCTCTATGGCCAGGCAAGCAGGTGGCTTCACTCAGCCTCCCCCGCACTCAAACCGAGATGGATCTGCGGGGTGAAGCATGCTGACCCAGGGAAATTATATCTGCCACGTTAATTCATTCTGCGTGGGAGATCAGCCATGAGCTTGGAGGCTGGCATCGCCTGCCTCTGATGGATCAAGGGACCCAGCTGCTCAGCTACACACAATACTAGAGAATCATCATCCGTCGCAAAGGAAACACGCCGTGTGCTAACACTTCATTTTAATTGTCCCAAATTACACTTGAAGACTTACAGCCCAGCAGGCCAGGCAGCAAATATCAAACACAACCTTGAGAACCAGCCTGGCCTAGAGGAAACCTCAACATGATGCAAAAGAGGGGACTGGATGCCTTTTCCCCCACAGCTGCCTTCAGGTTCCAAAGGGAGAGATAAGGGGGACCCCGTAACCCCATGACTTACAACCTACCAATAAGTAGGTTCCAAGGTTTCTAAGATTTAACTGTTACAGACCTAGCCCAACATGGTGGCATACGCAATTAATCCCAGCACTTGGGAGGCAGAGGCAGGCATATCTACGAGTTTGAAGTCAGCCTGGTCTACAGAACGAGTTCCAGAACAGCCAGGGCTACGCAGAGAGACCCTGTCTTGAAAACTCAAGGGGGGGGGAGAAAGGGAGTATAAGACCCCACTGGGAAGAAAGACAGAGACTTCGATGTTTGAAATTCTCAAAGAGGAACCCAAAAAGGCAGAAGCCAGCAAAGAAGTCTGTGGTAGGCAGAGTGATTCCCCACAAAGATGTCCATATCCAGACTACCAGAACTTAATGTGATAAAGGGGACTTGGCAAATGATTGAGGACATCAAGACAGGGAGCTTTTTCCTGAATTATTCTGGGGACCCAGTACAAGCACAGAAGGGTTATACTGGCCAGAGGGAAGTGCTGCTGCCTTTAAAAATGAAAGAAAAGACCACAAGGCAAGGAATGTGGCTCACCCTTAGAAGCTGGGAAAGTTTAGGACACACACACACACACACATTCCCCTTGAAATTCTCCATACATTCTTGAAGAAGGAGCATGTCCATTTTCATCCCAGTAATATGCACTTCATACCTCTCCTTCCAGAACTGCAAACTCATGAACACATATGCTCTAACCCACCAACAGTATTGACATTTTACTTCTGTCAGGCAGAGAGGGCTATCTGAACTTCCAGAATCAGACTTGTACTTCTAGGATGCCCTAGGGGGAGTGGGTTCTAGGTGCAGGTGGCAGGTGCAGATAGCCAGCAAATGAGACCTGGGAAATCAGAGAGGCTATAGTGGTAGGTAATTTAGATAGGAGATTGCCTGACCAAGAGACCCTCAGCTATTGGAACATACCTGTTCTTCATGTGCCTGGCCCCTGTCTGCCTCCACACAGGAAGGAAACATTATCTGGTTCCTTAAGCCTGCCCTGTATGTAGAGCCCACAGCTGGGAGAGGTAAGTTGGCTGAGAAGGTAGAGACAGGCATATCCCTGGAGTTCACTGCTCAGCCAGACTAGCCTGTTTGGTAAGTTTCAAGCCAATGACAGACTATCTTCAAAAATCACTATGTGTATAACATCCAAGGTTGTCTTCTGGCTTCCACACACTCATGCATATGTGTACACACACATGAACACAAACACACACACACTACATGTAAAAAGCTTTGACCCAGTCTGTGTCTGTCAGACAACACACACACACGCACGTGCATGCACACACACACAAGTGCGAGTGCACGTGCGTGCATACACACAGACACACACACACACACATTAGATAGCCACTCTGGACAGCACTTTGACAAAACCAAGAACATACAAAAATCACTTCTGGGTCTGTAGACATCTAGGATTTGGCTGTTCTGTGTTGCTCTTAGACTGAACTCCAGGACAGAGATTGGTTTTGAGCCAAAGCTAAATCACAGAATAGAGTATCACCCTGCCCCTGTGAATCCACACTGGAGCACACAACAAAGACTAGCTCACTGGAGCAGGCAATTGTGTCCACCTGGACATGGAGGAGGAAGTCTTTCCCTGACCACCGTGCAAACCATGGCAAACCTTAAAACCCTATCTCAGGATAATGAACTGCTCCTCTCTCCTTAGGAGAGGGAAGACCTAGGGACTTCCCATCACTCTGTGCATAAGATACTGTGTCTCATGTCTTAGGGTTTCTATTGCTGCAATGAAACATCATGACCAAAAGCAAGTTGAGGTAAAAATGGTTTATTTTGCCCTGGTTGGCCTATTGGAAACCCTTTCTGAAAAGTCAACTCCAACTCCACTACCTCTGTACATGCAGCATAGGCAAAGACACTGCAATTATTCCAAACCCCACCCACCCAAACAACAACAGTACAAGCCCTAACCCCTCCTTTTCTCAGCTTTCAAAACACTGGCCGTGCCACTGGCAGACAATCCGAAACAGCCTCCAAAATGTGGACGTGTGAGACTGTATCCCCAGAATGCTTTGCAAAAAGTAAATATTGTGACAAACAGTCGGAAATGTGGTGCATTTATCTGCACTTTTGATAGCTGCTCATATGTTCACATTAAAAACATTGAGATGTATAATTAAAAATCTGTTTCAAAATGCGGAGAACATGTAAAAAAAAAATAACTTCTCCGTTTACACATGGAAAACAAAAGCAAGTCTATGTGAGCCGCAGGGGGCAGAAAAATGAAACAACTTCAACGGATGACGACCCAATGGAGAGGGATGGTAACAAGCCTCAGATCACACACGGAGGCACTCCCCTTGTCCCTCAGCACTGGCCCACGTGGTCTAAGCTACCCATGCGCATGCGCATGCGTGTCTTTCACTACACCTAATGTGATGCTTCCCTGCCCCTGAGTGAGAAGAGTGAAGAGATTGACATAGGGCTTGAGGCCCAGGGGAATATCAGTGAAGACCAGAGAGCAATACAGGAAAGACTATCAAGTGACAGGTGTTTGCACCCCACAAAGCATGCGTTTATCTTTTACCTGCTTCCTCTTTCTCTGCCGCCATCCCCACAAGATCCCGGGTCTTCTAGTAATTATCCTGCGATTTTTTAGCTTGCATTTGGGAGGGAAGAAGTTGAGGGGAACAGAGGAGAAAGGGAGCAGAGATGTATTAGTGGTTCTGTCCTGAGAGATTTTTAGTGCATTATAAGGAGAAAACAGGCAAGTTCTAAGAGAAAGTGGGCAGCGCGCGAGTGTGCAGAGAGGAAAGCTCAAGAAACTCTGCTGTGAACTCATATTTAGGTCTTTAGCATTCTTTGAGAGATTTCAATAAATAATTTAAGTTGTTCTAAATTCCTTTGATCATGAGGCATTGGTTTTATGTGGGTTATGTAAATGAATAACCATGCGCTCTCCCCTGCACAACCAGACTCCGTAGCAGTGTGGACTTGGTGCTTTGAGAAAATCAGCAACAACACTGGAGTCCCAGATGAAAGAAAGACTTTCCAGAGAAAGTACATGTTCGAGTTGAAACCAGGGAGGATACGTTAAGCCCACAGGTGTGAATCAAAATTTCTTCTATCTCAAGATCAGGGAAAGAAATCCCTGCATGGACACAGGTTACTCGAGGCAAAAGGGGACACACTCTGCTGGATAGAAGGGGAAAAACCAAAGGGTGGACAGGACTGTGTGTGGTGGGACACCCCAGTCCTCTAGGAGAAGCGTTGCCATCAAAATGTGATCCATAGCGGCACACATCTGAGCTCGGGAATGGCTTGACCTCCAGTTCGTTTGCTCCTCTGGCCTGGCGGCCATGGACCTCCCCACCCCCGCCCCCATGCAGCCTGTCCTCTTCCGAATTCTATCTCTCCAGAAGAGTGACCAGGAGAGATAAAATCTGACCAGAAGGTACCTCAGGCAGTCCAGAAAGCACTTTCAAAAAATTCCCAAGAATAAGAAGACACTCTGGAAAAGGAAAGGCCATTTGCCACCTTCTGAATTCACAAGCTAGGAACACTTTTGTTTCCAATGAGTTAGTTTCACAAACTTGTATAAATGGAAACAGACTTGATTCTTAGTGATTTTAACTGCAATACAGCCTTGGTAGGAATATGATGTTTTATCTTATTGATTGTAATTAGTGACCAGCAAGGGAACTATCAAAATCACATCATATCACATAGGGTGTGAGCTCTCCTAGTACTTAGCTTCCTGAGAAGGTGGGGTTGAGTATGTAGCCAGGAAAAGCTTGAAGTCCTAGAGACCACCCTGAAACACATGCAGTCTTGAGGCCCTTAACTAGGACAGTGGCACTCCCTAAAGTCAGGAAGACTCGGGAAAGACAAAGCAAAAAATGGGATAAGCCAGGGATAAGTCTCTAAGGTGAGATAGCTTGAGCAAGAAGTTTACCATGGCTTGTGAAAGGCAGAACTCCAACTTTGCCATGCACTAGTGTCAATGTCCACTGCCCAGGATGATTGCCCAGGAAACCTGAATTAGACTCAACCCAACTGACTCAGTAATTCTTTGTTTGGGATGCTATATATACTGTGTACTGAAGAATTATGGCATCTGTGGCATCTACCCACTACATATTAGAAAAACTTTTTTCCAGTTTTAATAGTTGAGAGTGTTTCTGAACACTGCCAAATGTTCACAAGGGGAAAAATCAACCCCAGCTGAGGCTCTCAGGGTACCTTCAATTGTATTCTGAACCTTGGTTACATAGGAAGGAAGCCTTGAGGAGGGCTCATTTGGCTTATGCAGGCTCCTCTCTGAAGGATCTGGGGACCCTCAGTCAAATCTCAGCAAAGTCTACTACTGCCGCTGCCTTCCCATAATGCCCCTAGAGATCGGAGGGCACAGGGCACTTTCACGTTGATATGTCAGGGACTCCAAGAAAGACTGAAGAAAAACTGATCAAATGGATCAGAGAATGAACTCCGTAGCTGTGAGTTTGGTCCCAAGCTCATCTGTGATCTGCCCTTTGCTGACCTGGAAGCTCCTCCGCTCACCATGTATCACCCACAATACTCTATGCATCTCACAACTTCACACTCAGTGAACAAGTGGCCACCTCTACGTACAGCCTGAGCTACATAGTGAGACCTTGCAGACAGACAAGACAGACAGAACTCAGTAATGACTGCAAGGTCTTCCCTCATCATGTGATCTTCAGTCAGGCCCGTTTTACTTCTGGCCTGAGACTAGACTAGACCTGCATTGCCTTCCAGTATAGCTGAGCGAAAACCTCTGCATGTTGTTTTGACTTAGAGGCCATTGTACTTCCATTAATAAAGGAAGAGAGTATTGGAGAGTGTATGCAATCTTTAACTGGAACAAAATCATCAGTGAGTCAGAAGTCACATGCAGATGCATGACTTTCTGGACTCCAGTAGTGTAAACCGAATGAACTTGGCCACAAGCAAAGGTGTTGACCTACTGCTTGGCTCATCCAGAAAGTCAACTTTCTGTAAAGATTTCCTGAATGAGCAGGACTGGAGGTGGGATTGACTTCGGGGAAACTCTCACCCAGTCTGCGGTGTGGCAGACGGAAAGCTCCCCCAGCCCATCCTCCCACCACCCCGCCCCCATTCACTTATCACCATGTAATTGAAATAATGCTTATCGACAGAGACTCACAAACAACTGCTCAATTTTCCTCAAAATTCAATTAAACTTCGTTTATTCTGGGGATCGATCCAATTAAAAGAAGGAAAATTTCAAATGGTCTGAGCAACACCATCCATCTTCAAACACAGTGTCTACCCCAGTGATGTAATAATTCGACCAATCAATGCTTTAAAAGCATTTAGCAGTCTTGATAATGAACTTTTGTCAAAACAGCCTTGCAGAGCAATAAGTGCCTGCAGATTAATATGAAGTCATAAAGGGCTAATGCCTTGGGGCAGATGGGGTGTGTGGGGGGAGCCAGTGGGAGTCATGAGCTTCCTCTTCCTCTTCCTCTACCTTCTCCAAACTAAGCATGGGCAGCATTGAGGGACCTGGAAGATGTCCCATGAGCCACCCCCCCAACCCCCCCAACCACCCCCCCAGCTTCTGCTCAATCTGTAGGCTCTTCTTCCCTCAGCCCCAGGGATCCCAACTCCACACAGCCAGGATCTAGGATGTCACTGATGCAAAAAGCAGTCTTCCTTGCTGAGAAGGTACCCAAGAACAAAAAGGTTTGCCTGCCAGCAGGTGGTCTACCGGACCACCTGCACTTGCTAGTTCTGGCTACAAATGGTCTGTGAGCCCTAAGAACCTCTTTTCTCATACAGATTACCCTGTTTGGGGGGGGGAGGAGGTACCCAACTTCCAAGCTGTGTGACCTCTAAAAAGTTACTCAAGCTCTCTGGGGGTTTTAGTTTCTTCATCGGAAAAGCAAAGTTAAATGGCATTTATTGAAGGTGGGAGGAGGCTGGGTAACAAAAATGCAAAGATGAATAAGACCACCAGGCAGTGGTGGCACATGCCTTTAACCCCAGCACTTAGGAGGCAGAAACAGGCTGCTCTCTGTGAGTTCAACGGCCAGCCTGGTCTACAGTGTGAATTCCAAGACAGCCAAAGCTACACAGAAAAACTCTGTCTCAAATAACTAATAATAATACTACCCAGGCTTTACCTCTAAAGATCTTTACCTCTAAAGATTAGAAAGAGATGGGCACAAAGAGCCATTTAGCAAGAAGCTATCGTATCTGAAGACATGTGAGACGGATCTAAAGCCAGTGTTGTAAGCTCAGCACCTGGCAGATCGAGGAGGATTTGGTCAAGGAGCAGGCATTTGCCAGGCAAAGAAAGCTCATGGGCAGATAGAACAGAGTGCAGAGGTGTGGCGAGGCATGCCAAGGGAAGGGCGCAGGGTGGGCTGGTTGACACCTCATTTTCCAGGTCAAAGTGACTTTATTCCAAAGGAGACAGGGAGGTGTGAGAGGTGGTGTCTCAGAGTTGGTATATGGAGAAAAGCACTGAGAAAAGTTCAGTCAAAGCCAGGAGAAGAATGGCCTGCTGGCAATGAGGAAGTGGTCATTTAGACCAGACATGATAGTATATGAGGTGGTCAGGCCACAGGACTCTGCCAGGAGTCCTCTAACCACACTGAACATACATAGTCCAACCACAGGCTTCTCAACAAGTGTCCCCACACACCCAGACAGGAAATCTGTGAGTCCTTCCACATATAAGGGTTGCCCTGTCTGACAGCTGGATTTACAGGGGCATGGTATTCCTTCCCAGGAATTTAAGCCAGTATTTGACTGTGTCTCCCTCACTGTTGACTCTCCCTCAACTCCAAGACACCAATCAGAGCTGAAAGAGACCGGACAGAGCTGTCCTTGGTACTAGCCATATTGCTCCAGGGAGGGGATGGGGCCAAGGGGAGGATCTTAGCAACTCATTGGAGATCTGAGCAGCCTGGGCCACACATGGCAAATCCCTGGACCCCAGGTGGTCCATGATCTATCAGCATCCCCTTCTCCATCTCTCACTGAAGTCCTTCTAGACCCCGAGTGCCCTGTCCCCTCTGAGGCAACCAGACTGCACATTCAGCTGCAATATCGGCAAGTCTGTGGCCACCTCCTCTGCCAGCCTGAAGTACTACCTTTAAACACCAAGAATAAAGCTCTGAAACTGACAGGTGTTTTAAAAGCAGGGCGAGGGGTGTCCATTTGCTGGAAGCCGCAGTCCCCCATGGAACACCATGCCCTGACCTGCCATCACAGAGGCCCAGGATTGGGAAACAGGAGGATTAAGAATTAAAAGGCTGTTTCGGATAAGGGAGAACTTGTGTTGTTAGATCAGGAGGGTATTAAATGATCCCAGGCCCAGAAATACCTTTTCAAAGACTTTCTCCATTAAGACTTAATATTAAATTTATACTTTCAGTGCCCTAAAATACAACTAATTTTTTTTTCAAAAGGTAGTTTTGATGCCGAAGGTATAGCTTAGGCTAAAAGGCAACAGGCACATCAAACATCATTGTGGGGGCGGGGCTTCAAAGGGTTGTTTCAGCAGGATCCTTTCTGTTCTCTCAGTCCCCCTCCTAGGCTGATGAAGTTTCTGAGCCCCCTGAAGTCAAATCTTGTGTTCTTGTCTATCAAAGGCCCAGCCACACTGAGTCCGTCTGTCTGTCCATCCCAGTGAAACTCTTGCAAAGAAAGCTTCCCTTTTACCCGGAGATCTGAGGGGAAAATAAAAAGGATACTGATTTGCGAGGAAACAGGAGGGAAGCCCTGCTGGGCCGATAGGAATCTTCTGACTTAACTGAGGCCAGATTTGAATACATTTGGGGGTGGGGGGAAAATCCATTACTTTGGAGAAAAGCTTCACAGGGGTTCAAAAGGAAATATGTTAATGTCGGGAGGAAATCATTTGTGTGAGCTTGTGGGTGAGTGTTTCAGACGCACCCAAAGTTTAACGTCTTCAACCAGAGCCAAAGTCAGAAACAGGAAGGGAGCTGCTGCAGCTGGGTGGAGACATGCCAGGGCAGGAGCATTGAGGCCAGACTCTGCAGCCCCCAGGGTCACTCCTGACACTTTAGCAACCAGCTGTGGGGGCTGAGACACAAACAGCTGGAGATTCAGGCTCGCGTTCATAGGCCACCCACACTCCTCATCCCCATCATGTAGATGAGAAGACTGAGGCCTGGGAAAGAGAGGTGCTTCCCTTTTGACTCCAGCTCCCTGTCTACCTGGCTTCTCCTCACAGTCCCTATATTCAGGAGTATCTGCTCTGCTGAGAGCTAATGTAGACCTCTACCCAGGCAACCTGAAAATAAACTACCCAAAACAGGCATTCCTGTGGCCTGCCCATGTCCTATCCTATATGAGAAGGAATGCTACTTCCAGATAATTAGAAGTCTTGCCACATGACTTTAAGGAATATAGTTCAGGTCAGAATATAATTCCATCAGTAGAGTGTTTACTACAGAAACGTGGGGGTCTGCGTTCAGATCTGTAGCTCACACATAAAGAAACAGGTGTGGCAGCACATACTCACAGCGTCAGTACTGGGGTGTGTGGTGGGCGGACGCAGGAAGATCCGTGGGGCCTAGTTCAATGAGATATCCTGTCTCAAATAGAAAGATGGTGATAACTGTAATTTTGCACATTTTGACAGGCATTCCTGGGACACCCCCAATACTGTATTTGAATGTTTGTCAAGAAGCATTCTTCAAACAAAATGCTACATGAGAAAGTTGGCAGAAGCTCTGTTTTAGGAATATAAGATGTTGTTGATAGGAGGGATTAACATACAGATCTATACCACTCTTTATAATATGTATAGAGTAATTCATTGTTTGATTCAATAAGAATTATTACAGAAGCTTTTTCTGAAAATAGAAAGTGGAGAATTATTAAGGAAGACCTCTGGTCTTGACCTCTGACCCCTGCATGCATGCACACACAGATGCCTGTGCACCTGCACACAGACACACACATGCAAGCATCACATATATGCAACACCACATACACACAACACACAAAGGGTAGAGCATGGTTGTTTCTTCTGAGTTGTATACCACCATCTCTGTTTTGAAGCAAGATACCCCCCAGAAATCAGTCTACAACATTCCCTTGTAGGAGTGGGGAAGCTCAAGGGACTCAGGAGGCCCCTCCCTTTCCTAAGTTCCAGTCACCACTATGTAAACAGTAGACAGCTGACTACAGAGAGACTGCTCAGTGCTGTGGCTAGTGGAAGTGACAGCAAGCTGTTCGATGATGCAGCTTTCTTTGAGTTGCCTACGCTCTTATAAGTAACCCCAGTAAACTCACTGATTCAGCAGGCCGGACTTGCACAGAACCTTTTCTTTTGTTGCCCTCGCTGTATGGGGTAAATAGACTGGGTAAGGCATGCAATAGGAGCTGTATGCAGTAGGGGTGTAGCTCAGTGCTTCCCTAGCATTCAGAAAGCTGGGCTTTATCCCCAGTGCTATTGGAGAGAGAGATAAAAGAGAATGGAGGGGAGGGGAGGGGAGGGGAGGGGAGGGGAGGGGAGGGGAGGGGAGGGGAGGGGAGGGGAGGGGAGGGGAGGGGAGGGGAGGGGAGGGGAGGGGAGGGGAGGGGAGGGGAGGGGAGGGGAAGAAGAGGCTCTGTTCCCTTACTCATGTGCTCAGTTTGTCTCTCTCTGGGCCTCTCTTGCTTCCTCTGTGAAATGATGACAGTTCCATCAGCCCTGCCTTTATTTTGTAAGACCACCATGACATTCCCCTTAGGTCAAGAATACAGGCTATCAAGGGGAGTGTGGGAAGAAAGGAATAGGTTGTTCTGGAGGCCGATTATGTGGCTGTGGCAAATGCATCTGAGCTGACAGGAAGCCTCTCACCTTCGCATGAGCACAGGGTTGTTTGTAGCTGACTTGGGCTCTTCCTCTTCAGGAAAAGGGCTAGAAAGGACCCAGAAGTAAAAGACTCTGGGATGTGCGTCAGAGAGGAGAGAAGAGAAGATAGGGTGGGAACCGGGAGCTGCAGTTGCCGGCTGGGAATCCTACTTAGGGCTTATCATCCAAGAACCAACAAAATTCTGAACTTGAATCAGCACTCTGTTCTTGCTGCAAAAGGGAGGAGAGAACAGAGAGGCCATAGCTCATCATTAATGGGCTTGAATTAATATAAATTAGCTGAGCACATCCCAGTTCTCCCAGACAGGCCAAGTCTGGAGCACGGGGCTGCTGGGTAGCTTGGAGGTTGCCTTCGCTTTACATTCCCTAGGCCATCCATAAAGAGCCTGCTGACCACGCACTCTTCCTTCCTCCCTGATCCCTCCCTCCCTCCTTCTCCCCAACTCCAGCTTCAGAGGTATGAAACCAACCCGCAAGAGGAGGACCCCTCCCCAGACCTCAAGACTTTTGAAATAATCTTTCGAACACTATGGTCAGAGCGATCCTGACCTGAGGCGCTGGGGGAGCATGCAGTTCTGAGCTCAGCTATAGGCTAGACCTCACCTCTCCCATCCTACCCTCTCATTCTGGACCAGAGAGGGCAGCTGGCAGCCAGGCATGTCTTCCAAGAGCTGGTCTCCTAAAACAACCATAACTTGCTTGTACCATTTAGGAAGAACATGAGGCCCGAGCATCCAGAGGTGTCCAGAACTGTTCGGCGTGGTGGGGCACAGGCTCTGGTACATCTGTTGAGATGCTTGAAATTGGGAATTCTCACATCACAAAACTTACTATGTCCCATCCGTTCAGCTGTCGCTCAAGGAACGTAAAGCATCCAGCAGGAGGCTCAGGGTAGAGGGTCCTCCAGAGAGCAGAGGTCCGCTAAAGCACACTGACACTTGTTCTCAGGACTACCCCATGAAGCACACTTAACTTCCTGGCTCAAGATTGTCACATTGGGGCTTGTGGGAACTTCCAGGCTCAATCTCAGCCTGCAAAGTATGCTGGGACCCCAGAGTACATCCACAGACCCTACCTAGAACCAAACAGGATACTGGATGCTTAGCTCAAATCCAAACATAAAAGAGCACGCTCTCTCCAGGTATCATCCCCAGGAGACTTTTAATTCCAGTCACCAATAAGAAAACCAATACTGGAGGGGTCAACAAGCCTGCCATAAAGCCATATAAATTCAAGTGCTGACAGGGGTTAACTTTTACCGATGACGGGAGACAAAGCTTTACCTGTGATTCCTCCACTAAGCCCCACGACCTCCCCGAGACAAGACCAGTACCAGCTCATCTTTCCATACACAGCAGCTGGAGCTCGCAGAAATTGAGCCACACTGCCCTGTCACACAACTAATAAGTGATTGTCTTAGTTAGGGTTTTACTGCTGTGAACAGACGCCAAGACCAAGGCAAGTCTTATAAAGGACAGCCTTTAACTGGGTCTGGTTTACAGGTTCATAGGTTCAGTCCATTATCATCAAGGCAGGAGCATGGCAGCATCCAGGAAGGCACGGTGCAGGAGGAGCTGAGAACTCTAGATCTTCATCTGCAGGCTGCTAGCAGAATATGGACATCTAGGAAGCTAGGACAAGAGTATTAAAGCCCACACCCAGAAGTCCACACCTACTCCAACAAGGCCACACCCTCTAATAGTGCCACTCCCTAGGCCGAGCAGATACAAACCATCACAGTGATGCAGCTAGAATCCACCCCACAGTGTACAGAGGCTCAGCAGAGAACCTGACTGGCTTCATACACCATCTTTTCAGTTTACCGTCAGTGTGATGAGCTCTTTGCAGGTTGTCCTACCTATACCTTAGAAATTGTCACTATTACAAGAGAGGGGACTCTGTCACTGAAACCCATTGGAACACTTAGAGCGGGCCTTGCCACTACCAAGTCTGTGAGTTTGTTACATGAGTCTTTCTTCTGCATAAATATCACCCCTGTCATTCTGTAACCATGGGATAAAAGCTAGCCAACTGCAGAACTTCCTCTCTAGCTGAATCCTGGCCTGTCGGGCCTAAAGGCTCAAGAGAGACACCCTCCGAACACAGACAACAGCATCCATAACACTTCTGTCAGACAAAACAAGGCCATTAACTGACGAGCCCTATGATAGAATTGTCCTGTGCAGTATTTATTATAAGGTCCTTTCTCTGACACCTCCCAGGGAGAGAATATTAAATATTTAACGCATAGGAGGCTGCTCATTTTTCATCCCCACTTCAGCACTCAAGCAGACTCTCATTTGGGGGAGAGCCAGCGTCCAATAGCCTGACACCGTCACACCTTCCTTCTCCCTCCCACTGCCCTTCTCTGGGGGACAATTCAGGGGTCTAGGGCCAGATACAGCCCAGGACGAGCCAGTGATGAGGACCCACCTGAGAGGACTTGGAGTTGGTCCCACAGACAACTTTGATCAGTCACCCTCTGCTTACGACCCAATGACAGTTCATTTTGTCTAGAGTGTTGGGTCTTTGACCCTTGAATCTGTTCCTCCCACACACACCTCTGTCTCCTCTACCCATCTACCCACCCATAGGAAGCATCTCCTCGGCACCCACAGCCCTGATGATAGCTGTCTGTCTTTGTATATCCACACACATATAAAGGGTGATATGTGTGTATGTGTGTGTTTATGTGTGGGTGTGTATTTATACCCCCACACATATGGAGAGTAGTGTGGTGTGTGTGTGTGTGTGTGTGTGTGTGCGCGCGAGCGTGTATGTGATTAGATGCATGTATATGACGGTACACATGGAAGTCAGAGAACGGCCTTGACTCTCATTCCTCAGGTGCCACCCACATTGTTTTGTAAGACAGGGTGTCTTGATCTGAAACTCACCAAGAAGGCTAGGCTGTCTGGCCATCAAACCCTAGGGATTCTTTTGTCTCTGAATCACCAGTGCTAGGATTACAAACCCATGTCACCATGTCCAGCTTGTTTTTGTGGATATGAAACAAACTCAGGTCTTCGTGGTTATATACCCAGCTCTTTACTGGCTGAGCCATCTCCCCTGCCACAGAAGAAAACTCTTGATTTCCATGTCTCCTGTCTTAGTAAACAATATCATATCTTCCATCCAGTTGCTGGGAAAAATACCAAGGAACCCTTCTGGATTTCTCTTTCTGTCTCTCTCCGTGTGTCTCTCTGATTCTCTCTGTATCTATTCCTCTCTCTGTCTATCTCTCTGTCTCTCTTTCTGTGTCTGTCTCTCTGCATTTCCCTTTATCTCTCTGTCTCTCTCTGTCTCTGTCTGTATCTGTCTCTATCTATCTCTGTCTCTTTCTTCTCTCTGTCTCTCTCTGTCTTTCTGTCTCTCTGTCTCTGTCTCTCTGTCTCTCTCTGTCTCTGTCTCTCTCTGTCTCTCTGTCTCTCTCTCTCTCTCTCTCTCTCCCCGCCCCCCTCCTTGATTCTCACCCCTCACATGAGCAGGTCCCCACTTACCTGGGATCTAGCTGCTTCTGTCCTCATCACTTCCATCCCTGTTTGTCTTCTTGCCTCCACTCCAGCTGCCACAAATCGACTCTCCATCCACCAGCCTAAGAAACCTTCTAAAAGTTCAGGCTCTGCTGAGGGCAGAAGCATCAGCAGCTCTGAGTGTGCACAAAGCCACAGGGCCCCTCTGGTAAGAGCTTCAGTGCGGGACTTCCAAGAGGAAACCCACAGAAGCCAGAGCAGCCTGCCTCTTCCACACTTCACACCGAGAAGCAGCCATGCTAGTCACTGCCGGCCGAGCATCCTACCTCAGTGAGCTCTCAGTAAGTTTCCTTTCGCTAATGACAACAACAGTTTAATTCTTGACCTTGATGGTTCCCCTTGCATCTTCCAGGACATTGTCACCTTAACTCCTTCTGCAACCCAGCAGGAGCGATATCATAACTTCTCCCCATCGCAGTTAAAACAATTCATCTTAGTTACTCTAACCCAGTCGTGATATCTACTCACAATGAGAATTTGGGTCATTTCTGTATCACAATCCCACACTCAGGCAACACTTGCCAGCTAACTCGGGACCATGGCAAAAATCTTTTGTTAGCCACCAGGTCTCAGTTTGGACTGAAAAAAAAAAAAATAGTATCTCAGTGGATGGCAGGCCTGAACCCAACCACTCCACTCGGGGAAAGCCTCATCCAAACCAAAGCCTGACTAAGCTCCCTGGCAAAGCTTCTGCCTCACTAGCTCAGCCTTGCCATCCTCAACCTTGACTGCTCTTGAAAGCCTCCTGGGGAAGAGTCTGTTGGCCTAGAATATAGAAAACTCTTTGATTGACACTTCCTAATAAGCCCTCTGGGTGATTCTGTGATGGAAGACATGTTATTTGAAAACCACCAATAGTCACTCCACAAACACACACAGAGCATGCACTGTTAAAGACCAGGAACTGTGTGAATAGAGTTGCCTTCTAGAAGCTTCTACTTAAGGTGGAAAATAGAAAAGCTAGGGGATGATTTAAATGAGCTTTTTTTTTTTTTTTTAGGTTCTTATCTTTGTTACCTTTTTAAATGAACATTTCTAGACACTGCACAAATTTACTCCTTTAGCTTAAGAACATCAGTGAGGTTTTATTAACCCCATTCCCCAAATAAAGAAACTGGGACATAGTCACCTTAGGTCACTGGTATACTACCCAGTCTGTGGTAGGTGACCGAGCCATGACTCTAACCCAGAGAAGTGAATACCAGGCTTCTAATGACCAGTCTCTGAAAACAATGGTTCTCAAGAATCAGAGAGACTGGGACAGAAACACAGATTCTTGGCCCCATTCACCTCCCTTCCAGCCTCATCATCGTCTAACTCTGGTGCAACCTGCTAAGGTGAGACCTGGGACCCTGCTCATTTTTAACATTGCATGGGTAAGTCACATGCAAGCATCCTGCAGATTATCCTCTGAGCGGCCTTTTGGGTGGTTTTTAAACTGTTTCCACAAACATCCTTTCTCTGAAGGTGGAACCTAATTTGACTCTGGGTTGAACTTACTTTATTGACTGGCTTCTAACAAGCATATGGCTACACATCCTACAGGATTTCCACCAGAGAGAGACAGAGCCAGCACATTCCCTTACCACAATCGGAATATAAAGGTACTCCAGCCTCCTCCTTGCATCCTTTTAGACCACTTATCCAGGGGGAAACTGCCATGTCATGAGGATACTCAAGCATCCCTAAGAAAAGGTCCCCAGAAAGCTGAGCAGAAGCTTCCCGCCAATAACCAGCACCTTCTTGCCACTCCCGAAAGGACACCACCTTGAAATCCTATCCTCCAGTCTGAGACACTAGATAACCAGAACCCTGTTGCAGCCTCCTCGTGGAGGCTGAGACAAAACCACACAGTTAGTCCAACCCCAAATCCTGATGCACAAAAACCATCAAGTAACATGTGTTACTACTTTGTAGCACTCTATCCTGAGATATTCGTTAAGCACCAACAGAAAACAAACAGAAAGGGACAGCTTTCAGAGTCAATGGGAGACAGAAAGAAAACTGCAGAGAAGACCACTCATCCAGGACCAGAAGGAAAGAACACTGGCCAAAACGGAGGCAGAGAACATTTATCCCAGCTAGAGAGAACAGTGTGTGCTAGGGCATAGGTGAATGAAGTGGTCCAGCATCGGGAACTTGCAGAAGCAAGAGAGGCACTGTGACAAGTGGCTGCATGTGTGACAAAGGCCAGCCCGTGATGGATAGAATGACCACATATCCCGCTCTTCCAGCACGGCCCTAATTCGTGCCTTTTGACTAGATGTGATATTTAATATCATCAACTTGACGGAGTCTAGAGTCACCAAAGAGGTAAGGCTGCAAGAAAGTCTGTGAAGGGGTTTCTAGACTGTTTCCTGATGGGAAGACTCACCGTGAATGTACCTAGCACCATTCTGTTGGTTCGGTCCTAAACTGTATAAAAAGAGAACGCTGCATGAGCACAAGCCATGGCCTCTCTGCATCCTGACTGTGGATGCCATGTGACCAGCTGCCTCAAGCTCCTGCCACTACCCCTTCCCCGCTTTGAAGGACTTGCGCCCTCTAGCTGTGAGCCAATATAAATTCTTCCTTCTTTAAGCTGCTCTTTGTGGGATATTCAGTCAAAGCAATGAGACGAGTAACTAACGCACGGGGGACTCGTGTGATTTACAACTTCTCGTGGATTAAATGTCCCTGTGATGTTTTTACCTCATCCATGAGCCTGCTGTGACAATTTGGGCAACATTAGGCTATACAGAACCAGACAAAAGTCTTCTTGGACAGATGAGTGAGTGACCTGATTCAAGGCCACTTGTTGATGACATATCCATGTGCAGGGTGAACTGGTTCAGAGCAGGAACTGGCTTGGAGAGGGGCTATAAAGGTTTGGCCACGGCTGAACAAAACAAGAAAGGGAAGGAAAGAGAGCCCCCCCCCCCCCGCCCCCGCCAGAGCGGTCGGTGACCATGACAGCCTGTGTGGAGGCCAGAACAGTGGCATGGGGTCAAGGGAAGCTTAGGAAGGGCTAGGCAATCTTAAACAAACTTGATTACAGTAAGAGATGGAGAAGCAGCAGCCAAAGGTGATTCTGAGGCTGACAGGGGGGTGCACTCCCACCCCAGCCCGAGTTAGACACTGAGCTCTGTCTAAAAATAGCTATCACATGAATCACCTTAGTTGTATCCATCAAAGATTTGGCTGGGTGCTTAAGGAATCACAGAGGACTTGGCCAAGTAAACTGAAACCACTTGTCCTCTTGGCAAAAGCAAGGCCTGCTGAGGGTAGGCCCGATGCCTGGAGGCATGTAGACAGTCAGTCAGCTCCCTCAACTCAGCAACTCTGTATCAGTGCTGGAATTAACGATTTCTCCACCACCACCATCACCCCCCCCAGCCCCCGTTTAACAGTTAAACAACCAAACTGCCAAATGTTTTCAAGATACAGATTCCATGGCCAGCAGCACCCGAATTCAAATGCATACTGGTTCAGATTCTCAGTGTCTACTAGAAGGAGGTTTGGGGCAAAAAAAAAAAAAAAAATCCCTGGAAGCTCACTTCTGCCCCTCCCTTCAGGGATACCTTAGCTGAACTTGAATCACCCCCCTCATAAAAATTCCATGTTCCATCAGCACAATGTTTCCGTCCCAATTAGATCAATTCTCTCTAAGTAGCAATAAATGTGTTTTTCTTTCAAAGGCCAGCCCGACACATTAAGCAGGCTCAGGGCAGCCAGTCCCCAGACCGCTGGCTCCGAGTGCGTGGGGTCAAGGGTCACAGTGCCGCTGCCTCCAGCTCATTAGTAGGGCCCATTCATCTTTGCTGGGGACACCAGCATTCAACATGGTGGCAGGGCTCTGGGTGGGGGTGTGTGACCAATTCATCAGAGACCCTGCCTCACTAGAGACAAGAGCAGAAAAGTCAGCCTGCTCCAGGCCTGCAGGAAGCCCAGACCCACCAGCTGAAGACCGGAGACCACTGGTTAAAAGTTAACCTGAACCAGGATGTCTGTCTGTAGGAGCCATAGCCACCATGCAGGGAACAGGGAACTGGGCAAGCCCCTTTCAGATGCACCTGGCTTCTATCCACCATCAGAGCTTCCCTTCTGTCACCCACACACACAATGAACCCTTGAAATCCATCCCAGCAAGACCTGGCCCTTTGATTTGCAAATTTAGGTTCTAGGAACAGAAAGAAATGATGGTCCTACTGTGCCTTTTCCTATGCTGCCTGCAGAAGCTTGGCCAAAGCACTGTCTCTCCTCTGGGTTTGGATTTGTGGGTGTGGGGCTCAGCTTCCATCAACATATGAGAGCAGATGTACATGTGCACATCACACACACACACACACACACACACACATGCCAGAGCCAGTCAGGGACACTACCCTGAACACAAAATTCCCAGAAAGTAACAATCTACAGATACTGAAATGAAGTATCACACACAAAGTAACTGACGAGACATTGACTCTTACAGTTCTAAAGGCTCTGAGTTGGAGATGAAGTCCATGGTCACCCTGAAGGCTCCAGGGAAGGATGCATCCATGCCTCTTTCCTGCTAACTGATGGATCCTTGGCTTGGTTGGGGCAGAACGGCCTCCATCTTTACGTGGCATCTTCTGTTTCTTCTTTTATAAAGACACCAGTCATATTAGGTCAGGGACATAACCCCCACACTTGTATGACCCGTGAGAACTCATGGCATCTACAACTGTCCTATTTCTGGGATCAGGTACAGAGGACTGGGGTTTCAACATCAGGCTCAAGTGACACACATTCCAGCCCACAACATTCTAACCTCTTGGGCCACTTGAGGCTCCCTTGTGTCCGGAGCACCCACCAGGTCCTCTGCAAAGTACTGGGTTACTATGATGGACTGATGCATCTGACCTGTGAGCTCACAGGTAGTAAAAGAGACAGGTGCTGACCTGTCACCAGATCTAAGACACAATTACAGCCCTACACAGCCAGCTTACACTATAGGTAAGAGGTTAGTCACATGCTCATTCCTGGCTTCCTTGGGCTATTCAGCCCCACACAGCCCTTAGCTCTGGCTTTCCAAGCACTTGCTGCCCCTCCCAGCCTGAAGCTTTTCCTGGAAGCTACATTGACAGCAGCTGAACAAACCATCCAGGAATCATAGTTTGGGGTAACCTTTCTGCAGAGCCCCCAAAACCTAGCAGAGGACATCTCGATTTACACAGCCTCTGACCCTGATGCTCTCCTTAGCAGAAGCTTCTACCTCAGATGCCAGGGTCTAGCAGCAATAAGCAGGACCTATATCCAGTTCATGTCTAACCAGGACCCAGAGAAGGACCTATATCCAGTTCATGTCTAACCAGCTCCAGGCCTAAAACTCACATTTTTTGAAACCTTCACTGGTGTGACTAACAGTTTCCCAACCCGAAGCATCTCTCACAACTGAAATTTTAAAATGAGGGGAAATTTAGCCACTCCATGTCTGTATTCTCCAGAGGCTGTAAGCTTTGTAAGTTAACACAACTATCAGACCGCCTCCAGATACCAAAATCCACCCTGTGCCTGTGGCATAGTTGACTTGACTTCTGCAAACACCATGCTGGGTCAAGAAACAAAATAATTGATCACTTACCCAGCCCCTTATTGCTCCTCACCACAAATTGAGCCACAGGCTTGATGCAAATCTGTTACACTATGCCCTGAGGGTTGGCATGAAGGGGACTGAAGATGAGGGAGAGGTGAGACCTGCGTGGCAGGATAGAAAGAACAGCTTAGACACCAGAGGACAGGGCAGGGGAGGAATGAGGTTTCAAGGAGAGCTGAATTTAGGTGTTTAGAACCGCATCCCAGCACACTGAATCCTCTGGGACTTCTCAGTCACTCATCCTAGCATATGTGAGCGTTTGCGACCTCCGTACCCGTGAGTGCTTGCAGCTGAGTGCATCTTTGATGCAGCCCAAAGTGTTTAGCAGCCTCTCTGAGAACCAAAAATGTCTCTGGTCATGGCGAAATGTTTGTCACCTCCAGCTGAGACAAGCCGGGGGACAATACAGATGCATAGCCCTCTCTTTAAGGAAGACTGTATACAGTATCCCTTCTACAGCCTCTGTCTCCAAGGGAGGTCCTACGAGCTAGCACTCAAGCTGGCTGAGGGTTAGTGAGGTTCTGGTGAAAACCCTGAATACACAGGGAATCCTGTTTTCAGTGGTCTTATGGTTGATAATAGGGCAGATGCTGACCTCAAGATGTCTATGTCTTCTGTGACTATGTGACCTCACATGGTAAAAGGCTCTTTGCCGTGTGACTAAATTAAGCGTCTTGTGATAGGGAGATGAGCTGGGATTACCTAGATGACTTCTGTTTACTACAAACATCCTTATAAGAGAAAGAAGAGGAGGCCTCAGTCTGAGAAGGTATGGCAATGGATAGAGCTGTCAATCAGGGCCATGGTGATGTCACACTGATGGCTTGGGGAACGAAGGCAGAGGCCATCAGCCAAGGAACACAAGTAGCTTCTAGAAGTTGGAAGGGGTTAAGCAGGCCGGGCGGTGGTGGCGCACGTCTTTAATCCCAGCACTTGGGAGGCAGAGGCAGGCGGATTTCTGAGTTCGAGGTCAGCCTGGTCTACAGAGTGAGTTCCAGGACAGCCAGGGCTACAGAGAGAAACCCTGTCTAGAAAAAACGGAAAAAAAAAGTGGAAGGGGAAAAAGTGGAAGGGGTTACGCAATGGTGAGTGTGTGCTGTTCTAAGCCACCTGACTTGTGACAGGGTGTCATAGCTGTAAAAAGAAATCAAAGCAGGGGGCTCTGAGTCTGAGGGGAAGCAGGACTGCCATGTGGCATCATTCAGGTTGCACGTTTCCCTAAAGCAGCCAGGCAAAGGGTCAGTGGGACTGAAGGATGTGACTTTGTGAGCTGGACAAGGAGGGCTTTTTTAAAACTTGCACGGAGAAGCTGCGTAGCTCATAGTGTGGCCTCAGCAAGAGA
This sequence comes from Arvicanthis niloticus, assembly GCF_011762505.2. Classification (NCBI taxonomy): domain Eukaryota; kingdom Metazoa; phylum Chordata; class Mammalia; order Rodentia; family Muridae; genus Arvicanthis; species Arvicanthis niloticus. Next base: position 129,800,643 of record NC_047659.1, read on the forward strand.
CTTAAACTCTTCCTAGGGACATCCAGGACCTTCAGAGAGGAAATGATGCCCGGACCAGAATTTAAAGGACAGATGTGAAAAGGAGAGTGATCTCAAGTAAAGATGATGAGGTCTGATGCATTTGGTGCAGAGAAAGAAAATCTACCACTTGAGTTGCCGGTACCCGGGAGATGTTGACCAGTGAAGAGCTCGGTTGGTAGGAGCGCAGCTGACGGTCCAGTGGGGTACGCATAGGGAGGTCCATAGCAAGTGGCCACATGTCCACATCTGGAAACTGTGGCAAAGGCCAGGCTGCTCTGCAAGCCTCCCAATCTCAGTCTCCTAATTGCTCAGCTCCAGACACTGACTCTGAGGGGCACTTGGCTCATGTACTGTATCCTTAGTGTGTAGCAGTGAGTCTGTCCCCACAGTGGCTTCACTCCCCTGCACTTAACTCTACGACAGGTATTGATGGTGCCCTAACCTTCCCTAATATATCGCCACAAGGTGACAGTAGGCCAGCCCTGCAGTCCCAGGCAGGCCACAGCCCCTCCCTAGGCCTAAGCAAAGAACAAGAAAAAACCATCAAGCTGGGTGCAAGGTTTGAGATATAAATAGCAGCAAGTTGTTTTCCTGAAGGCAAATGGTCCCCTGTGGACTAATAGCCATCCATGGCTCCTCCTACCATGTCCTCACCCCACCCCCAAAGCTAGCCCAGCTGGTACAGCGGCTCCAGCTACCCCCAACCCAGGCCTTCTGCTGACAGCATAACCTTCAAGAACCTGAAATTCCTGAGTGCTCCCCAGAGCCCAATGCATCTTGAAAGAAAATTTGTGTAATGTCATTTCAAGCTGTCCCTAATCCAGAATTATTGAAGGGGGGTGGGACTGGGACCTGGGAATTGCCTCTGACACTTGACAAATACGTGGCTTTGTGTAAATGGGCAGGCTCCTGAAATAACTGCCTTTAGATGTCACATGAAGAGAAATTAATTCTTTATTAACTTCCGCAATGATAATCTAATAAACCCATCGGGCCTCCAGGCCCAGCATTTAAAGAGCTTGGTGGTTTGGATGCAAATGTCTCCCGACCCCATTTTGTCTGGAATATGTTAGTGGAGAAGAGAAATAATTGGCTCTTGAGGTCAGGTGTCTGCTCAGGGTCAAGGGAGTGACTTTCTTGGCTCCATACAGACCGGGGATGCACCGAATGAGGCTAGCTCTGGGTCCACAACTGTTCTGGGTTTTCTGTAGTGATCATTTCAGATAGATTGTCCCTTTGCTCCCTAAAAGATGACTGTCTCTGGTATTCACTCATATTACAAGGTCGTTGAATTGCCCCAGTCATCAGTTCCAAAGAACAAGCCACCCTAGTCCTTCCTTGCACTCCTTCACGCCCCCCATGCGCTGACCTAAGGGAGACTCCGAAGCCCTGTCCTTATTTGTAGCTTACAGCCTAGTGGGTGGCAGACAACAACATCAGCCGTAATCATTAACTGATGGGAAGCCCTGCAACAAAGAGCATCCCAAGAGGTGCACAGCGTGAAGGTCTGCAGAATGGGCAGCACTTCTGGGTCCTTCTGGGAGAAGCCAGGCTCACTCCCTGTGATGGCATCAACAGAGACAGAAGCAACGGTATCTACTCTGGAGGCAGGAAGAACATAAAACAAGGTGGCAGAGGCTGCAGAGGACTCCAGGGTAGGGAAATTCTCCAGGGAATGCCAGGGAGGAAAGAGTCCAGCCTGGTCTGATACCTGGCCCTCCCCATCTCCTTTCCTTGCTTACCTGTCATAGCAGGGTACTCTTTACCACCCAAGGAAGACGCCCAGGAAATCAATGATAGTGCAAGGCTTGCAGAATGTGTGTGTGTGTGTGTGTGTGTGTGTGTGTGTGTGTGTGTGTGTGTCTGTATGTGTGTGTGCATCTTTGTGTGTCTATGTATCTATGTGTGTATGTGTGTGTACTTCTGGGTGTGTGGTTCTGGGTGTGTGTCTGTGTATGTGTGTCTATGGTCTGTGTATGTGGTTCTGTGTGTGTGTGTCTGTGTCTGTATGTGTATCTGTGTGTGTGTGTGTGTGTGTGTCTGTGTGTGTGACTTGTGTATGTACATTCACACACGATATATAGTTAGAGAATGGTAAAGACATACCAAAGACTGGTGAACAAATTGATTGTTGAACAAAAAAAGGTAGTGAAAGGGTTGTCTAAGCATAAAACAAGGGGAAATTCATGGAATAATAAATGTGACTTCATAAAAAATTTTAATTTCTCTACGCTATAGACCCAGGCATGATAATCAATACCACTTTTTAAAAGGGGAAGATGTCAAGGCAAATCATTCATACCGGAGGAAATACAAACAGCTAATATGCATCTGGAAGAACTGTTCAGTCACATGTAAAATCATAGAAAAGTAGTGTGAGGCAACTGTACGATACCACTGGTCACCCTTCACATTGATTTTCGTTTTTAGTTCAGTTGTGAGGATGGGCAAGCCGTAAGCTCTCTCAAATCGCTCGCAGAGGCTCCAGTTGTTAAAGCCTTCCTGAAAAGCAGCCTTCTAACACACATGGAGATCTGTATAAAAGGCTTTTTTACTGGGCCCTCTATCACACAGAGGGTGTGGTCCTAAAGAAGGGAGTGGTGTCAAGTAGTGAAAGAGATTCCTGAGATGTACCAATCAAATACAAAGTGTGGACTTTTGCTTGGACCCCAGTTCAAGTACACTGAAGGCAGGAAGACTTTTCCTGTGATAATTAGAAAAATAATAATAATTGAATGTGACTAGAGATAAGAGGGCACTGAGGAAATTATTCTTCATGTTTGCAGTTTGATAATAAAATATTCAAAACAATCTTTGTCCAGAGGGGTAGTAGAGGGGTCAGTGCTAACCAAAAATAATTTTAGCATGTTTAGGGTGTGTGTTGCTCTTGGTATTCTCAATAAAATTCAAGAAATCTGGCCATGAAAGCAAACTCAATTATGAGCTAAATACCTCTTACAAGTTATGGCATATAGTCCATGAATATTAGCCCACTGGATGAACTCTGTTCTTTGAAAAAAAAACAACAGATATTAAGATATTATTAGCCTTTTAAAATTGCTCATGAGTTAAGGAAAAGAGCAAGAAAGAAACAGTTGGATTTACCTTTTAAAATGAATATATGTCTGTGCAGCAAAGAAAAGTTAGAATGCTCTCTGTGGTCCTGCCTGTGGAGGAGGGTTCATTACAAGTGACTTTCATTTCCCTCTTTAAATGTTTGTAGATAAAAGAAGGTGGAAGATGTTGCTATCTTAAGGGCTGGTGCCAAAATTCCTCCCAGAGAAGGATCTAGCTTTGGAGAATCATCTAGAAAACAAAGGAGTCCAAAGATGGGTCTTTGAAGACCTGGTCCAGGGGCCATATCAGTGCTGGGTCTTGACTGTCTCCGGCAAAATGGAGGGAGTGGGAGGCCGGAAGCACCAGGGCCTATAGCTGAGTGCCTCCACATACAGGAGGAAGCTTGCCTCTCCCGAACCTGCAGAAATTTTGGTGATCTGACATTCTGAGGTATCAATTCTATAAACAGCAACAACAAAAAAAGTCTCCTCATATTTTTAGGAAAAACAAAGTCTTTTTCTATCCCAAGTGGGAACCTGTCTTTCTGGAGCCCCACCACCACCACCAATTGTCACCTACCTGGAATCACCCACATCAATTCATCTCTAGATATGGGGACTTGTGAGTCACACCAGAGCTCAGAACAGAGAAGAAAGCCAAATGTGAACCATTTGAAAAAAGAAGATAAAGCAAAGGGTCTGGCTGGCACTGCCCCATGCGCTCTGGGGACCATGGGCCCCACAGTAAGGACCTGAAGTGTCACCTGGAGAGAGCAGACAGGAGCCGCCGACCCTCGGAGCACACTGAGTGTTTACAGATTGCACAGCGAAGCTGCAGCACAAATATCAGAGGTCTATTTTGTAAACTGCTTGTCAATTACATAATTTGCCCAGGAATGATTTTTACAACTAATTAGCACAAATTGTCTTACATGCACAAAAAAAAAAAAAAAGAAAGAAAGAAAAGAAAAGAAAAAATAAGGAAGATGCATCTAAAAATAACACATGGGTCTTGGATCGGTCTCTTAATTAGAAATTCTTCCTTAAAAGTGAAAACAAGCAAATTTGCAAATTGAAGAGGCTCCAAGGTCAGACCCAGGAACCCCAGCTTCTCTCTCAGAGTCTTGGATGTACCTGAAGGACAGATCTCCCCGGGGGAAGTTGTTTAGGAAAGAAAGGGTTGCCCAGGTTCTCTCTCTCTCACCTCTAAAGGTGGGGAACCCAGAAGACATAAATAGTGAACAGACATACCCTTTCTGACAAGCTACCACCCTGGGTGCTGGCCCCATCCACATGGCTTATGTGATCTTCTCCTCTTAGTCTACTGCTAGATACATGGTCCCGACCCAAAGATAACTCATGTTATAGAGGACATGCCATCACAGCTAGGATACCCTGGCTTGTCACAAAATCCTCATTTGTGCATTGACAAAGATGAGCTCTGGATTGGTTCAGGTAAAACTGATCCCACCTCCGAGACCCTCAGCAACTCCAGGCTCCTAGTCCCCGGCCAATAGCTTCTTACTCCCTCTCTGTCCCACCTCTTTCCCATCACTGAATTAAGGACGTGCCGCTGCTGTGACCACATCCTATATATTGAGGGCAACAGCTTCATTTCTCTGCAGTTCTGGAAATGAAAGTCCACGATCAAAGTGTCTTGTGGCTGGGTCCTTCTCAGACAGGCAGGCAGGCAGGAGCTAGCCGTTGCCTTCTCATTAAGTGGAAATCTTGGTTTTCCAGAGCCTTCGTCCCCAAACCCTACCTTCAGCTTCCCACAGTCTTCTCTCCTCAAAATCTCCTCTCTAAGTCTATCTCTGTGAAAATCTCTCTTTCCGTTAGGACATGGACCATACATATGAGGGCCTACCTAAAGACCTCAGTTTGACATGGTTTTTTGTGAGTTGCTGATTATCAAATAAGGTCCCATTCCCCAGATGGAAGGTACAGTCATCGCAACACCTTCTGAGGGTACAGTGCAACCCATAACGGGGGGGGGGCATGTTTTGGAGGAATCATGGCTGGCAGTTCTGTAATAGCCCTGAGAAACATAGCCACCTAATAGCCAGAGATCAGGGGAAGCACCTCCCTGGCAGCAGCACCCCTGCCTCCAGCCCACCTGAGGCCTAGAACGTTCAAGGCGCAAGGCTATGAGCAGCAGACCTGAGAAGAGAGGAAGGCAAGCAGCTATACCCAGAGACCTGCAGCACAAGCAGCTTCAACATGGTGAATAATTATTAACAAGTTATTAATAAAGATGAATCGGGACTCTCCCTAGAGATCCCTACGAGTACTCTGGGCATCTCTAACTAGCACTAAACAAGTAAAACCAAAGGACTTCAAGAAAACCTGGTTGGTCAGCAGCCTGGGGCCTAGTAATTCCCTCTTCCCTTGTGGAGCCCTGTTTTGTCTGAAACACCACGCAGGAAAGTCCTTCCTTTCCTCCCAGAATAGGACAAACATCACAGAACAATGTTCTGTTAGCAATTGTCAGGTCTTGCATGGAAAGCCCGAGGCTGGAGCCTGGCTAAAGACTCAATTCCAAGTTATGGTTACCTCAAGCCAGTTCAGCCTACAGCTGAACAGGGGAAATGAGAACCAGAGCAGAGAGTAGGGGGACCTCCTCAGCTCCAAGCCAAGAGAAGAGAAAATAAAAAAAGAAAGAAAGAAGAGATGGAGCTCAGGGTGGGGGAGGGAAGGAGGAAAGAGGACAAAGGGAGGAAGGAAAGAAAGAAGGAAGGAAAGAGGAAGGAAGGAAGGAAGGAAGGAAGGAAGGAAGGAAGGAGAGAAGGAAGGAAGGAAGGAGAGAAGGAAGGAGAGAAGGAAGGAAGGAAGGAAGGAAGGAAGGAAGGAAGGAAGGAAGGAAGGGAGGGAGGGAGGGAGGGAAAGAGAGTTGGATACATACAGGTTTAAGACCACATTTAGGGCCCAGGGTCGTTGATTCCTGTGCCCTGTGCCCTATGCCCTATGCCCTATGCCCTATGCCCTATGCCCTATTGCACTTTTCTCCTGACACTATGAGCTTCCCCTTTTGAGATTCTCAGCGAGTTTATATTTGGGAATAATTGTAACGTAATTTGATGCATAATTAGGGCAGAATAGAAGACTGGGTTTTTAACTATCCATACATCCTCATCTCATTTAAATAATTCCTAATCTATCTGAGCAGACTGCCTGTGCCGCACTGGTGTGTATTGAACTGAGGATAATGAAATAAGAGATGGGACAGAGAAAATGCTATTTCAGAGTCTGAAGATCACCAATTAATGACATGAAAAAGCGAGAAGGACTCTATTCCTTAATATCCCCTACGCAGGGCACACATGCAGGCTCCCCAAAGCAATTAGGGCAAGCTGGGGGACCAGGCAGGAGGAAGAAACAGTGTCTGACATGTGAGAAGTACTACAGAACAGTTTTAATTGAGCTTAGGGCCTTGGGGTGGGGGTGGGGAGGAGAGCTCATTCAGTAAAGTGCTTGCCATAGAAACCCAAGGACCTGAGTTCAGATCCCTAGGAGCCCCATAGAAAGCCAGGAGGAGCAGTATGGACCTGAAATTCCTAACCGGAAAGGCCAAGATAGGCAGCTGGCCTGCTAACTTAGTTGGACCAGTTAAGAGACACTGACTCAAAATAATGTGCAGAGTGATTGAGAAAGATAATCCAGTGCTGACTTCTGCCCGCCACCCCAGACACAGAGCAAAATATGCACCCCTGTCCCCGCTCCAATGCCTCAGCAGACTCACAAGATTGATTTGGGGGCAGTTAGATCAGTGCTTGGAGCTGGCCTTTCCAAACCCACATGGGAGGCAGACCTCTATCCCAACAGGCCTGGATGCCTGGAGGCTATCCCTACACCCAGAAACATCCTGCCCCCAGTCATTCCTTCATGCCAGGGTCTTTCTGCTTCAACAGATGGTTTCCTGTGAGCCGCCCCCACAGCCACAGAGGGTAGAATCGATGTTTAGCCAGACCCCAGCCCTTTCACAGGCAGGTAAAAGTTTAACCAGAACCCTTTGGCGGGGCACTGGGCCCTGCGCTCCCATTCAGGGTGTGATAAATGACTGCTGTCAGTGCGACATGAATGCTCATATTGAAAAACCCTGCTCTCTGTCTCCCTCCCTTTCAGGCCGCCAACTTCTTCTCTCTCTTAAGTTACTAGGTGTCACTCACGTGTCACCCTTATCTTGAATGCCTCCCAGTCAGGAACCCCTGCTCCCTCTGCCCCCTCTCCTCCCACCTGCCCCACCCCCTCTCCCTGCTCTCAAGGTCCCTCTCGTCCCTCCTCCACCTTCCTCTTCCTCCTTCCCAAATCCTGTCCTCCCTGTCTCTTCCTTCTCCAGCCCTGACTTGGTAATGGTAAGGCTGTCTTGAAAGGGAGGACAGTAGCACTGAGCAGGGATCCATAGTGCAAACAAAGAGAGCATCCCCACAGCATCCTGTTGCTGTGGTCCTCAGCCCAGACACCAGGATGCACCATGTGTACTGTATTTCAACAGGGACAGAAACACCGAACTTTCTGTTTGTCCTGCAAACATAAATCAAATTGCTACTCAGAGCTTCTGCTCACCATAAGGCCTGGGAACTCTGCTTCCACCCCACCTGGGGCTCCCAACACAGCTTCACACTGTACAGATAACAGCTAAGCTAAGAGGAGCCATGCTCCCTGCTTCATCCCCGCCCCAGCCCTCCCCATCCCCAGTGACCATGTATGAAGCCTCTTGCTTCTTTCTCTCACTCAGCCAGTCAACTATAGGAAGTGACTTACCAGAGTGGCAAGTCATGGAGCTAAAACCACCATAGGCAGGAATGTCACATCAAAAGCTGGGAAGACAAGATGACACTTTTGGGGGGAGATGGGAAATGGCTGTGTGAAAGCTTGGCTTGTTCAGTGAGCAGTCCCCCCAAAAGAGGAAGATATGAGTGGCTCAGTGTGGTGGGGCCTAATTAGTAAGCTCTGTGTGTGTGTGTGTGTGTGTGTGTGTACTCGCATAATGCATTGTGCAGGTACACATGCACACATTTATGGGAGTATGGGAGTGTTTGTGCATGCATGTAAGGGTTGGTATGATCTCAGATGTAATTTATAAAGCATAGTCCACCTTGCTTTTTGAGACAGGGTCTCTCATTGGCCTGGAACTCACCATATAAGTTTGGCTGGCTAGCCAGCAAGCCCCAAGACATGTCTTGTGTCTACCTCCCCACCACTGAGAAAGACAATGACAAGCATGAACTGCCTCACAACGTGTTTTCCTTACATGAGTTCCTGGGATCGAACCCTTGTCCTCATGCTTGCAGGGTGAACACTTTACCACCTAAACCCGCTGTCTCTTTACTCATGGAAGTGAGTAGCTTGTGTTTCCATAGCTCTAGGTATAAAAAGATTGTGGTGGCCTCACAGCATTCCAGGCCCCTTGGGACCACCTTTCATGTACATTCCTACCCAGGACTGTTTATCTGCTTATTATAAAGACCTGTGCATTGTGGGAAACATGTGAGGGCACACAGGAGTCATGGCTGAGTCTTCTGTTTCTGACATACCATGCAGAAGGAAAGCAAGAGCCTCACCCACTCTGCATGGGTCTTCCCCATGAGCACTCCCATAGGCTTCAGAGAGCCACAGATGTGAGTCTCCAAGGGATCTGGGTGCACACAGCTGGATTCCTACATTCACAACGGAGGCCATGGAATACAGTTCTGCCCTCTACAGTAGAATTCTTGGATCAAATGAACTAAGGAAATGCATACAGCCTGCTTTGCCATGACGAATATCAGTCATCACATAGACGAACCTCATTAACTCAAGAGTTTCCCCACCCATGCTTGACAGCCAAGCCACCTTCAATGTTCTCCAGAGCACACTGTCGTTATGACTTTACTGCACACGGCCATGCATGGGTAGCAGGTACCATCTTTTTCCCATCAGAAGGATAAAGGGAGAGAGGCTCCACAAGGTTAATCCTGTCTCATAAGGTTCTATCTCCCTGCCAGAGCTGAGGGACCCTCTGACTGCTGAGCTGGTCACTGGCCATCTGATTTGAGAAGTACAAGAAGAAACTTAGGAGAACCAGACGCCACCTACTAATGTAGGGAGAAGAAAGCAGGGTTTTCTTGGATTGATAGCCTCTAGGCTATAAAAAAGACATAGAATACAACCAGTGTCAGGAAAGGGGAAGTGATGGAAAAGAAGGGGGCTCTCTGCCAGCTGACCCTGAGCATGGCTGTACCCCCCTCAAAGAGTCCTCTGTCTAACTGTCCCTGTCACAGTTTCTGCTTCTGTGCCTCTTCTGGGCTGCCAGGTCCTGGAGATTTGCCTGGCTTGTACTATTTCATGAACTGGTTTATTTCTCTCCCTGGACAGCAATTATGGCATCTAGATAGAGACTATCATTCCTACCCTGGTTCAAAAGAAGCATTTAAAAAAAAAAAAAAAAAAAAAAAAAAAAAAAAAAAAGACAACTAGGGAGTCTGAATCCAAACGGATCCTGCCACAGAGGGGCAGAAGAACTGGGCTGCCCAATCTCAGAGATTCTCACCAGTCACCTCCAAAAGGAGAAGCTGAGGGGCTCCAGCCAATCCATATCTGTCAGTCCACTCATTTTTATGTAATATTTTTATTAATTCTTTTTGAGAACCACAAACCTGCATACAAGGCATTTTGATCATATTCGCCACAAGCATGCACACTCCTTTGAAATTTACCAGCATCCCAGACCCCTCCATCCAACTCCATCTCCTCTCCTCTCCTCTTTTTCAGTCCCATTGAGTCCCATTTGTGCTGCCCATACATGCATGTATATATGGTGTGAGGCCATTTGCTGGAACATGATCAACACACCAGAAACCAAATACCCGAAGAAAACTGTCTCTTCCTCCCTTGGCAGCCATCAGCCATCAGTAGCACCTCAGCTGAGAGTGGGGGGCTGTGAGCCCCTCTCTACTCCATGCTGGGATGCTGACTGGCTTTACTTCTTGTAGGTTACACAGATAAGCCCAGCTGCTATGAGTCCAGGAGTATAGTCTCCTGTCATGCTCAGAAGACACTGTTTAACTACAAGTCTCTCCGACCTCTGGCTCTTATTCAGGAATGTTCTCTGAGCTTTAGGGTGTGTGTGTGCGTGCATGCGTGCATGAGTGTGTGAGTGAATGCATGTGTGCGTGAGTGCGTGTGTGTGTGTGTGTGTGTGTGTGTGTGTGTGTGTGTTTGTGTGTGTATGTTGTGGCCGAGCATGTCACTGACACCGATTCTCTGCACTTTGGCCAGTTTTGAGTCTCTGTGTCAGCAACCATCCCCTGAACAAAGAAGCTTCTCTAACAGTGTCCGGGAGCTGCGCTAATTATGGATAAAGATTCAGGACTCAGCCTACCCATATTTCTAAACTGCCACCTTCTGTATCCCTGTGCTGGTGCCTCTCAGTCTCAAAGATGGAGCCTAATTCCTTAAGCCTATTCACTCCCTGACAAAATTCATTTCCCCATAAAATATACCAGGTTGAATGTGATTGTTGCTTACACACAGCCAAAGGCAGCTTGGCACATAGATTTTTAAACAAACTGTTAAGACACAGTGTGTCGTGATGTGATCATGGTGGCAAGTGCCATCATCAAAGAGTGTACAGTTTTCTGCTAAGATCATGAAGTAGAAAATCGGCTACTTATCCTGAAGAAGACCAAGAGAGTAGGTCTCTAGAGAGAATGTCCAAAGGCTGTTTACCAAACACCACAGTGTAGGCATGGATGAGGGAACAAAGCCTTGTGAGGTGACTTCTGAATATGATGTCCTGGTACACTGAGCAAACAGAGACAGTAAGTACCTTGTCCCAGAGGACAACACTGTTAATAGGCACTGGCAATATTTTTTTTACTCTCTCTCTCTCTCTCTCTCTCTCTCTCTCTCTCTCTCTCTCTCTCTCTGTGTGTGTGTGTGTGTGTGTGTGTGTGTGTGTGTGTGTGTGTGTGTGTGAGAGGGGGGGCAAGAGAGAGGTGTCTGTTTGTCTCTCTGTGTACATGTGTATATGCACCCACATATGACACAGGGTAGGAATACAGGGTACGGAGATCAGAGGACAACTTCCAGTAATCAGTTCTTTCCCTCCAGCATGTGGGTCCCAAGGGTTACACTCAGGTCCTCTTGGTGACAAGCACCTTGACCTGATGAACCATCTTGCTAGCCTGGTACTGACAAAGCTTGGGCACCAATCTGCTTGAATTTGATGCTTCATTCCCCACCTGCCCCAGCACTGCCAGCCACCATGTGCCACCAAATGTGTGCTGAGAGCGCTAGGAAAGAAAACCCCTTCCCTGCCCCCAACTAGTGATTTGTCCTGAGCCATCAGGAAGGGCATGATCTGAGCTGAGAGCAAGGAGTTGGAACGAAGACTCGGCTCTGAGGCCCAGTGAGAGTGATGCTTCCTGGGAAAAGCAAGAACGCTTTCTTTGAGTCAAATCTCTTCCTTTGGTGACCTGTACTGGAGAGTGATCCAACGCCAAGACTCACCAACCAAAGATGCAACCAAAGATGCCCACCAGGCTACTGTCGCTGATGGTTACCAGTATAGTTCTAGACTGTGGCCTTGAAATGATGCTTGCCATCAACTGTCATTGTACGTAGCTCTAGATTTCTGTTACTAAAACAAATTTTACATCATTAAGAAAAAAAAAATCAGTTCTGTTGCATGCTTTTCATACCACACGCATTCAGGATCTCAACTCTCAAGCAAAATAAATGCAAAGGGGGGAAACTCATAAGCTCGAGCCTAAAGTGAGAATCGCCTCATTATTATTAGTGAATAATCACTTTAACATTAATGAATTAACTTTAAAATATCAGGCTTAACTACTAATTAACCTCCAGTCGATGCTTTAAATAAATTTTATTATACTTACTTTCCAAAGTAAAAATATCATTAATAACATATGTTCGGTGTTATATATCTTTCATATGCTATAATTAATAGAAAGTATTTTATAATTTCCCATGCTTGCTGTTTTTATGCAGTGGTTAAGGACAAGGCTGGGGTGGGAGAGGAACAGGCATCTGGTCATGAATGTCCAGCTGTGGTATGGTGAGCAGGTGTGCACACAGTAGGTCCCCCACCACACCAGGGATAGTACTCATATATCACCTGGTCTACTTCTTCTAGCCCCAGCTGGCCGTATGGAAAATAGACAGAGCCCTAAATTCAGATCAAGTGGAACAAGGCCCTAGGCTCACATCTCAGCATTAAGAGACCTGAGCAATCTACTCCTCTTTGTTTCTCCAGAACCTTCTCCCAAGAATTAGGGAGAAGCTCTCCCACATAGTCTCTCATGCTGGCCACTTCATCCCTGAGACCTGTAGAAACAAGGGTGTCACTATGAACCATTGCCAAGGGCTGAGAGTCTAAAACACACTGTCCACACATGATCTTACTGAATCCTCCATAATGTTCCTGCCATAAATATGGCAGAGACTGTCAGTGTGGCCAAACTCACCTGCTCTCCTACACTCCCCAGCTTCCCTTGAAATGGGTTTTTGTTCACTCAACAGCTGGGTTGTGGCCAGTGACCCAGGTAGAAGTAGAGGGTGCAACATCCAGGCCTGACCTGGAATGTATCATAGGCACTCGGAAAACATTTACATGTAAAGGCACAACTTGTGAATACCTGAGGCTTTGAAGGTCATGGGGGCTTCATCACAAGACCTCAAGGTTGTCGTGTTCGTGTGCAAGCAGTCCTGAATAATGAGGAAGCAAACAGATGTGCCCGTGTACCAATAAAACCTTACTTACCAAGCCGACTGGAAACCGACTGGTGTACAATTGCAAACCTCTGTCTCTAAAATATCCCACTAAAAATTTCAGACTTGATTTTCTCAGATGATCTAGCAGAGGAGCGCAAGAAGGCCTTGCAGAAGACAGAACCTGGCCCCTGAGAGTCAAGTGAGCAAAGGGCTGCCTAACCCACATTGTACTTGGATGGAAGCGAGAGACGGATAGAGATTTGGAGACTGTTACGGCATCTTGTAGTACTTTGTTTATTATTTCTGGCAGCTTTTGAAAATGAAGGCTGGAGATGAAAGGGGTCCAAGCTGTTCACAAGGCAAGAAATAGTGAGGCCAGAGTTCAGGATGACTGACAGCCCTCCTGAGCGGAGTCTCACCTGTTTTTAACCCTGTGTTCCCATCCTCTGCAAGCAGGTATCATAAGGTCACTCAGCCAGAACTGGAATACGAGTTTCCAAAGCCCCTTCTTGCAACCCCGCTCAGACTACTTCCTAAGAAGAGCCAGATTAGCGCGATCTGATTCCTGCATGGTGTCCTCATACCCTGCTTTACCTCTGGGGTGTGACCTAAGAGGACAGGCTCCTCCAAGGCCTCAGTCCCTCCTCACAAAGTCACTGAGTCAGGTATGAGTATTTTTGATGTTTTATTTGAGTCAGGAGGGGTGTCAACACATGCCGTGCCTTGCTATGTGTGAGGTCAGAGGATAACTCTGTGAAGTTGGTTCTCTCCTTCCACCTTCCTGTGGTTTCAAACTCAGGTCTCCAGGCTTGTGTGACAAGTGCTTTTACCCACTAAGCCATCCCACCAGCCCCTTAGACATGGATTTTAAACATATACTAGCTTCAGTGCAGAAATCAGCCCTGACACCTATAAAATGGCACTAAATCCTGCTTTTATGAGCTCTTGCTACATTTAGCTGCCTGTTTTATCACGGTAGCCGGACGTGTACCTGAAGGGAGTTAATAACCCAGCAGTGCTGGAGCCTGCCTTCGTCAGGACTGAGAAAAGGAGCCCCAAGCCAGACACACAACTCTACCAGTCCGATCCCTCAGCTCACCACCCATTTCTGTGATGCTCCAGTGCCCCAGCTCAAGTGTTCAGTGGTTGTCTCAGAGAGACCATTCTTTGACCTGAAACCCAAAGGTTAAAGAGAAGCTGATTGGGCCAGAAATGAAGGGAGAGTGTCCCAGAGAGGAAACATAGCAGCTCAGCTGAGATATGGGGACAGGTGGGTCCCTAGATGCTCTGGACTAGCTAGCCTGGCCTACATTGAGAACTTCCAGGCAAATGAGAGACCTTGAATCAAGCAAAAGGTGGGTAGTGCCTGAGGAACAATGACACAGGAGATTACCCTCTAGCCTCCAGACATGTGCTATGCACACACATATTCACACGTGCTTCATACACGCAAAGAAAAAAATTAAGCAAACTTGTTAAAGAGAAAGGCCAGCCCCTGCATCACTCTGTCTTGCTGCCTTGAGATGGGATCACTTCCTCCTGATATACATGCTCCTGACCCAATGCCATGGGGTCCTCACCGGATGCTGGGACCATCCTGTCAATCTCCAGAACTGAGAGCTACGCAAACCTCTTTGCCTTATCAAATCGCCTTGCCTTTTTGTTGCTGCCCCCAGTGACAGCAACAAAAAGTGGCTAATGTAGGCACTGAAGCTGTGCCAAGAGGAGGAATAACGGAGTCAGGAAAGAACCACAGGTGCTAAGAAAGAGGACCAGTGTGTCACAGAGTCCAGGGGCATCTGATGTTACAGAGGAGCTAAAAAGGTGAAGCTAGGGGTCCCTCGGCTCTGGTGACATTGAAGTCACAAATACTCATGTGAAAATCTACTGTGGGTCACACTGCATCAAACAAGAGGGAGGCAAAAATAGACTAACTTAATTAGACCGACGTGGAGACCAAAGAAAGACCACAGACAAAAATGTTGGAATGATCCAGCTGAGGAATATGGGAGAGTGCCTTACTCCAGCGAAGCTGAACACACGGAGCTAAGGTAAGAAGGCAGGAGGCAAGGCGTCAAAGACCTTCTAGCCTATGTAGGAGTTCCAGTTGAGTCCAAGGCAAAGAAAGATGTGGAGGAGACGGCATCTTTTTTGCCCTTTAGAACAACAGTCACTGACACTAACTTGAGTTGCTTGGACACTAACCATCTCCCACAGCCCTCAACTTCTACCCTTTCAAGTTAAAAAATAGGATGCACTTCTCCTGTCCTTACAACCCAAGACTCTCGTAGCTACTTAAGAGTCTGGATGTAGTTGAGTCAGACGAGCGCTTACCTGCCATGCAGGAGGGCTGTTTCCATCTCCAGCACTTCGTAAGCCGGGTGTGGTGGTGCACGCTACAGTCCTAGCACTAAGGAGGTAGAGGAAGGAGGATTAAAGTTCAGGTCCATTCTCAGCTACCTAGTAAGTTTGAAGCCAACCTAGGCTAAATGAGACTGTCTCGAAACACAAAATCAAGAATCTCAAAGAGAGTTGGTGCATTTGAGAGACCAGCTTGCTTGATATAAATGAATGTCCCAAGTAGGGTCTGATTTGGGGAGCTGTCATGCAGCTTAAAATCTTGCAAAGGGCTAAAAGACCCTCGAGGTCAAGCTAAGCCACCAGCATGTGTAGGAGGCTTGTTCCCAATTCTCTAGTGAGGATGAGACTGGAGGACTCCATTGTGGCCCAGGGGAAGGGCTGACATTTGGTGAGATGTCTGTATTTAACTCCCACTGCTTGACATCTGTTTCCAATTAATTTGCCTGTGTTAAGAGAGAAGCTACCCAGAGCACTTGATCCCAAGTCAGTTCTCCGGAGAGAGGAAGCCACAGAGGGGTAAGCCAAGCCTGGTTTCCCCCCTCTCAGCTCCACTTCCCTACTCCCAGGGGCTCTTTGGACCTCCAGGAGCACCTGGCCTGAAAGGCACCCCCACACCTGTCCCACGCCTTTCTTTGCAGCCATAATTCTGCAGCATCAGGGCTATGTTAGGAGAAGGAAGACAAGCCCACGTCTAAAGCCACTGGATAAACTACGTATGGGAGAGAAGCATAAGGCGGCCCAGAGCTCCAATCAAGAGTTATGTCTCCTCTATTTTGTTTGGTTGTTTGTTTGGTTAGTTGGTTAGTTGGTTTTGTCTGGCTCTTTTGGGAGGTGGGCAGGGGCGTGTTTTGAGACAAGATTTCACATAGCCCAGGCTAACCACTTTTATGGAGGCAAGGATGATCTTGAACTTCTGATTCTCCTGCCTCCACCTCCTAAGTGCTGAGATGACGGGCATGTATCTCCTCACTCGCTTTACAAGGTACTGGGGGTGGAACCCAGGGTCTGCTGCATGCCAGGCAGACACTCTACCAACCAGCTGCATCCTCAACCCCCGGAAGTTCCTATTTCTACCCGAAAGCTGTAGGACATGTCATTTTCCCATTTAGGTGTTCCCCTTCTGTCTGTCTCTCTCTTGTCTTTTTTTCTCTTCGTGTCTCTCTATCTCTGTCTCTGTGTGTGTCTCTCTGTCTCTCTGTGTGTGTCTCTGTCTCTCTCTCTCTCTCCCCTTCCCTCATGTGTATACAGAAGAGGTGGACAGCAGCAGCACAAAGGGATCACATAAAACTGTGCTTTCAACCACAGCCGCCCCAGCCACACGTAGAAATGATATTAGCAAAATCAAGACACCAGCCATCTTCTGCTCTTTGAATTAATTACATTCACACGCAAATACTACTTGATTCAGCTGTTTGAGAACTTTCAGTAAGTTTAGAATATCTCAGGAATGTGATTCCAACTGTCAAGCTTATACAACCTAAATACAAATCAAGCGTTTGAGATGAAAATTTTTGCAACCCCACTGAAATATTAAGTGTAAAATGTGTGCTGGATTTTGAAGACTTATACAGTACATATAAACCACATACACACATACACAAAACCTAAAACACACACACATCACATCACATACACACATACATTATATATACACATTACACACACACCTCACCTACAAACACATCTTTAGGAGAATGTAAAGTGTCTCAATAGTGTTTTATACTGATTGTGTTCCTATGACAATAGTTTGAATGTAATGAGTTGAATAAGATAGAGTACCAAAAATATGGGGCTGGGGAGAAGTGATGCCTCCCAAGCATGAGGACCTGTGGTTGAAATAAAAGCCAGGCATCCCAGCATGCACTTGGAATCCTACAGATGAGAAGCAGAGACAAGCAGCTCTCTGGGACTCACTGGCCAGCTAACCTAGCCTGTCTGGTGAGTTCCAGTCCAAAGAATGGACAAAAAGAGTGGATAGCACCTAACAACACATTGGGTGAGCAGACACGAGAATATGTCCTCTAGCCTCTCTCTGCACATGTGTACACACACACACACACACCATACCACACACATACATGTGCATATCATGTACACACACCTCATACATACATACATACACACATCACACTTCTCACATACATACACACACAACATACATACATACATGCATACTACCTAAATACATATACACACATATCACACACACACACCTACACACATACCACACACATACACACTACATAAACACACCGCCACATACACACCATGTACACACACATATATAAACACATAGTACATATATACATAAACATATACACACCTACATACCTACATATATGTACCACGACATACATACTACCTACACACATACAAAAAGTACACACACACATACCACAAACACACAACAAACACACACACACACATATATATATATTACCACAAACATGCATACTACACACATATGTATAACTTCTACATGCACACACACACATCACACCACATACAAAGGCAACTTAAAGTCACCTATTTTGTTTCACTTGCTCAGTGCAATACCAAGAAAATGTTAACATTCTCACGGCTGAGCCGTGTTGTATTTCCACAGGACAGCATGATTAGAAGAATGTTGGTGCTTTAGTAGGGTAGCAGTAGTCGCTACAAAGGTAGCAGATGACATGCATGAGGCAAGTTCTGAAGATGCTTTGGAGGTGGCCTTGGCAGGCCTTGCTGAGGGACTGTGGGGAACCCACGGAGAGAAGGGAACTCATGAGGGACTGGGTTCCAGCTTTAGACTGGGTTCTGGCTTAAGCCCTCAAAATACATGCTAATGTCATGTCCACGAAGAGGGGAAACTTGGGGAAAGAAAACTTTGACTGAGGACTCTAGGCTTCTTTAGAATGCACCAAATGGGAGATGCTGTGAGATGTCCAGCAGGCAGCTGGATGTGCAGGCCTCGTATACAGAAGCAAAGTTGATAGCAGGGAGCTCCAGGAAGCAATCACTTGGAAAAGAAAGAACTGTCCTCTAGGTAAGCACCTCCTGATGGATGGACGGCCATATAAATGCCATCTCTGCTCTCTCAATCAGAGCAAAACCTGAATAAGCAAACAGTCCCTCCACCACAGTCTCTTCTGCGTGTCATCAGCTCCCTCCTCCTCCTCTTCCTCCCCTTCCTCCTTTTCCTCCTCTTCTTCCTCCTCCTTTTCCTCCTCCTCCTCCTTCTCCTCCTCTTCCTTCTCCAGAAGAGACCTTTGCTCAGCTTTCCCACTTACCCACAAACTCTCTGAGGCAGGCACTGTGGTGAGGGTACCAGGAGCAAGCAGGCCCCACAACAAGCCGTGGGTCAGAGTGTTTGCTCAGACACCTCCCAGTATCATTTATCTTGAGGGATGTCAACTCGAAAAATGTTAGTTCATGTCACTGTCAGGGTAAATGCCAAAAATTAGCTTTCTTTCATCAGAAAATGGAATAATTAACTTTGCAACTGTTTCCAAAACTGCTAATTAATGCGTTTTAGTCACTTGATCTGTCAGGCTGCATGGCTAGCTGAGCCTGCAGCCTCGGCCCCTAGAGGATTCCAGTCCTCCCCTCCTCAGTACTGGTAGAATTGGGGAGCATTTCAAGTGAGCACACTGGGAAAGCAGGCCCCAGGAAATCACCACTGAATTGAAACATCAAAATCAGTCTTCTATAGCCTATCTTTTCCATGTCACTGTCCCAGGGACTCTCACGTTTATGGCTCTCAAGCTACTGTCTACCTGTTCCCAAACATAAAGGACAGATTAGATTCCAGTCTGTCTCTCCCCCAAGATGGGAGGTCCCTAGAGTCCTCTTGGGAGGAGGTTGATGCCTAGCAAGACACTTGCCTCTTGTAACCTCAGTTTTCCTATCTATAAAATGGGTACTTGTGCCTGGTGAGAAGGCTCAGAAGTTAAGAGAACTTGCTGCTTTTATAGAAGACTCAAGTTTGATTCCCTTGATCCATAATGGGCAGTTCACAATCTCCAAGTTTTCCCTATTCTTGGACATGGCATCAGCTTGTATCCAAAGGGCTCAAGCCAGAACTCAGTCCAAAACTGGAACCCAGACCCTCCGTGAGTTCCCTTCTCTTCACGAATTCCCCACAGTTCCTCAGCAAAGCCTGCCAAGGCCTCCTCCAAAGTAAATTGTAAACTCTAGCTCCAGGGGATCCAATACTACCTTTTGGATGTGTACAAAAACATAGAGTTACAGTGTACAGTTTGTGGTGAAGATACAAGCCAAGTTTAGGAAAATTTACAGGAGACACCCTCAAGCCTTGGGTGCAGTGGTCAGCTATAGCAAGCCCTCACCCAACAAGGCTATTATCCCTCTTCAGACCCCATCTCCTTTGTCTACACTACACCTGGCCCAGCTCAGGTTCCTTCTCGGCCACATAGTCACATCTGCTTTGAATGTCATACTCAATGTCACGATGAATAGTCACATGAGAACCAGCTTTGAATCCATTGCAATTACCAGAGAAATTTTCACACCGTGCAAATCTAAGCAAACATAAGACTTGAATATTGCTCTCCATTATAATACCACCATAGTGAGCTTTTACATGCAAGTTTGCCTAAGTAACCTTCACAGGGTTTCCAATTGTAGGTGGAATGTACTTCCACTCCCCCAATAGGTGTGGGGGGTGTGTGTGTGTGTGTGTGTGTGTGTGTGTGTGTGTGTGTAGTCCCCAATGGCACAGTATTTACTATCCTCTGTATACGTTATCTGGATACTTGAATACTGACTATTAATAGCTTTGCTTTCTCTGCATGACTGCCATTGACCAGTAGAGCCGAGTGCTTGTGGCCACTGATGGGTTAACAGAGAAGATGTGTATCTAAAGACACTTGGGTGAGACCAAGGCTAGATTGCATTTTTCCCTCCAAAGTTCCTCCTTGGAGCCAAGCTGAAGCTTCATGTCCTTCAGTTCCGTTGTTGAACCCCCTTAGCTTCACTTCTCCCAAGAGCAGTCCCCTGGCAACACATTGTCACAACAGACCCCCCAGGAGTGGTAACAAATGGTTGTTGTCTTAGGTCACTGAGTTTCGAGGTGTTCTGTTACATGCATTATGAGCTGATACAATTAGAATACATAAAACCTGGAATAGTATCCAGCTATTAAAAATGGCAGAAGCTCAATATATTGACTCTACAGCATGCCAACAAAGCAATTTTGTTGGGGAAAAAAAAAAAAGAATTTGGTCACCAAATTCCGTGTTTAGCAACATTCTTTCTGTAGACGCCTACAGATCCCTACTCTTGGATTTCCCACCATAAAGAAGTGACCGGCTGGTTCTTATGGACTTCACAGTGTTTGGACCACTGTGCTAAGATCTCCTAAATATTAAGACTACTGTGTGCAGTAAGTCTGTCTGTCTGTCTGTCTGTCTGTCTGTCTCTCTCTCTCTCTCTCCCTCCCTCCCTCCCTCCCTCCCTCCCTCCCTCTGTATGTGTGTGGGGGGTAAGGGAAGTAAATTTTTACTTTGCTTTTGGTTGCAGAGGTTTTTATCCATCAGGGCAGGAAGGTTGAGATGGATCAGCTTGAACCACAGCAGACAGGACAGGAAGGGACTAAGGCAAATGCAGGCCCTGTGAACTATTTCCTCCACTGAGGGCCACCTTCAGCAGCTGCACCACCTCCCCAGACAGTGCCACCAAGTGACACCAAGACAGTGGGAACCAAGTGACCTGTGAATTCCTCTCTCTATGTGGACACAATGCCTATTGAAAGTGTCCAATAGCATGGTCAAAAAAGGAGGAAGTTTTTAAAAAAGGAGAAAGACGAGGAGAAGGAGGAGGAAGAGGAGAAAAAGAGGAGGAAGAAGAGGAGGAAGAGGAGGAGGAGGAAGAAAACAACTATGCCTAGAAGCAGCCCAGCTTCATTTTTCCCATATTCTATCAGTGAAATGGTTACAGCCCATATCTGAAGAGACACAGGCCTCCCCCTTTTAATGAAAGGGATGTTAAACAATTTACAACCATCTCTAAATTTTTAGAGCAGGACAGATGAGTTCGGCACAGGGAAGATTCACCCAGCCTAGAAACAGATAAAGCCCCCAGACAGCTGTAACTATAAGCTATAACTATGGTGGTTATTTTGTGTTGTTCTAAGTTACTTCTTAGTTTTCGGGATAATTTGTTCTGCAACAATAGATTACAAATCCATACCTTTTTTTTTTTTTTCAAAGCTGTCCCTCCAGGCAGTGGTGGTGCACACCTTTAATCCTAGCACTTGAGAGGCAGAGGCAGGTGGATTTCAGAGTTCAACGCCAGCCTGGTCTACAGAGTGAGTTCCAGGACAGCCAGGGCTATTCAGTGAAACCCTCTCTCAAAAAAAACAAAACAAAACAAAACAAAAAACAAATCAAAGCTGTCCCTCTGTCGAGGACTGAGCCTAGGATGTATTTCCTGAAGGAATCCTGAAGTTAGCGGAGCCTACTCTGAAACAATCCTGCCTCTTGTATTCCTTTGACAAACATTTTTAAAAGTTCCCTTCCTTTGCCGTGTGTTAAGCAAAATGCTGAGACTGAAAGAAAAGTAAAAACAGCCAGGGTTCCCCAAATTACAGGAGTCTCTAAGAATGCTTCTCTTCCTGGTCCTGTCTTGGAAGATTTGCCCCAAGGCAGATACTGCCAGATGACATGGGTTTGTGACCTTTGACTATTCACAGCATCTGTCCCAAAGCCATCCTGCCTTCTATTCCTCATTCTCTGGCTTCTGACCCCTGGGTTCGTTTCCTGTTCTCAACTTTCATTTCAGTCCAAGTCTTAGACCCATCTCCCAGACTACTGCTTTCCCTCATAAGCTGTGCTCCCCTTCATGCCCAAGTTTCCCACCAAACCCAGGTATTAATTGGGCCATTCCTACTCATCAGCTCTAAAAGCCAGGACCGGAAGTCCATGTTGCAAACCCGGAAGTTATTCGGACTTGTTCCTTCCCTCTACAGGCCCTTTCCTCTTCAGCTGATCTTTGAGAATCATCCCAGGCCGGGAACCATTGTCCCCAGCCAGCGAGGCGCATCTCAGACGCACCATCTCCTCGGGCTCTTTTCCTGCTCTCTCTGGATTGGGCTCATTTACTAAAAATTAGTTGGGAATGAAAAAAGCCCCTAGTTTATTAGCGTGCTATTATTCCCTCCCGCCATCCCCCTGCAGCATGATGGATTGCCTGGTGAGGGGACGCAGCCCCAGCCGGGGAGCGAGCAAGCTCTGCTCGGTCCCCAGCGCAGACAGATGGGGAGGCCGAGTCCTGACCATGATTGATTAGCTCCGCAAAGCCTGTTGAGCGGAGTTCCATCAAGATTGATGCTTTCTCCTCATAACAGCATTTCCAAAAAGTTTCTATTACATTTTGATTATGTTTATAGAATCTCGCTGGTCCGGGGGAAGATGCAATCTCGTTCCTTCCCAGTGTGTGTCTGCGTGGGCCGCCACAGTGCCTCGCCTAGTCCAGCCTGCTTGGCCTCTTCACAGTGACCTTCGTTTGCTGGGCAGCAGAAGCACCTCACCCCCACCACCCCGTGGCTGCCCGAGAACAAGTTAGAGGGAACTAATGTCTACTCTCCTGGTGCCTGATGTCCAGCATGGCAGCTCTGGTTTTAAAGGGCCAAAAGTCTAGAAGGTTCTATGGCCTAGGCCTGAAGATAGAAGAAATCTCCAAAGGAATTCCCCAAGATCTGCAGGTGGTGAGGGAAGAAACTGCATGGGCCTCATTGCTCTACCTGATTCCCAAGGACACGGCAAGGACACGTCAAATGTAATAAGCATGATAAAATACATGTTTAAATATTTATATGAGTGTGTGTGTGTGTGTGTGTGTGTGTGTGTCCATCTTATCTCACAAGGGATTTTAGTGACGCTCAGGGCATGGTGAAGAATGAATAAGGGAGAAGAATTAGGAACAGAGAAATGCAAATTAGGAGAGAATGTCAAGACCAAACGGGGGAATGAAAATATATATATATATATATATATCATATAAGGTGCTATGTGGTATTTATGGTTAGACCTTTAATTTGGTCTGAGTTTCCTAACAGTAGAAGTGAAAAAGGAAATAAATCAACTGTTTTGGGTTTTTTTTTTTTTTCTTATTGTCATTAATGAGAGGGGAAAAACATTAAGTTCCTTGGGAGAATTTCAGATTTTTGTCTTCTATTGTCTGTTTTTTCCAAATACTAAGGAAACTTGTATATTAGACTTTTCTAGAGAAAGGCTTACATTGTTTATTTGCTCACTCGTTTGTTTATTTGAGGGTGGAAGGTGGGTCATGCACATGCCAAGGTGCACATGTAGTCATAAGAAGACAACTTTTATAGATGCTGGGCTCTCCTTCCATCACGTGGACTCGAGAGATTGAACCCAGGTCATCGTGTTTGCAGGCAAATGCCTTTACCCACTGAGCTAGCTCTCCAACCCAGGGGGTTTGGTTTTGTTGCTGTTGTTGTTTCCTGGGGCTGGAGAGCAAGCCCGGGGCCCTGCACACATCTCTGTGTTGTTTTCTTCCTCAGCTATAAATTTCATTGTAATATATCTTGAAAATAAATGATAATGCTTTTCAAGAGCTGAAAATTCAAAGCTCTAATTGAGAAGAACTACTGAATTAAACAGTGTTCTCAAAGTGACATTTGGAGGTGACGTTGATGTCTGTCTCTTCCCACTTCACCTTTCAAAACTAGGCCTCTCCCTGAACCTGGAGTTCACTTCAGCTTGGCTATCTAACCAGCAAGCCCCCAGGCTCCTCCTGTCTCCACCACCACCGCTGCTCCAGCACTGGGATGACACATGCCACTGTGACCAGCTCTGACGTGAGTGTTGTGATCTGAACTCGGGCTTTCTTGTCTGTACCGCTCCTTTATCCGCTGAGCCATTTTCCCAGTCCCAAGCTTAGCTTTTTAACAAATATTCTTTGAGCTGCTTCTATGTTTGTTTTTAAACATGTACTAGTTTATCAGAATGAAACCAACATCTTCTATGGCAGCATCAAGAATATACATAAAATGAAGGCTGGAGATTTGGCTCAGCAGTGAAGAGCATCTTCCAAAGGACCTGGATTTGATTCCCAGCATCCACATGGCGCCTGACAACTATCTGTAACTCCAGTTCCAAGAGACATGATTTCCTCTTCTGACCTCCTCAAGCATGAAGCACACGTGCGATCCTCATACAGGCAAGAAAAACACTCACGTGCATAAAATAAATATTTTTTTAAGATTTTAAGATTTGCATGGTTAACAGGCATACGAATGGGTGTTCAACATCGCTAATCATCAGGAAAATTCAAACAAAAACCACAAAGAGGCATCACTTAACATCTGTTAGAACGGCTAGTATCACTACTAAAAGGGGAGCAAGTATTGACAAGGTAGTGAAGAAACTGGGACCCTTGTTTCTGAGATAGGAATGATATTCTTCTGATGTTAGAAGCCATTTCTCTGAATCCTGTGACTAGAGGTTTGAATGAGACTACTCCTCCCCAGCCCCCATCGTCGGCTCAGATGTTTGGATTTTTTGTTGGTGGTGTTGGGTTTTTTGCTTTGTTTGTTTGGTTTTGTTTGGGTTTTTGTTGTTGTTTGTTTGTTTGTCTGTCTGTCTGTCTGTCTGTTCGTTTTTTAAGACAGGATTTCCCTGTGTTGCCTTGGCTGTCCTGGAATTTGCTCTGTAGCCCATATTTGCCTTGAATTCAGAGATCTGCCTGCTTCTGCCTCTGGAATCCTATACCTTGAAAATTAGAAGTATTAGAGGCTTGCACCAACACCACTGCTGGCCTGGCTCAGAATACATGGTCCACAGTTGGTGGTGCCTTTAGAGAGGCTCAGGGGGTGTATCTTTGTTGGAGGAAGTATGTTCCTGGAAGTAAGCTTTGGGAGTTTAAAGACTCCCACTGTTCCTAAATCCATCTCTCTGCTTCCTATGATTGAAGATGTGAGCAAGCCCCTAGCTTCCTGCTTTTTTCCTTAGCTTCCTGCTTCTGCCCTTAGCTTCCTGCTTCTGCCCTTAGCTTCCTGCTTCTGCCCTTAGCTTCCTGCTTCTGCCCTTAGCTTCCTGCTTCTGCCCTTAGCTTCCTGCTTCTTTCCTTAGCTTCCTGCTTCTGCCCTTAGCTTCCTGCTTCTGCCCTTAGCTTCCTGCTTCTGCCCTTAGCTTCCTGCTTCTGCCCTTAGCTTCCTGCTCCTTTGTCATTGCAGACTCTAATCCTCTGGCACCATGAATCCAAATAAACTCTTTGTTTTTCCTGTAAGTTGCCTTTGTGATGGTGTTTTATCGCAGCAATAGAAATGCAACTAACGCACATGTACTTGCAAAAATATTTGCATTTTTCATCTTCATACTTGTAAATACAATGTGTGAATATGCATCTAATCCATATTTCACATAAAAACATTGTTTCCTAATTTTAAAGTATTAAATATTATATGAAAAAGAAATAAATTTCCACCAGCCTCATGCTAAGATGAATGTCAAGGTTTCCTCATCCCTCATTACATGCAGTATTTCCAGGACCATTATCCAAGGTGCCCCCTCTCTTCTGTCAGATGACCCCCACCTAAAGGACATTGTGTCTCACGTGGGTAATGGAAGAACAGGAAGGACAGAGTTCCCTTGATCTCACTGGTTATTAGGAGAAAACTAATTGGACTCTCTCTGAGCTATCTTATTGACCACACAAGCTCTAAATAATACCGATTTGCTTCTTTCAGGAAGAGTTCGCTCAAGGCTTGCAGCTGGAGCTCACTGGTAGAACACTCATCTACCATTCTCAATGCCCTGGGTTCTATCCACAGTTTAAATAAAACAGAGTTTGGTTAATGTAGCTTGCAACCAAAACAGTCTTCTCTCAAAACCCAAGAGTAAGACTCAAAAATTCTCAAAAGAGTGCCACAAATCAAGCTCAGCCGTAGGTGGACAAGAGGTACTGACTCTATCAACAAGGCAAGGTTGGTTTAGCACTGAAGTCAACCAGTGCAATGTAGGATGTCAATAGAATGAAGAACAAAAATAAAAATCACCAAAAATGGGAAACACAACAATCATTGCATCTGATGGAGTTAAAGTAATCAATAAGATAGAATTCCATTTCATAACTTTTTTAAATTAGCAAATCAGAAGTGTGAGGAAACTGCCTCGACATAATAAAGTTTACCTATTTTTAAAAAATGACCATCACCTTTAGACTCAGAGCTTTTCTCCTAAGATCAAGCTTATACATTTACAATGAAAAAATCAGAAAATAAAACTATGAAAGCAGCTCAATTTATAAAAGTATGAAAAAAAGAATAAAATACTGAGGTCTAAATAAAACAAAAGACATAGACGCCACCGAAAAGAGTAAAATACCGCAAGACATTAAAGATGATCTAAGCAAGAGAAAAGACATTCATACAATATCACTGGGATAACTTTACTCTTGGAAGCGATCTGTAAAAACCAAGGCAATCCTATCAAGTTTTCACTGCCTTTTTCACAAAAAGACACCCTGATTGAAAGATGTGTACGTAAATTCAAGAATATACAGTAAAGCACAATAGAACCATCTGGGCAGGTAGCTCTCAGTTGAGAAGAGTTTTTGCCCAGCAGGCAGGAAGCCTTGGGCTCAGTCCACATGAAACTGGGCTTGGTAATGCACACCTGGAATCCCAGCCCTCAGAAAGTAGAGGCAGGAGAATCAGAAGTACTTGGTCATCCTTTACATAGTGAGTTCAAAGCCAGCCTGGGATACATGACACTTTGTCTCGATAAAAGGGGAAAGAAGAGGAAGAGGAGGAGGGGGAGAAGAAAAAGGAAGAAGTAGAAGAAGAGGAAAAAGAAGTAGAAGAGGAAGGAGAGAAGAGAAGAACGATCAGCAGAAAATCAGAAGAAAATAGAAAAATTCAGAAGAATCAGAAGAAAAAAATCTTGAAAGGAAGGTATAGTAGTTTCTTTTCTTGTTGCTGTGACAATATACCGGACAAAAGCAACATGAAGGTTTATTTTGTCTCATAGTCCAGAGAAGGGTACAGCCCATCAGTTCTGGGAAGCCTCCACGACAGGATCCTGAGACAGCTGGCCACTTGCACTGTGATTTGGAAGGAGAGGGCCAGGAGTGCTGGTCTTCAGCTCACTTTGTCCTGTGACTCAGTCTAAGCCCCAAGGAGTGGTACTGCCCACATTAGAGTGGGTCTTTTCTGTCTCTTTACTGGAATCTAGATAATCCCTCAGAGACACCCCTAGAGATTTGTTTTCATTGCGCTTCTAAATCTCATCAAGTTAACAATCAGGATTCACCACCACAGAAAAACAAAAATCAGACGTCTGACACATCCTAGTTCACAACTTCCATTCGAGGTACAACTGAGACTCTGTGGTTCTGCATAAGGTAGAAGTTGGGTAAGTTGAATTAATTGAATTCCAAAACCAGAAATAAAAACTTACATTGTGGTCAACTTCTTTTCAAGAAAACTCAATGGAAAAAGAACAGCCTTCTCCACAAATGGTGCACAGACAGCTGGATCCTAGCACTCACATGAAAAGCCAGCTTTGGCACTGTGCTAGCCTGTAACTCCAGTGCTATAGGGGGCAGAGACAGAAGGATCTCTGGTCTTGCCAGATGCCAGCCTAGCCCCAGGTCCTTTGAGAAAGTCTGTCTGAAGGAAATAAAATATATAGTTATGGGCTAGGACATCTGACATTCTGCTCTGGTCCTCATGCCTACACAGATAGGTACATGTATGTGTGCACATACCATATTCGTATACCACACACACACACACACACACACACACAAACACACACAAAAAAAAAATCCAGCCATGATGGATAAACAGATGAGTTGAAAACACCAAAAATATTAATGTAAATGTTTGTAACAGCATTAATTTTTAGCTATGTTTCAGTGTGTGTTAACAGTGGATATGTGCACATAAGTGAAATGCCCATGAAGAGGTGTTGGATCCCCTGGTGTTGGAATTTCAGACTGTTGACAGCCTCCTGATGTACGTGCCGGGGACTGAACTCAAGTCCTGTGGAAGAGCAACAAGTGCTCTTACCTGATGAGCCAATCTCTCCAGCCCTGTGACAAGCATTATAATTAGCAGCCCAAAAGTAAACCGAGATAAATGTCCATCCATTGATGAATAAATAACAAAATCTGGTATAGCCACATAGTAGAGTACTATTCATCTGTGGAAAATGATGAATTTATGAACAATAGTGCAATATGAATGAAGCTCAGAAACATGCCAAGTGGCACAGGCCAAGCATACACCATTGTGTATGACATGATCTCACTTGTCTGAGAGAGGCACTGCTCAGTAGTAGTGCCGTGCATCCTTACAGTGCATGAGGCCCCGAGTTCAACCCCATAATAAAATGTCCACAACAGTTAAATTCACAGAGTCAGAAAAGACATCATGCATAGCTTCCAGGAGCCAGGGAATGATGGGAGTGGGAGGTGACTGTCACAGGGTGTGGGGTTTCATGACAAAGGGATGAAAGACTCTGAAGCTACCTCACGGTGATGGGCACACAGCTCTGTGAACACACTAAAAGCCAGCCAGTTGTACACTTGTAAAACATGAGCTTTATAGTATATGAATTATGTCCCAATAAAACCACTATTTGACTAAAAGAGAGGGGGGGAAACATACCAAAAAAAAAAAAATAGAACCTCAACAGTAAAAAGGCAAATGACCCAATTAGAAAAGCACCAAAAGACCTGAAGAAGTGATCCATCAAACAGACGTGAAAAGATGGTGACTATCATTACCCAAAAAAAAAAAAGATGGCCCTGGGGGTCTGAGGCAGGAGGATAGTGACTTCAAGACCAGCTGAGATACATAATGAGACTCCATCTTGAAGTAAATAATAATTCAAGAATGATTGGATTAGGTGCCTGGAGGATGGCTCAATGGAGTCTGACTCCTGGAATCACAAAAAGTTGGAAGAAGAGAACCAACTGCACATAGTTGTTCACTGCCCTCCATATGCACACGGTGGTACATACGTGCACACGGTGGTACATACGTGCACACGGTGGTACATACGTGCACGCTGTGGTACATACATGCACACTTACACATTATGGACACACACACTTGAGAAACAAATTTGAAAAAAATGACCAAAAATGTTTAAATGCCAACACAAAAAGCTAGCAAAAGTTGGATCACTGGTATAGTCCGGTGGGGATATAAAGTGTACTTCTACAAACAGTTCAGTGGTGTGCTATTGCTTTACAAGTAAGTATACAGTATCTTATGACCCAGCGACTGCACGCTTGAGTACTTATCCCATAGAAAGGAAAATAGGTGATCTCATATGAAGAAAACTTCACAAAAACTGTGAGAATGTTTCATTAATAAAAACTACAAACTGGAAGCCACCTAGATGCCCTCTGGTAGATGAATGGTTAAACCAACTCTGGTATATCCATGCATAGAATAGTATTTAATAGTGAAAGGGACTGAATTATTAATGTGTCCACTTTCCATGAACCTTCAGGGAATTATGTTGTGTAAAGAAAACCAATCCTGGGATTGGAGGGATGGCTCAGCAGTTAGAGCACTGGCTGTTCTTCTAGAGGTCCCTAGGTTCAGTTCCCAGCACTCATATGGCAGTTCACAACCCCCTAAACCTCCAGTTCCAGGGGATCTGATGCCCTCTTCTGACCTCTGCAGGTACTGGTCATGCAAGTGGTACACAAACATACATGCAGGCAAAACACACACACACACACACAAGAACATTTGAAAGAAAAAAATTAGTCTTAAAAAGTTGCAATTACATGGCTCCACTTGAGAAAATCAAAAAAGATGAGCCAGGCAGTGGTGGCACATGCCTTTAATGCATCTGAGGCTAGCCTGGTCTACAGAGTGAGTTCCAGGACAGCCAGGGTTACACAAAGAAACCTTGTCTCATAAAACAAAAACAAACAAACAAACAACAGAGATGAGTGATTGCCAGGGATTGGAGTGGGGATGGGTGACTGGAACACAGGAAGAAGATAGATGAACCTGTTAAAGGACACCATGAAGGAACCTATTGTGTGAATGTTGACTGGTGGTGGACACACAACGCTACACATGATATTGAATTGCATATAACTAAATGCGCACATTCACACACAGGCAAAACTGGAGGATGCTGCTGAAACTCACAGACTGTATACACCACAACCCTGTAAGTTTTAAAACAGCACCACTGGGGAGTTCAAAAAAGGACACACGCGATCTCTCTGTTTTGTTATAACTACATATGAATTGTGGTTTTTCAAAGTTAAGTTTTTATTAAATGTATGCATGGTATGATCAAGGAAGGAGGAGACAGAAGAGAGGATGTGGGAGGGAGAAAGAGAAGTCAACAGAGGTAAAGAGGAACGTTTACCATGGATATACCCAGAATCCAAGCTTTCTACCACCGACCGGAGACAAATATTTTTGTTACATTCATGTATTGTGTGTATGCCTGTTCACACACTCACCCCAGCACACGCATCACACAGTGCATGCATGGAGTAGGTTTTGCCTTCCACCATCCATGGCCCAGTGACTGAGCTCAGGTCATCAGACTTGGTGGCAAGTGCCTTTACATGTTGAGCTTCTTGAAGCCTCCGAGATAAATACTTTACCCCCATTTTAAAGATGAAGAAACTGAGTTCAGGGAATGGCTGTCCCATTTTCCAAGACATGTTTTGAGGATTCAAGATTCCATCCCTACATCCCAACTCTCCTGTCTGCTTCTGTCCTTTAGCTCAACACAGGCATCAATCAAATGTAGGCAGCGGCTCCATTACTCAAGAGGAAATTGAAGCCAGACTGTAAGATGCAGTCCACAAAATTCATGATTTCTTCCTCCCACCCCAGCTCCTTCGACTTGGTCCCTTTTTCATATGGATCGGTTTTTATTTCTGCATTTATGGCGTACGCAAATTACAGATGAAAGCATCGCCTACACAAGTCATTACTCAGAGTAGTATCTTCCCAACTGCCACCGGACGAGGACCGAACAGCTTGTGGTTAATTTGCTATATAATCACTGCCTGTGACAGGGGGGCAGGGCCGTGCCTGTGCTAATATTAGGAAAGAGGAAACTGAGCAGAGAGGATCCCTGGGGTGAAGGGAGAGAGGGTGGTATTGAACCAGAGAGAAGAGAAGAGGGCTGCTAGGGAGGCAGTCAGGAGGCCTGCCTCTCTTACAGGCTTCTGGGAGGGTTGGCTCCACTTCCAAAGGACAAATGGGTCCCTCCCATTTACCACGCCTCTGTGGGAGAGCTAACTGGATCCCCATTGTCCTAACCTCTGCCACTTCCTAGTCATTGAGGCCACTGCCAATGCTCAGAGCAGGGTGTCTGTACACACAGGCTGTGAATGCCGGGATGGATACCTGCAGAATGGGCCATGGACAGAAGGAGATCTGCCAGCAGGCAGGAAGTACAGGTACCAGTATTAGTACACGAACAATTCAGAAAGAAGAAAGGCCATCAACCCAACTTTCGTAAATGACAAGAGGCTGTGAGCAAGCAGATGTCAGATCTGGAAACAAATACGAGGAGACCAGAGGATGCTCGACTGCCAGCATAGTCAAAAGGAATCCTCCATTCAAACCTGTAGGATTGACCAAACTCCAAGCGTCTGATCCAGCACACTGTGCTCGCCAGGGTATGAGAAAGCCAGCATTCTGAAGGTTACAGGGAGTGTAACGCGGTAGTTTGCATGGATGGCAATTCAGCACGCTCCATCAAAAGTTTTGACTCACGTGCCCGCTGACCCATAAATCCCACTGCTCTGGAACAGATTCCACAGACAGACTCGCATATATGTATGCAAAGTTGGGTTACGGGGCTATTCACTGCAGCGTGGTTTATAATAACAGAAGATTGGAGACAGCCTGAATGTCCATCAAGAGGGGACTACTCAGACAAATTGCCATACATCCTTAGGATGGAAATCTTTATGGCTGTTACAAAAGAATGAGGCAGCTCTTTATGTACGGATATGAAACAATCTCCAAGATATATTGTTACGTGAAGAGAAGCAAAGTGCTGAACATTGTGATTAGAGTGTGTGTGTGTAGGGGGTGAGGTTATACATGCATATGCATCTCTGCTTATCTACACGGAGTGGCAGATCTGTGCTTCTGAAGCAGGGACAAGATCCTGGTGGCTAGGGTTGAAGAAGAAGAGAGGTTTGTTAGTTATTATTTATGCCCTTTACCTTTCGGTGGGTGGGCCTATGTGTACATACGAGTATATACTAGCAGATGTTTGATTTTTTTATTATGTTGTATGTATGTGGACACAACATGCAATGGCACATTGCAAGTCAGAAGACAACCTGCAGGAGTTGTGAGCGCCCGTGTGAGTGCCAGGAATCAACTCTGGTTGTCAGGCTTGGTGGCAGGCACCTTTACCTGCTAAGCCACCTCTCCAGTCTGTGATGTTTTAAACCCTCTGTTGACTCGCCTTGTTCAGGAATCAAAGCTGGTCCTACACTCAAGGCCTTTTATATTTGACCTGAGTTCATTCCTCACTTCCTCAGCACCGCAGCAAGGATGCTCCTCTCTGGGCACATTTCTCCCTTCTCCCAAAGGCACAGTGTTCTCCCACCTCACAGCCCTGGTACCCACTGTCCTGTGTCCAACACACCCTACCTACGCTTACTTGCCTACCCTCCCTTGCTCATCCTTCAAAGGCCAGGACCAAAATGACCCTGAGTACAGTCTTTCCTCACATCCCCCAGAGAGAGCTATTTCTCCTGCTCTGTGTCTGTATAGCACCCTAGAGAGGCTTCTGACCCAGAACAATGGGATGGTGCCTGGAAAAGGGCTCGTCCAGTGTGTACGATGCACCACTTTCCCCAGACAGTGAGTGAGACACAGTGCAGAGTACCGGAACATACAAGAATCTACTCCAGACTTCTGGGTGGATACCTGGAAGCATGTGGACACAGTGAAGACTCTGAGCAGCTGTCAGCTTGAGCTGCAACAACCAAGTACCACAGATGGGATGCCATCCCAACAGCAACGATTTACTTCTCTAACCATCACTGAGTAAAGGCACTTACCTAAAAGCATGATGAGCTGGGTTCAATCCCTAGGACCATGTAAAGGTGAAGGGAGAGAGCTGACTCCACAAAGCTCTCATCTCCCCCTCCCCACACATCACATGTCACATATCACACACAACACACACCACACACACCACACACACACACACATACACACGGGTGGCGGGAGAGCAAGAGAGAAAGAAAATACATACAATTTTTACAAAGACCTAACAACACTAAATCCTGACAAGGATAAGAGCAACTGATACCCACGCACGGCTGGAGAGAGCACAAAGCAGTACAGGCAGATCAATTATCCTTGCCAGTGTCTAGAAAATCCACAAGGGGTTTATCAAAAAGGAACAAGCACACACTTCAAAAGCAAAACTGACTTGTACACGGATACTCATTGTGGCTTTATTTATAACAGTCAAACAATGGAAACAGTACAAACCCCCAGCAATAAGAATATGGAAGGGACAGATTGTGATATAATCAAATACTACACAATAGGAATGCAAGGGATAAATATGAAGTTACAAAAATATAAGATATAAATGTAAACAAGATAAGTGTTTATATGGTTCCTTTTACATGATGTTCCAAGAAAAGGCAAAATCAAACTGTGGTAATGGACGTCAGAATGAGTAGACTCCCTACTGGAGCCTGAGAGTCCTCCGATTCTCCATAGTGAGTGGAGGAGGAGAGAGAAGGTGGACTCAACTCATGATTTCCTGTGCCTATGTTTCTGTTCACAGTCCACGAATGAAAACTAGTCATGTGGTCCCACACATGCATGGGAGTGTGGGAAATGTAGTTCCTGTCTGGGCAGCTGTTCCTATTTTATGAAAGAGAAGGTATGAAATTTTGGGGGCCGGCTAGCCACCTCTGCCTCACCTGACCATGCTTAGTGAAGATGATGATGACGATTACAAAAGTGATGGATATTGTAATAGTAACCAGCACTAATAATAACAATAACAACAGCCCACCATAAGCACTTCCTCCAACAACATCAGCAGTACGCTAAGAACTTCCCAAGCGTTATTTCCAATCTTCCATCATTCCAATGGACTCAAACCTCTTCTGTGTGATTGGATCCTCCTCCATGTCCTCTGTAGTCATCTTTGCTGCCAGAGTCATCTCTCAGACCTAGGACAGAAAGGTAATGGTGGTCCCCCCCACCTCCAGGGCCTGAGAAAGAAACACAAAGCTCACTTAAAGGAACTAAAACCCAAAGTGATAAGAAGACAGCCCCATTAGTAAAGTGCTTCTGTGCAAGCATGGGAACCTGAGTACAGATCCCCAGAACCTACCTAAAAAGCCAGGCATGACTGCATGCAACTACAATCCCAACCCTAGGAAGGCAGAGGCAGGAGGATCCCAGGAGCTTGTTGGCCGGCTGTATTGGCTGGTTCTGTATGTCAACTTGACACAAGCTGGAGTTATCACAGAGAAAGGAGCCTCCGTTGAGGAAATGCCTCCATGAGCTCCAGCTGTAAGGCATTTTCTCATTCGTGATCAAGGGCCCATTGTGGGTGGTGCCATCCCTGGGCTGGTAGTCCTGGGTTCTATAAGAAAGCAAGCTGAGCAAGCCAGGGGAAGCAAGCCAGTAAGCAGCACCCCTCCATGGCCTCTGCATCAGCTCCTGCTTCCTGACCTGCTTGAGTTCCAGTCCTGACTTCCTGTGGTGATGAACAGCAATGTGGAAGTGTAAGCTGAATAAACCCTTTCCTCCCCAGCTTGCTTCTTGTCATGATGTCTATGCAGGAGTAGAAACTCTGACTAAGACACCAGCCCATCTAGCAAGATCAGTGAGTTCCAGGTTCAGTGACAGGCCCTGTTTCAAAAACTAAACTGGATGGCAACCAAAGAAGACATCCAATGGTGACCTTTTACTTCTGCACAAGCACACACATGCTTCTGTATACACATGCACACATACACACCCAAATTCACACCTAAAAATTTTAAAGATGATATTATTCCTCATAAGCAGTTGCACAGTTATAATGTGACTGTTAAAATGAACGGATAAAGATTTTAAATAGAATTTTAGAAGGCCAGGCGTAGTGATTCACACCTGTAATCCCAGCATCCAGGAGGCTAAGGTAGGATTGCCAAGAGTTTAAGGCTAACCTGAGCTATATAAAAAGCACCATCTCAAGGAAAAACTAATAAATAAAAGGCATGCTGAGATAGCTTAGAGATAAGTTTGGCTCGAGATGGTGGCTCTCCTCTCCATAGGAAGTCTTGGGCTTTGTGTTCAACAGTGTTGGCTCCACCCTTCCCAAGATGATGGGCATGTTCTACACCTTAGAAGCAGCTGCTTAGACAAGCAGATGCTATTTGCTTCTCACATGGCTTCATTACACATAGCTTTTCTTTTCCACATAATATTTTTTTCTGAAAGCGTGGGCTCTCCAGAATTCAGATGGGTGCTTTTCTGGGGACCAGGTTATTCGAAGTGGCTACACCACATTGCCCTTCTGGAGTCTGGGTGCAATTCTGACCTGAGGAATGAGACTGAGGATGTGTTGAGGCAGGTGGTAGGCTCAGTCTAAACTCAACCTTGAACTACCAAATCCTATGAGCCTTCCAGACACTAACATCAAACTTGGTAGAGTCCCTATACCCCAACAATCTAGTAATCTGAACCCTATGATCCCACTTCATGGAGAAGGAATAGAGGTGAAATAGAAATGAAATAACCATATTTCATTCATTCAATCAACCACTGCAATATCAATCACCTAAAATTAACCAAGCTCAGCACTGGGCACTGAAGAGTAAGAAAATGAAAGGAGAGAAAAGCCAGGAGCAAAGAGGCAAGTGAAAAAAATATATTAATAATAATTGTTCAGTGTGACCACAAGAAGAATGTAGAGACTGAATGGATGGCTGCAGTCTTCCTCCCCTCTCTGTATGGAGACTTTGCCACAGAATACTGCAGTCCATGTGTACACGCGAATGTGCACGCGTGTATACACATGCACAACACACACACACACACACACGAGAGAGAGAGAGAGAGAGTCAGTCATTGGCCAACATGAGTGTTGCTTTCACCCGTGAGATGTGAGCAGTCCTCCTGAATTGTGCTTGTACAATTATACACAATTATACTTGAGTCACAGCCATGAGCCTTGAGACCTGATAAACCCAGGAGACTGGAAGAGCAGAGAAGGTAGGTTTATGATAGCTGAACCACCAACTCATAGATAAAATAAGCATCTATTGCTGACTGTCACTGAGATTCTGTCCTGTTATTGTTACATAGCAATAGTACATTACTGAGCAAGATGGGGGCTGGGAGTTAATGAATTAAGAAAGTAGTCGATAAAGACTGGGTTTAGATGGCAGAGTGAGAAGAGTCATCATCTTTGGAAAAACAACATTGGAACAAATACAAGACACATGAGGATAAACAGGTGGGGAGGAGCACTTCCTAGGGGGAGGGAATAGTGTGTGCAAAGGCTCTGAGGTGAGGGCCCGCAGAGAGCAGAATACATTTCTGGGACTCAGAAATGGCCAAGGAGCAAAGAAAGGGTGATGTCAGAAGATGGTGACCAGAGAAGTCAAGGAAAAGCTCTAAAACACAGCAGTGGCAAAAGTTCATATTTCACCAGGTGGTGATGGCATGCACCTTTTATCCCAGTTCTCAGGAGACAGAGGCAGCTGGATCTCTGAGTTTGAAGCTAGCCTGGTCTGCAGAGTGAGTTCCATGACAGCCAAGGCTACACAGAGAAACCCTGTCTTGATCACACACACACACAATCACATTTCAAGGGTAGTGGGAAGCTAGTGATGAGTGTCAAACACAGAAGTTACCTGGGAAAACTCCCTTCTGGTTACTGAATGGAGGATAAATTGGAGGAGAGCCGTGCAGAGGCTGCTGCATTCATCCAAAGGCTGCTGGTGGCCCAGACCAAGAAAGTGACTGCAGAGAGAGAAGGGGACAAGCTGAAGGAGCATTGTGAAGGTAAATTAGTAAGACTTGGCAGACATCTAGCACATACCTACAATCCTGGTACTCAGGAGGCTGAGGCAAGAAGACTGGGAGCTGGGGACAGCCTGGGCTATATAGCAAGACTTTTGTTTGTTTGCTTGCTTGCTTGGTTTTTGTTTGTTTGTTTGTTTGTTTGTTTTTTCGAGACAGGGTTTCTCTGTGTAGCCC
This sequence comes from Arvicanthis niloticus, assembly GCF_011762505.2. Classification (NCBI taxonomy): domain Eukaryota; kingdom Metazoa; phylum Chordata; class Mammalia; order Rodentia; family Muridae; genus Arvicanthis; species Arvicanthis niloticus. Next base: position 129,838,011 of record NC_047659.1, read on the forward strand.
TGGCTGTCCTGGAACTCACTCTGTAGACCAGGCTGGCCTCGAACTCAAAAATCCGCCTGCCTCTGCCTCCCAAGTGCTGGGATTAAATGCATGTGCCACCACTGCCTGGCACTTGTTTGTTTAATGCTGGAGAGATAGATCAGTGGGTAACAGTTCTTGCTGTGCAAGCATGAGGATCAGAGTTCAAATCCCCAGCACCCACATAACAGCCAAGATTGGTTGTAAGTATCTATCATACATATCAATCACCATAGCTTTACATAGGTTCTAGGAACTCATTGGCTGCCCTCCTACCAAAATAATGAACTCCTGGTTCAGTGAGAGGCCCCGCCTCAGGACAGTAAGATGAGTGATAGCTTCTGTGCACAGCCATGTTACATACCATAGACAAGCATGCAATCCTGCATGCTAATGCACACACACAAACCACACACACAACACATACATACACACAACACATACATACACACACACTTATCACATTCTCACACACACATACATACACACACACCACAGACACAGAGTTAATAGGACTTTTTAAAAATAAGTGTATGTGTGTGTGAGTGTGAGTGTGTGTGTGTGTGTGTGTGTGTGTGTGTGTCCATTGATTTTCAGGAAAAAAGTACCAAGTTCTGTGGAGAAAACGAATTTTAATATTTTCTAAAACCTTAATTTATATCTTGCACCATGATCAAACATTAACTCAAACCTGATCAAAGAATGAGGCTCATCAAAATTTAAAAACTAAAACTTCCTACTTCAAAGAAATTCTAGTAAGAAAGTAGGAAAAAATAGAGGTGGGCACTAGTGAAGATTATCTGGGTGTAAAACTGTGAATACATTTTAAAAGTGGAATTTTACATTTTTAGGCACAACTGGAGTCAAGCCCAAGGCATCCACTAGGCAGTGCCCCACCCTCAGCCCAAGCTGTCCACTTTAGGTGGGCAAACTGTAGAGTCTGTGGGCTTTATTCCACTGTTTACAAAAAAAAAAAAAAAAAAAAAAAAAAAAAGAGGCAGAAATGTAAAAACCTAACACCATAAAATATCAAACCTGTAATTGTACAGTTCTCCCACAGCTAGTGGAAAAAATCTTTATAACTTTCAGTCAGACACAGTCATGGGGAATGACTCACAGGGCCAGAAACAGGGTAAGGGCAGGTAAAGAAGCTTGTCACCAAGCCTGGATACCTGAGTCTGACCTCTGGAATCCACGTGGTGGCAGGAGAGAGCTCCATCCCACAGGCCAGCCTCTGACTCCACACATATGATACAGTAACTGCATACATGCACTCTCACACACAGACAAATAAATAGTAAATAACAATCTTTAATTAAAAAAATAGTTTCTGTAAGAAAAACAATTGAGTTGGATCTCATTAAAATTTACAATGTTTACTTTTTGAAAGACACTTTAAGGAAAACCAAAAAAAAAAAAAAAAAAAAAAAAATCAGGCCAGGGGAAATGTTTCCAATGACATACACGATACAGACTTTGTATTTACAAATCCGTAAAAACCAATCCAGACTTTGTCCTAAGCAGGAAGTTTAAGTTTTTTTTTAAATAAATTGTGAACAAACACTTGCCAAATAAGCACTTGAAAAATTACCCCATAATTACCTCAGAATACAGATCAAAACCATAACCAGGTCAGTCATGGTGGCACATGCCTTTAATCCCAGCACTCAGGAGGCAGAGGCAGGCAGATCTCTATAAACTCGAAGCCAGCCTGGTCTAAAAATCAAGTTCCACGACACCCAGCTGTTATATAGAGAAACTCTGTCTTGAAGGGAGAACAAAAAAAAACAAAGGCAGACACTACCAAGGCCCTACCAGCATGACCAAAACCTATGGACTGGACACAAAATATTACCAAGGACAGGGAGTGTCTTGAATTTGCACACAGTGACTGTGAAAGTATAATATAGCACAACCAAGCAGAAAAAACAATTAGAAAGTTTATTTTGTTTTTGTTGTTGAAACTCTGGCTGGCCTGGAACTCTCTATGTATATCAGCTGGCCTCGAACTCACGGATCTGCCTGCCTCTGCCTCTGAGTGCAGGGATTAAAGAGGTTTCCCTACCATGCTCAACTTGGCGGGTTTCTAAATGTTAAACATTCACCAACAAATGACCCAGACATTCTGCTCCTGGGGAAATCAAATTATATGTTCACACAAAGACTTGTACAATAATTCCCATAGCATCAAAACCAGAGGAACCCAAATGCCCATCAACAGCTGAATAGGTAACTATATTGTGGTATATCCATACAGTGGAATAATATTCAATAATGGACAAGCACTTGGAAATCCTGAGTCAGTCAAAGTGGGTAAGGATCAAAACAATTATGAGATAGGCAGGCCACAGGGAAAAACACACAGTGTATAATTTCCATCTACATAAAATTCTATTAAAAAAAACCTACTCTTTTTCATTCTTTTTACATTTATTTAGCAAAGGGAGGGGCACGTGGAAGTTAGTGAGCCATTTTCAGGAGTCAGTTCTTCCCTTATCACTAGGTGGGTCCCGGGGATAGAACTTGGGTCAGCAAGCTTGGCAGCACGTCCTTTAACCCACTGAGCCACTTCACGTGCCCTCACACTACTCTTCCGTGATAGGGCGTGAGTCGTGATCGCCTGAGGCCGGTAGGAATCAGGAAGCCTTACACGAGGTCATAAGGAAAACTTTGGGAACTAATTAAATGTCCATGATCTTCAGTGTGGTGAGGTCTCCCAGACATATCTGATGTTTAAATCTTTAAATTCTTGCCAATCATACCTCTATAAGGCTATAAAAAGTTAATAGTGCTCAGGTGCGGCAGATGAGGGGGAAAGCCTGCCAGCTATTGTCCGAGACCCTGATGGATGGAGGTGAGGTGTCATATCCTAGCATGAGCCTGTGAGAGAGGATGTTGAGGAGAGGCAGGGAGGACTCGGGAACAGTGTTAATGGGAAAATTGGGCATCTTTCTTGAGGGGTGGAGAAGACAGCTATGTGCTCATCAACTAAAATGAGAACCTGCTGTTTGAAAAAAGGAGGAGGATACGCAAGCAAGGAGAATGCAATGTGGAGGAGAAGGGGCGGGGAAATGGGCGTGGTCTGGGGTGGTGATCTTCAAAATGCAGTGGGCAGATGACAGGAGGAAGAAGACCTCGAAGACAGATGGAGGGATGGATAGACAGAGCACAGTAGAAGTCACATTAGGGAGAGTTTCTTCAGGGCACCATGGGAGGGGAGCTGAGGGAGGAACTTGCTGGATTTGCTAAGACAGGAAGACAAAAGTCAGGAAGGAACCTTCGAAAAGGTTGGTGTTGAGACAGGTGAAATGAAGGGGTGGGCTTTAGAGCAACTAAACCCTGAAGAAGCTTTCACACAAGCACCTGTACAAGTGCCTGAATTGCAAGATCTAGGAAGCATCTGGCTGCCAAGAGGACCTTGGCTTCCCCAAAGGTGCCTTTATCCGGAAGCAATGCATGTGTGGAAGACAAGCAGACAGACAGACAGACAGACAGACAGACAAGCTCAGAGACAGCCCCAGGAGAGCAAATGAGGGTAGAGAACAGGTTGGGATAGAAGAAAATGAGGGAAGAACAAGACCCATGACGTCTCTAGAACATACTAGAACATCTCAAGCCCACATCTTGCCCAGAGCAAGGCATGCCCAGGCCTGAAAAAGATGTCCCCAGAAGGACACAAGAAAGAGGGGACACACTGCTCCTGGCTCACACACATACCTCCTCACTGTGTGCTCGCCTCTCTGATAGAGATCAAAGTCATTACCTCCGTTGGGCTTAGACGAACTGAAGAAGCATTCAGGTTAAGGAACTTCTCCCACCGAGTCATAGGGCTTTGCTCTCGGCCCTCTCTGGAGGAACTAGTGCTCTTCTTAGGGTCCTAGAATAAGGTCCCTGGGGGACTAGACCTGACCCCAGAGTGTCTGTGTGCAGAGCCTCTGAGGCAGTAAGCATGAAGGAAGGAGCACAGCTAATTGCCTGTACAAATTAACTCTAATGTGCTTGGCATCGACATACTTATCTTTCTTTAATTACATTAATCAATTAATGAAGAAGATGGCTTCCTCTTAGTATGATTTCCAAGGCCCATATGTTCTTGAAGCTCCAGCTGGAGCTTGGCTCTTCTCTCTGCCCTTGGCTGAGAAGAACAGGGGACAGGGTGGACATCTGTAGAATAAACTGACACCCCCTTCCTCATTATCTGCACCCTGAAATTGAGCTCCAATGGGGCAAGGTGAGAAAATGAAGGTCACTGGTAGGTCAAAGGTTGCCCACTCAGGACCCCTTTTGCACACTGTTCACAGTCATTGGACCTGCTGGTATTACACTGGAAGGTGGACTTTCGCTGGGCTGCCCGTGCATGCCACGGTCCCATGACAAGGCTAAGGACACAGTTTGGAGATAGAGGGATTGTCTAACATGGATAAGGCCCTGGGTTCTATCCTCTGCAAAAAGAAGAGTATCAATGACATACCTGTGCTATGTCACAGCTAACTCCCATCAATCAATGTCTAAGTCAGGTCAGTAGGTCCCAGCCACCTCCTGACTTCTAAAGCCCTTTCCTACGGCGATCTCAAGTCCTATTGAGGAATAATTAGACCAAAAAAAAAAAAAAAAAAAAAAAAATCACCATTGGCTAGCAATGGTTGGCTAATGGTCTTTAATCCCAGCACCTAGGAAGCAAAGACAGGCAGATATCTGTGATACCAAGGCCAGCCTGGTCTACATAGGGAGTTCCAGCCAGACTGGGTTACATTGTGAGGCCCTGTATGAAAAAAATAAGTTGTTCACATTTAAAGTATATAACTTTGCACTCATGTGTTCGATTAAACATCCTTGTTCTCAAACTTTGCTGCTGATGCCATAGTTGATGCAGACCACGGCGTCTGCCCATCACTTCTGACACACACACAAACCCCTTTAGTTAGGGGTAGACGTCATAAAAGGTCATAAATACCTCCTGTTGGTGTGTGGGTCTGGGTGCGCTCTCCTGTGTGCCTGAGTGTGGAGACCACAGGTAGACTTCAGGTATTGCTCCACATCTTATTTTGGAGATACTGAACCTGGTGCTTGCTGTTTTCAACTACACTGGCTGGCCAGTGAGCCCCCAGGCTCTGCCTGTCACCAAGGTAGTTTTTAGCATGTTCTTATGTGCCTGCACACTGTTTCATGGACTAAGTGCTTCAAACAGGCAGCCTCCTTTCCCTTTGTAACTGCCAATCTCAGTGCCACACGAGTCCCCAGCATCAGCACCACCTGGGAAAGCTTTAAGAGGTCCCAGGTCCACTGACTCAGCTCTGGGATGGGGCCCCAGCCTCCTGGCATCTAAGAAGCCACCCAAGAGACTCCAGTGATTTCTCAAACTGAGGGCAATGGCTTGAGGAATTGTGTTAACTGAGCGTCTGAATCCTTTGGGTTTCTACTCTAATCACTTCTGTTATCTTTTCATAAAAAGACAATTAACTTCCATTTGTCAAGCCATCCCGTGTGGCAGAGACCGTGCTAAGCACAGTCCATTGCGTTGAATGCTTGGGCCAACTCAACACATGGCTTTCTGTTTTACAGAAAAGAAGAGTTGGAAAGGCGGCTGAATTTTGTCTACCTGTTAAGTGGGAAGTCCGGGAAAATGGGGCTCACAGCTTCATCCTGACCCTGCATTCTCCAAACAGTACCGTGGGCACTGTCACACCGGGATGGCTGTGTTATTCCCCTACTCAGGTTCAGTTGTTTGACAACTTTGTCTTCAACTGACAACTCTTTCGGGGAAGATTGTGGAAACCTCAGGAGATAAAGCCTTGGGGGAGGAGATTTATCATTCAGGGATGGGTGGGCCTTGGGTGTAGATCCTGGCTTCTCTTCCTGCCCAATTCTCTGCTTTCTGGTCAGAACCATGCTAGAAACAGCTGCCACAGGATCCTACCACCACAAACCAACCTTACCTAGCTGCCCAGCCTTCCCTACCATGGCAGACTGTTTTCTCTGAACTATAGCACCAGCATCACCTCTGTCACTCTAACCGTCGGACACTCTGTCCCAGCAGAGTAGAAAACTTCCAGAACATTCTTCCCTTTAATCACTAGCTTTCCCTCACACCTCAGTCCTCTCCTACCTAAGTGTCTGCTTCTTTTTTTTTTAAAAGATTTATTTATTTTATGTATATGAGTACACTGTAGCTGTCTTCAGACACACCAGAAGAGGGCATCCATCACAGAGGGCTGTGAGCCACCATGTGGTTGCTGGGAATCGAACTCAGGACCTCTGGAAGAGCAGTTGGTACTCTTAGCCACTGAGCCATCTCTCCAGCCCAAGTGTCTCCTTCTTAACTAGCTTTTTTAAAGTGCTTGAAGGCATCAACCACCCTCAGCAGACATCATAGGTTTTCATTTTATGAAAATTGTATGACTTAGTTTGCTTCTCAGAATGCAAAGATGGACACACAAGTTTCCTCTCAGGATAAAATGGAGGTGGGAACAGGACCTTACTGGAACAGCTTTAAATCCTTTCTGCTCAAGAGAGTGCAAATCTAAATTAAAAAAAAAAAAAAAAAAAAAAAAAAAAAAGTGACTTCAAGGCCAGCTCTTCCTTGTTTCTGGTGTTTTAATCAGCCAATCAAATCACCACATATAAGTAGTTCATGCTAAGTCCCCAGGTAGTGTAAGATAGGTCCCATGTTTTTCAGAAATGAGCTGATAATCGGCCAGAGGCTTCAGCAGAAGCAATGGTCAAATCACAAAAAGAGAGCTTAGAATAACCAAAACGTGGTTTGTCTGATAGCTAATCCCCATTACGGAGCTGAAAGACTCAAATCCCCTAAAGCAACAGTACCATGCATGGCTTGCCTCAACATATGAGTTCTGTTCCCTTCAGCCATGGCCTGAGTCCGAGGCTCCCATAGATCAGAGCAGCCTGGCCAGAAGCAAGGTCAAACAGAAGAATAAATGCACAGCCTGCGCTAACAAATATCAAATATCACATCCAGTGGAGTGAACAGAAGATAAGTCTTTCTCTCGGTTCTGGGGGCTGGAGGTCAGGGGTCAGTGTGCCCAGGTCTGGCATAGGCCATCTTGTCACCTGATAGAGAACTCTGGTCTCTTCATTGCTGAGTGAGGGAGATGAATCCCATTCATGAATCCCTGTCACCACCCAAAGGCTTTATTTCCTATAACATCTCGTTGTGGCATTCTATCCAAAGCAGGCTCCCTGGGGAGAGCAGAGAAACTGCCTTAACAAGGACCACATCTCCTCTATACACCACCCTCCCCTCGCCCAGTTGATTCAGGGACAAGAATACCCCTCTCAGACAGCCATGTCTCAGACCCTAGGCAGTTGCCAAAGACAGCTGAATACTAGAATTATATTTCTGACCTAACCTCAGCTCTTCCATGCTGGGGAGGGTGAGGACTATTCAAGGAGAGCCCAGCCAGACTTCCATGCTGGGCCTACAAGCTTGAAGGGCCTCTGAGGTACTTGTGCTCCTTGGTCCCCTTGAGAGCAGAGGCTTGAAAATGGGGCAAAGGACTGACATGATCGTCATACAATCTGGACCACATAGAAGCACCCAAAGGTGCTGGCTGTTCTACTTACTCACAACCACACACACACACACACACACACACACACACAATGATGCAATTTAAAAAGGAATCTCTGCATAAATGCTGACATTGTCCTGGTACCCAGGAACCAAGGGAGGCCCTATAGCCTCCCTCCATCAGTCTCAAAGTGGGAGATCCAGGCTCCAGAGCCTATTTTTGGTTTGGCTTCCTCCAAAGCAGTGCAGACTCTTCTTTAGGCAAAGGAACAGTGCCTGGGGCCCATGATGTTTCAGAGACCCATGAAAATGTTTTGATTTCCTTCAAAATCCAGAAGAAATGAACCTTGAAAATAGGCAAAAATGTACTTTTTTTCCCTCTCGTCAGAAACAAATGGAATGTTTAGAGCCCCCTGAAAATCTGTCCTCAGAGGAGTCTCTCAGACAGTAGTTACAATCCCAGGCCATAAATATTCTAAGGTGATTCTGAGCCTGGAAGAGCCACCCCTACTATCCCTGTCAGACAGAGACCACTTTCATTTCCACCTAACCAAAAGCAAGAGCCCCTCACAGTCCTGCACAGAGCAGCCAGGGCAGTCTGTCAAGACAAACTCCCAGCATGGGTGTACAGACCTGAGGGGCGGGGAGGGTCATGTCACAAGGCCTCCTCTCTACTCAGTGAGCTTCCTCACCCTCCAAACTCCTATCAATCTTTCAAACATGCCTCTCCTAAGAGAAACAGATGGAGAAACTGAGGCACACATCTACATACCCATCATATTGGAATCGCAAGTGAATGTTCCCTCCAAGTCCTCTGACAACGACAGAACGGCAGAAAAGTAATCCCATAATGCATGTAATCCATTTTCAGTCAAAACCAGCACGGGGCCCTCCTCTGGCTCACCCCATCCCTAAAATCCTTCCGTTCCAAGTTCCCTTGGAAGTTCGGTGTTCCTGCCCAGCTGGGAGTGTAAAAGTGGCAAAGAACACCAGGTGGGTAGAGCTATCGCCTTCACCAGCAATATCCCATGCAAAGAGTCAAATTCACAGACGTGGTCCAAGGACCAAAAGAGTTGGTTCAGCCTTTTTCTGTGACTACACACCCATCTTTGTATCTCAGTTTCCCTGTCTGTTAAGCTTGCTTCTGGCTAAGGTCTCTGAAGAAAGTCTCCCAAGTGACTGCGAAGCTTCTTCCATCAGCTCAGACAGAATTGCCAACGCAGTGGGAGAGCGCCACCTACTGGCTCCTAGGCCGCCTGCAGAACTGCACCACGAAAGACCAAACCACAGAACTGACCTTCAAAGGTAGGGATACTCTTTCTGTCTCCACAGAGTCACAGTCTCCTCCTTCTTCTTGGGGTCTGAAAGGGGCTTCTTCAGAAACCAAGCAGCTTCCTCCGTACTATCTATCCTCTGCCCCAAAGCCCCCAGGAAAGCCATGAGACCCATGGAATCCTGCCCCTGTGCCTTGACCATCACCAGGGTAGCCTCCCTCACGCTGGGCCGAGGGCTGGAAGGGCGGGGAGGGTGGGGTGGGGGAGAGAGACAATGATCCCTATTGTGACTAAATTTCCCCCTGAAGATCTCATTCAAGATGTTAGAGTGAGCGATCATAAAAGGAATTAATAGTTGATTCGCTGTATAATTTCCTAGTTCAATATACTTTAGTGCAGAGACTAAATGAGCCGTCCCGGCCGTTCGGTGGGGCCAGATAGCGACTTTATCGCTGGGATCTCAGGCTGAGGAATAAAAGCAATTCTTCTGAAGTAATTGCGTCTAATTAAAAGAAACATTTAAAAAGTGTAACCAAAAGGAATTCATTTCAAATGGAAAATTAATGCTGAAAAATAGCCCTGAGCTCTCTTGTCGCAGCTAATAGCCAGGCAGCCGCAGAATAATTAAACTGTTTTTGAAATGTCGATACCATCCTCCTCGGGAGAAGACGGGCACCACTGAGCATGCTGTGGGCATCAGCAAGGAGGGTGGCTCCTCCAGCAGTGGCCAGCCCAGGGACTTGACAGCAGCTAGCTCCCAGGCTAAATAAAAAAGGGACCACCTGGGACCAGGCTGGAAGAGGTAGGGGCTGTGACCCTTCATGAGGAGTAGCCACTCCTGGGGACCCAAGTATCTCCCTAAATATCCCAAACAACCCTGCAGTCTGGCTAATTTTAATTATGTTGTCATAATTCAAAGGTAGATTCCTCAGGATATGACATCTAGCCCAAAACCACAGCAAATCTCAGCAGATTCGGTATTCGAACTGAAGCCCACCTGGCTCTGCCCTCCACATTAATTTCGTGGCCCTGAAGTTAGGTATCAAGGCTTGGTGCTTTCAGATATTGTAGTTTCTGGTCCTGCCTACAAAGAGCTTCTTCTGATTCCCATCTACAAGGCTTTGAAAAATCCACCTCCCTACTCCATTCCCAAAGATTCCAGTTTTATTTACCTAGACTCTGGGCCAATGTCACTATTCTCAACCTGTGGGTCATAAACCCCTTGGCAGCCCTCTATCTATATAAAAAAAATAAATTACAATTCATGACAGTAGCAAAAGTACAATTATGAATTAGAAATGAAATTCTTTTATGGTTGGAGGTCATCACAACATAACAGACTGTATTAAAGGGTCGCAGCATTAGGAAGGCTGAGGACCACTGTTTTAGAGGAAGGCTGGGTTATGTAGGCGACTGACTCTTGCAGGGCTAGAAGTGTAATCTAATCCTTAAGCAGCCCGCCCTCCACACCGTGTGAGCTAGCTGCACTGAAATCTCTCTGCCCACCTCCTAGTAATTAAATCAGGTAGCAAATCCTACCTTACAGGAATGTCCTCAGTTAACACCAAACAGACAAAGAGGGGCTAACGCAGAACCAGCACCTAATCAATACAGAATAGCTTCCAGATGCAGGGCAGCTGACTTCAGAAGCCAGGACAACTGTCTTGTCAGCCTGGCTTCTCTAAAGCTTAGGAAGGGATATGGCAGAGGAAGAAAATTAAATCTCATTTGTTTCAAGGTGAAAAACCGTCGTCTCTAAAGAGTCTTGCTCTACCGTGAGTTCAGAAAGAGGAAGTCGCATCTTCAAATGCAAACTTGAATTGCTGAATAGACACCAAAAAAGCCACTTTCCCCACAAGTCCCTAGTACTTAAAGTAGGCTAAGAGTTGCCTGTGATCCATGATTAAGGGACTTGCTTTAAGGAAACTGAATAATTTATAATCCGTAAATTGTTTATATGCTGAAGGATATTGTTAAAGACCTCTGGAATGATCCCCCCCTCCCAAAATCTGTGCCCCTAAGTGAATTTAAGCATGCCCCAAACCTAATTCACACCAGTACAGCTGTAGGAAAAGCTTTCTTTCTTTATACATATGCAAAGACTCCCAGCATCCCTCCTTTCTGAATTGCAAATCCATCCCGGTTTCCAAAGATCATCACCCAGGCACCATCTGCTTTGCTGTGGCTAACCCCCTAAAGAAGGCAGTCATGGTCCCTAGGAGACATTGGGAACCAGCAGAAGAGAACTACTTCCCAGTGATCCCGGCTTCCAGTGACTCCAGCGGCTCAGCCAAGTGTGAGGGATTTCTACAACACCCTTGGGGGAGGGCTGCCACCAGCTGCCATTTTCCTGCCTAGGGGCTTTCTTTGTCCACGGAATAGGTTTTGTCCACTTCAGTGGCAAGCCACGTGCCACTGCTCCAGTGACTGAGAAGTGAAACACCCCAGCTCCCCATCACTTTGAACCTACGTAGACTCATACTGCCCCCTAATGCTGAGTCCAGTAGAAACTAACGACACCCCTCTGTTGACACCCCCACTTCCTCCCTCCCTTACTTGCACTGCCTTTGCCTCACAATAGAAGACTTGCATTTAAACCTGCATCTGTAAAACCAGATGTAAGAATCCATCTCCAGGGCCACAGAGCCTGGGAAATCCACCTGAGCCTGGCTCTGTGCACTGACAGCAGGAATTGGAAGCCATGCTACCTAAGCCACATGTTTTCCAGCTGTGTGGCTTAGGAAATACACAAGCCTCAATGAGGCTTTCGTCTGCCATAAAGTAGGAGCTGCTGCACTGGAATCCTGAGAAGAGCGTTGACATCATGACATCCTACAGATTAAGATCAATGCCATGAGGTGTTTATTCAACAAGTAGTAGAAGACAAGAGGCCATGAGTGTGGCAAGGGTGAGAGCAGACCCGCGCCCCACCCCCACCCCTTCACTGGTCCTTCCAGGGAAATGATAAACAGACCAGTGGGCCGAGGGCTGACAATGGGGACAGGGGTGGACTCTGCCACAAACTCTTCAAAGGTCTGGCACACCGTCCAGTACAGTAGCCACTAACCACGGGGCCTATTTAAATTTTCAAAGCTAGGCAAAGACCATGCATGTCTAGTCCCTGCTGTTCCAGAGGTTCAGCTGAGTTCAGTAGTTCAAAGCCAGCCTGGGGAACATCATTTTAGTGAGACATCATTTTAAAAGGCAAACTACAATTCAACAGTGTCTAATGGCTATATAGAAGTTACAATTTTGCCGGGCAGTGGTGGCGCACACCTTTAATCCCAGCACTTGGGAGGCAGAGGCAGGCAGATTTCTGAGTTCAAGGCCAGCCTGGTCTACAGAGTGAGTTCCAGGACAGCCAGGACTAGACAGAGAAACCCTGTCTCGAAAAAACAAAAAACAAAACCAAACAAACAAAAACAAAAAAAGTTACAGTTTTATTTTGAAAAAAAAACTTAAAAAATTGAGTGAAATGTGAGATATTACCCTCGAGTAAGTTTTGTAGAAATGAGAATGTACAAGCTAGAGAAATGGCCCAATGGTTAAGAGCACTGGCTGCTCTAGCAGAGGACCCAGGTTTGATTCCCAGCCCCCTTATGGTGGCTCACAACCATCCAGAACTCCAGCTCTAGGGAACCCGATGCCCTCTTCTGACTGCTCCTGTCACACACATTCATTCATGTAGGCAAAATACTCACACACAAAATTAATAACTCTGATAAATAAAATAAATAAATGAGAAAACTCAGGGCAGTGGCCCTTTAGACATGATTCTTACTCACGCAAAGACTGTGTGAATGGCCACCAGTGTGGACATCCTGAACAAGTCAACAATGTGCTTCCAGAAACCTTCAAATAATAAAAAGAAGCTGCATCAATTCAAACCAAATACAACTAGAATTTCTGTTTCTCCGGTCCTCTAGTCACACCTCAACTGTGGCTTCACTCTAGTCAAAGTGGCTAGAAACTATCCCCACTGCCACAGAAAGTCCCCGCTGGCCTAGCTACCATCACACAGACAACAGGCCAGCATTGCCTTCTTCACTTCTGTGAATTTCAAGCACCCGCCTGACCTCTGAGGGCAGTTCCTCCTGTAAAATGGGCTGCACTACATTCCCTAGTAAGGTGAGTGGATACACCAGATAGCTCCTAGTCTGAAGCTCAGCTGATGCCAGCTGAGTCCATTCCACCTTAAGTTTTGCCCTGGGATCCTCTTAGACCCATCAGTTGCTCACTGTCCCATTTTTCTAACCAGGACCAGCTGTGTCCCTGCCCCTTTGTGATCCAATCCCCTCTGGGAGTGAGTCCATCCAAAAGCAATCACCAGGTGGGTGGCAGATGAGGGGTGGGGGCTTCCTGGACTTGTCCAAACAGAAGCAAAAGCTGGGGAAACATGAGGCTGAGCCCAAAGCCTACCTGAAGAGACTCCATGTGGCCTGATTCCAACTGGACCACACTCCAGTGGGAGATCAGTGGTTACCAGTGGCCAGTGGAAGGAAAAAGGAGACAGGTAGAACACAAAGCATTTAAGAGGCAGCAGAACTGCTCCCTCTGATGCTACAAAGGATCCAGCTGTGGTGTTTGTGGAATAAACAGCATCTCTGGAGAGAATGTGAGTTCACAGGCTACATCCGCTGAGGGATGCTGGGAGTGGACAGTTCCACTCAGGGTGAAGGAGGAAAGATGGAGAAACTGGGCCATCCATTGTTTGGGGGACAAATCAAGAAGACAAATTCCAAAGCCCAACCATAAAAAAGAAGGTAGAGAAGACAGGGAAAGGGGAGAGGGAAATGAGGGAGGAAGGGAGGAAAGGAAAGAAGGGAGTGAAGACCCCCATACTCGGGAGACCCTTCCTCAAGTCTCAGGAAATCATGACCACCCCACAAGAAACCATACCTGGATGCAATCAGCAGAGGCTTTATTAGGGAAGTTAGCCAGCGGTCAAACCACAAGCTCTCTAGCTCCAAGAGCAAGGTTTGGCCTTGAATGGCGGGCTAAGGGGTCTTTTATAGCATGGGGTGGGGAAAGGAAGGCATTTTCGAGTGGTTATACATGAATGAATGAATGGTTGCATTTTCACGCGGTTACACATGATTGGTTGTTTTACAAATTTTGAACATAGCACTGGGAAGACCAAGGGAGGGAGGGGTAACCAAGAACAGTGGAACATTTCAGAGGAATCTAGCCCAAATGATCTAGAGTCATGTGAAAATCACTCTGCACACTCATTCTTCTCAAAAATGTGGTCTTACCAAGTCACTGTCCCCTATACCTTCATTACAAAATATTTCTCATTTCCTCCAGTCACAGCCCCACCTAGATGGCTTGTATTTTTTATGGTCAGGAATGTGTCTTCCTGCCTTGGGCCTCTTCCACCCATAGGCGGGCCTACTGCCTGAGGCTTGATTCAGGGAATAATGTCCTCCCATCCGGAATGTGCTCTGGGGAAGTGAAGGCCTGAAATCTTATTTTCAGTTCCTCGTTCTGGAACCTCGTTCTGGAATCTGCACTTTTCTGCCCAGGTCTAAGGGCAAAGAATCTACACATATTTCATAAAATGGCCTTTACAATTTTTCACTCTACAGGAGGAAAGAAGAAAGAAAGGGAGGGAAGGAAGAAGGGAGGAAGGAAAGGAAAGAAAGAAGGAAAGAAGAAAGGAAGGAAGGAAGGAAGGAAGGAAGGGAGAAAGGGAGGGAGGGAGGGAGGGAAAGACAAAAGACTCAAGAGATGGAAAGAAGCAGAACTTCGCTGGGGTGTCCAGGGCCCTGTGTCCTTATCCACCACCAAGTGCCCCAGGATGGACAGTCCTAAATCTCACCCCACACTTTCCTCCCTGTTTGCTCACACTCTCCTTTCTGACACAGTATGCTCAAATCATCACAAACTGTCCCTTTATCATTGAGCCTCCCTAATTAAGCTAACATTATTAGAAGGTTGGGAGGGGGGAAAGCCCTCCCAAATTCTCTTTGCGTTTCAGTAGCTCTTTAATATGCGAGGCGCTGAGAGAGATGAGCGGCCCCTAATTGCCAGTCCCTGGAGTAGCCAGTCAGAAAATGAATTGATGCGTTTTTTTTTCCTTATGAACAATGCATGTAGCACAAATTGCAGTGGCCGTCACCAGAGATTTAATTACCAAATATCATTACTTTCACACATCATTTCAGATTTGGCCTGATCAAATCAAAGTCCGGGAGAGAGAGAGAGAAAACTGCACTCTTAGCAGGTCATTCGTTCAGGAATGGCTTCAGAGCAGCATGGCTTGGCATTGGGGAGACTTCCTTCAGCCACTGTGGAAGAAGCAGCTCCCAGAGGCATCCATGGCAAGAGAGATGCCCAAGGTTCCAGGCTTTGGAAGAAGGAAGACTACATACTCACAGGAAGATACTCCAGGACCCGGGAATCTTCTTGAAAGAAAGGACCAAGCTGTATCGGGCCCTGGAACCCTGCAAGTAGAGGGTACGAAAGCAATCTGTGGCTGTCGTCAACTATTTGTTCACCCCACAAATATCTGTGTGTGACCAGTATGTGTCAGACACTGAGCCCAAACCTGAGGATACGAAACAGCATGGCGAGCTTCACAGGTTCACACAGTGATTGGGGAGAACAGGTTAAATCAAATAACTTGATGCTTCATAGAGAGCGGGGTGGGGAGATAGGCAAGCCAGACCTCCTGGGTTGGAATTCCCTGCTCCAGTCCTTCACAGCTGGGTGACCTTGACTAAGTCCCTCAGCCTTGTGGTGTCTTGGTGTCTCTGTTTGTAGAATGGGGACCCTAGCAGTATTTATCCCGTGGTTGAATGCAGAATGAGATGACTTGATATTATAACACTTGACATGGTGTCTGGTACAGGGCAAACGCCACATAGAAGTGTTTGTTAAATGTATACAAACATAAAACGGTAGCTGTAACAAGCCCCTGAGAGTCTAGTGCTCTGGCAGCCAAGACAGGAAGTAGGAGAGGGCAAAAAGGTTAGCAAGTGCAAACTGCCCAGCAGAGGAAGGGAATATGTTAATTAAGGGAAGCACTGAAGAAGTGTGGTCTTACCTTCAGAATCAACATGTGCAAAGTCCCTGGGGCAGAACTCAAATAAAAGGAAAAGACACTGGAGAGTGTGTGGGAGGAGGGTTTGGCTGGAATCACCCAAGGATGATGAAGCTGGTGGCCTCCATTCCTGCTGACCACAGCCAGGAGTTCTGAGTGTAAACACCAACCCTGAGCTTCAGAGTCTTGGAAGACTCATCTCCCAGGTAGCTTCAGTTGTGGTCTGTTTATTACAGAAGTTCCCCCTTCCCACGGGAAACAGGTGACAATCAAGTACAGTTTAATAAGTGAGAAGGATACAGGAAAACTGAGCAGGAAGGTGTTACACCCAGTAAAGAGTACCAGTGACAAACCCCTCCGACATCAGGGCCTGAAGGGACAAGATGGGGAGGAAAAAGAGACACAGCAGCTATGGCTCCTGTCCCCAAGACCCTACCACCCTTAGTCCCCAGCTGGGATATCTCACTGGTTGAATCATGCAGACTTTGGGAGATGAGGGAGCCTGTGATACAGAACCATCAGTCAAGGCTGTACCAGTAGAGGGTTGTTGGGGGATAGGAGTGGAGGGCATGCAGAAGACCTAACACCCCCTCCATAGAAGAGGGGTGGGCTTCAGAGGAGGTCAGATCATGGTAGAGACCTGACTGGGACCAGCTCCTTCAAGAGATCCCCCTGTGTCATTCCCTTCTACCTGTGGCTCCAGTTCAGCCTTTCTCAGCAGCAGGCTTCATCTTTTATAAAAGCCCATGAGGTCAACGCTGCTCTTTATGGTGCTGAGAACGGAGCCTAGCTTGTCACCAACCTCTTCCTTCATGAGTCTATAGGGAGGTTTTCCAGAAGCTACCTGCCAGAGTGTCTACACAACTGCACCCTCTCTTCTTTTTTCAGACAAGACGTCCGAGATAAGAACCTGGACTCCACCGATACAGCTAAACTGGCCCAGGGATCCTCCTGTCTCTGCCCCCTCAGCCCTGGGATTACAGCCACATGCTGCTGTAGACTTTTTTTTAATGCAGGTGCTGAGTGTCCGAACTCAGGTTCTCATGCTTGCACGGGGAAGCTCTGCCAGCCGAGCCGCCGCCCCATTCATTCCCTATCTCTGTTGTTACTGAAAATGTTGCTTACATCCACTTGAAATAGATTGTGACTATTATTTTAAATAAACAAGTAGATTTTTTAATTTCTACTTTAATTTTAATGTAGTAAGTATGGGTTAGGTATGACTCCCATGAACAAAAGTTTTGAGGAGATTTCAGCAAAGGGGCCCTGAAGCCAAGAAGTTTAGCACCAAGATACTCAGAACAACTGAGAAGGACATGTAGCTTACCCTTTAAAAAACAAAACAAACAAACAAACAAATATATATATGTATTTTGCCTGGGTATGTCTATGCGCCACATGCATGCAATGCCTGCAGAGGCCAGAAGAGGGCATTGGTTCTCCTATAAGTGCAATTAATCATTGTACACAGTCATTTGGGTTCAAGGAATTGAACCCAGGTTCTCTCTCTCTCTTTTTTTTTTTTTTGGTTTTTCGAGACAGTGTTTCTCTGTGTAGCCCTGGCTGTCCTGGAACCCAGGTTCTCTAGAAGAGCAGCCAGTGCTCTTAACCACTGAGCAAGCTCTGTAGCCCCTGGCGTTAAGGAAGAGACAGCTACAGTTCAAAGATGGGCTGAGGATTTCTAGGGTCACACAGTTGGCTGATTCTTAACACAGTTCTCTGACACCAAGGTTCGTGCGCACACAGACTGGTCCTCGCATGCATCAAAAGGACAGGGAAATGGTGCATGGTGGGAGAGCACCTGTCTTCTGCCACCTCCTCCACAGAGGGAAAATGACAGGGATGGATTGATCTCAATGGTCAGCTACAAATGGTCCCTCTATGTGGCCATGTTAATCAGCTTCCACCAGCCAGGGTTTGAGCAGTTTGAAAGGTTTATAGCAACAATGTGTGTGTGGGGTGGGGGTGATTTATTTCTCCTTAATAAAATGTGATAAGTGAGACCTGCGTCCATTACCCTGTTTATCGCTCAGGATGATTTATTAACTAATTTACACTTGCGTGGCCAACGGTTCCAAATGTGAACAGTGAAGGGGAGGTGGGGGTCAAAGGTGACCCTCAGGGCTTCCCTGGCCATGTCTACTGCCTCTCACTCGAGCCCTGCCACTCACACACAGCAAGGACAAGCTCTCAGACCTGAATGTCAAGGCTCTGGGGAGAGTGAAGAGGGAAAGAGCAGAGACAGATGGCTATATGATCTCAGCCTTTTCTCATGTCTGAAGAAAACAGGTCTGGTAGTGTGTTCTGCTCATCCTAGGATCTCTCCCCACAGCCGTGCCTCCTTGGGCTGCAATTGGTCCCCTGCTAAGCCAACAAGCATCCAAGTGAAGGCTCGGAGATCGTGACCTCTCAAAGATGGTGGCCTGTTGCAGTAAATTTCCAACCCCAATAAGCCGGTGCAAAACCACACAACTCAACTGTAATATTTATCAGCTGCAGACCTCGATGGGCAAATCTACCACTACACCCCTCTATTCCCAACTCTGAGAGCCCTTGCTACGTGCTGCCCCTCCAGGCCACGTGGTTCTGCTCCATCTTCCTTCTACCTCCTTTTCCTCTGTCTTTTTCCTCTCTCTTTCCCTACTCTTCCCCCACTCTCTAAAACCTCCAGCCCCACCTTCCCCTTCACTGCCCTATCACAGGCTGTAGCCTTTATCTGGCCAGTTAAAATGGAGAGAAGGCTCACAGAAAGTCACCTGAGTAAGTGACCTACTCCTTGTCAACCCCTCTTGAGGAAGCAGAATTGACATCAGAATACAAACAGCACCAGGGCAACCCACAAGAGTGGCCACCCATCCGGCCTCACTGAGAGGCATCTACACACAAAGGCCCCAGCCACCCCCCCTTTCCCCTGCATACAATGAGGGCTGGAGACAGAAGCCTCTCTCAGTTACCAACCAAGTGCTCCTTTAAGAGCCCATAGTGACAGATGGTGTGGCTGGACTAACCACCCTAGCATGGTCGGATTCCCTCTAGCCCTCCTGTAAGAGGATAGCATGAAAGTAAGTCTCGCTGGGCGGTGGTGGCGCACGCCTTTAATCCCAGCACTTGGGAGGCAGAGGCAGGCGGATTTCTGAGTTCGAGGCCAGCCTGGTCTACAGAGTGAGTTCCAGGACAGCCAGGACTACACAGAGAAACCCTGTCTCGAAAAACCAAAAAAAAAAAAAAAAAAAGAAAGAAAGAAAGAAAGTAAGTCTCCCTTGGAACCTTAGGCTTGTCGTAAGGAAACCCTGAGGGCCACTTGTATAAGAACACAACTCAGTAGCTATTTAAATTGAAATTTAACTGTGTGGCATTTCAAATAGAAGCATTTTGTGAAGACTTGGGAAATCACTCAACTAATAACTTACCCCAGTAACTATGTGAGGATTCCAACATCTAACCAGACAAGAACATGAGAGCTTCCATTCATTCCCCCCCACCCCACCCCAAAGCAATTAAAAAAAAAAAAACATAGGAAGAGATTCACAGACCAGGAGGTTGTCAAGAAAAGAGGCGGAGGTAATGAGAACGAAACCTGCCAGGACTCTCAAGGTGGTGGTGGTGGTGGTGGTGGTGGTGGTGGTGGTGGTGGTGGTGATGATGATGATGACTGGGAAGGGGAACAAGCAAAGACTTTTCTAGACTTGGCCCTCTCAACCTCAGGTGCTCAGGCAGGATCACTGTGCTATGAGAGGTAGTGTATTTAGCAGTGGAGGTGCCAAGAGCAGTCCTTCCCTAGCCTAGGGATCGAAATGTCTCCACACACTGCTTCATGCTCCCAGGGATAAAGTCAGTCCCCAAATGTGACCCACAGGTCTAGACAGCATGAGAGGTGTTTGTATGAGCAGAACATTCTGGCAGGTGCTCACCTAAGTGCTTGAATACAGAGGAAGCATCTAGAAATGTCTCCAGCCTGACAGCTGTGGTTACCTCTAGGGGGAGGGTGGGAGTGCGGGTGGGCAGAGGGGAAGAGAGAGCTTGTCACTGCACATTTCACACTAAGAAGGCATGTGTGTGCCTAGGCCCTGTGAAACGGGAGGATGGAAAGGGAGGGAGAAAGAAAAGGAGGAGGGAGGAAGGAAATCCACGCCTGAGACGGATCTTCAGAGGCTGGGTTGCTGTGAGTCCCTTGCCTTCTGCCTTTCTGTCTCTGGTCCTCAGTGTCCTCAAAGTCTCAGAAGACCACTCCTTCCGTGTCCTGTCCTCGGTGAGGGAGTCCCAAGGTGACCTGGCCCCCTCCCCCAGGCCACCCTTCCCTCCCACACAGCCCAGTCTTTGCACAAAGGAAAGAAGAGGAGGGGTGGGGGTGGGGTGGGGGTATTCACTCCCTCTCCCTGTCTGCAGCTGATTGGGCTCCTGAGGGGGTGGGGGAGGGGGTCTGGTCAGCTCTCCTGGCTCCACTCACACTGAGGACTTAGTTGGGTTGATTAAATAATTACACAGGGTAGTGAGTAATCACCACTCAAGGAGCAGAAGCACCTTCAGAGGGAGGCCCCATTAGTGATTTGGGGGCGTGTGAGTGTGTCTGTCTTCTGCCTGTGATAAAATTACCACCCAAAGACCTTGCTTGAAAAAAAAAAAAAAAAACCCGCACGCATGCCCCCCAGCTCCTTCTAGGCCGACGGCAGAACTCCCGGGTTGGCAGCAACTAAAGCTGAGGTTCAGACAGGTTTGTGGCCTACAAAGTTCCCCTGGCGGTGTGCAGTCAAGACCAGCAGGGACCTGTGGCAGAGGTGGCCCTATGCCAGCAAATGTGAGAAGGGCACAGAGCAGACGGGGGCTACAGAGGGTGTATTTGTTGTCACCCTTTTGTTTGGTGATCCCACTGGGATTATTTCTGCTGTTTCGTTTTGGAATACAAATCAGCGAACAGCCACGGGAGTTTGCCCAAAGTCTTGTGCCAAGATCTCACAGAGATGAGAAGTCGCCTAGCAGCTGTTATCTGTGTACCCTCTCCCCTTTCCCAACCCCACCAACACTCAAGGCCAGGGGCTACTGCGGGGGAGAAACAAACCCAGACAGTCACCAGCATGCCACCCACTCTAGGACAAGGGAACACCTCCCAGAGAGTACCTGAGTGTCCACGGAGCACTGCTCATCACAGATTCAGCTATCTGCCCACGCCTATTGCCTCACTTACACTGTGGCAGCCCAAGTTCATTCACAGGAATTAGTCTCTCTGACAGAAGAGGAGCAGACAAAAGGCCATTATATTTAAGTGCTGGGGCAGGCAAGATGGCTCAGTGGTTGCCAAGCCTGATGATCTGAGTTCAATCCCCAAAACCCGTGTTGTAGAAGGAGACAACTGAGTCCTACAAGTTGTCCTCTGAGCTCCACATGCACACCATGACACCCACACGATGAGTAAGTATTTAGAATGTGTAATTAAGTGCTGGAGTAGGGAGGAGGGAAGGGTACCAGGAGAAATGATGCTCAGTGTCTGTGACCCTTCTGTGAAGGAGCATCCAGGAAGAAGTGCGAGATGGCCCTGACAGGAAGCTCACAGCACCCTGATCCTTGGGGGAAGCTGTTGAGAGTAAGCAGAGCAATAATGCCAGCACACTGAGCTAGGTTCCTGCAGAGTCACTTCTCACTGCCCAGCTGCCTCCTCCTGGCAGGAAATAGATTATTTAGGGGATGGGCTTTCAGGTTTTATAGTTGAGCCTTACTCCAGCCTGACTGTTCTGTTTCCCGGAGCCTCCAAGATATCAGTAGACAGCCACACGCATGCCTCTGCCACAGGGACCATCTATGAACTTCACCAAACCTCAAACCCTGAGGTGAGACCAAGCCTTCCTCTCCTGTTTGTTTCAGGTAAATGCAGAAATGGGAAAAGCAACCAATATCATGTGTACCACATCTTGGTGACCACACCCAGCCCCCAGCTCCATGTCCTCTGTCAGCCCATATCAGAAGCAGACATATCAGGAACAATGAGGATATGGGAGAGACAGGGAACAGGGCACACTAGACCCTAGAAGAGAGTGGACCCCATAGTGATTCTAATCACCAGTGGGTGCCTTGCAGCCCTCAGACGTTCCTGATGTCTGGATTCTCAGTAGGCTCCACCCACACATGCACAGAGCCTTCTGTGCTGAACAAGAAGAAGACACAATATAGCTCTTTGCTGGGCACCTGGAGCCTCATACTGGGAGAGACACTCTGTCTCTCAAGGAACAAAGACAGAAAGAGAAATGTCTTCACAGTTAAGAGCACTGACCGCTCTGCTAGAGGTCCTGAGTTCAATTCCTAGCAACCACATAGTGGCTCACAACCATCTGTAATGGAATCTGATGCCCTCTTCTGTTGTGTCTAAAGACAACTACAGTGTACTCATATAAATAAAAAATAAATAAATCTTAAAAAAAAAAAAAAAGAAGAAGAAGAAGTGGAAGGGAGGAGGTGGGAGAGGGAAATAGCTAAGTCAGTGAAATGAGCACAAGGACCTGAGTTCAATCCCCAGCACCTACATAAAAATCTGGGTGTGGTGGCATGCACTTGTAATCCCAGCTCTGGAGATCCCTAGACCTCCCTGGCCAGCCACTCCAACCTAATGAGGCGGGGAGCTCCAGGTCCTAGAAAGAGTTCCAAGTGAATGACTCCAAAGAATGACACCCAAAGATGATGCCTAGATTTATGTAGCCATCTGCTTCTTCTTGAGGACAGGAAGTGACATTTTACAAACTCATGAATTTCCTACCCAGCGCTCAAAACTTCATGTAACAGCTGCAAGGACACCATAAGGTGCATGGTAGTCTTTTAGTCTTTCCTGTGTTAGAAAGGAAAACTCAGCCAGGATTCTCCTACCCTCCCACTGGCAGCAACAGCACCTGACTCTCAGAGACATCCTACCATGGCTGGAGAGAGCCTTCTCTATGGCAACACCATCATGACCACAGTGAATACTTCCCAAGCTCCTCCTGCACAGGTTTTGGCCATTTCTTCCTCATAGAAACTCAAGGAGGTCAACACTACCTTATGTGCTTCATAAGGAGGACACTGAGGGACAGCAAGGTTAAATGCTTACCCAAAGAGGGAGGTGACGAAGCCGAGACGTGGCTGTCTGAATGAAGAAGCTCCAGTGCCCAAGCTTCAGCCTTGCCACTTTGAACCTACAAACTTCTTATCTGTCTCTGTCAGCTTTCTGATGTGAAGAGCAAAGACCACAACAGTTCTTCCCAGAAAACACTCTGAGAAATAAGCACTCACGGCGTGGCACAGGAAGGGTGTTCGTGCTATTGTGGGTGAGCACAGGACAGTCATACTAAAGCTCTGGACTTATCCACAGCCCAGCCTGGAGGTAGTCAGACCCCACACTTACGTAAGACCTCTCCCAGTTCTGTATTTGGAACCCTTCCTTGCCTCTTCCACATTTCTCCCAGCCCTGGGTCACCTAGTCCTGTGGGCGTAGCAACAAAGAAGACAGTCACAACTCAGAAGACAGTTTCAAGCCTGCCATCCCTGAGAGGACAGGGCAGAGGCAGAGGACAGGGCAGAGTGGCCACTTGGGAACTTGCAGACTTATAAGAGGAAAGCTGTGTGAGTGGATGGGTTTTAAAAACCTCCCATGCAAGTGACCACAGCACCACCTGGTGGTCACATGGTATTTCTTGTACAAGTGCATTGTATATTCAGCAAACAGATGGATGTCCTGGAACTGGGGAGACAGGTCAGCAGTTAAGAGCTCTGGCTGCTCATGTAGATAGTCCAGGTTTAATTCCAAGAACCCACATGGCAGCTCACAACAGTCTGTAACTCCAGTCCCAGGAGATCCGACACCTTTCTTACCTCCAAGGGCAGCAGGCATACACATGGTGTGCATACATACACACAGCAAAAATTCATACACATTTTAAAAAACTAATAAAGTAATTCTAAATAATGATAAATATGTCCTATTACAAAACTCTTTGATAGGTTGTGTTCATCTGTTTGGGGGTTTTGTTGTTTTGTTTTGCTTTGCTTTGCTTTGTTTGTTTTTTCATTCTAACCACTGTCTAAAGAATCACAGGGGCTGAAGAGATGGCTGTTAGCAAAGTATGTGCCTTCAAGATACAAAGAACTGAACTTAATTCCCAGAATTCACATTTAAAATCAGTCACCATGTATGGTGACCCATTCTTTAATCCCAGCTTTAGTGAGACAGAGACAAGTGGATCTCTGTGAGTTCAAGACCAATCTGATCTACATAGTGAGTTCCAGACCAGTCGTGACTAAATAGTGGGACTCTGCTCCAATTATAACAATATAATAATAATAATAGTAATAATAGTAATAACAGTAAATAAAACATCAAGCATGGTATTATAAGCGTAAGAGCAGCTTTGGGGAAGCAGAGACAGACGGATCCTTGGGGCTCGCTGGCCTGGCAGCCTCACCTATTTGATGAGCTCAAGTGAGAGATCCTGTCTCACAACACAAAGTAGACAGTTCCTGAGAAGTAAAAGCCAAGATTGACTGCTGGCTTCCATAGGTGTGTATACTTGCACATACACACACACAAACCTGCACATACATACATACATACACACACACCTGCACATATGCACATACATACACACACACCTGAACATACATAGAAACACACCTGCACATACATACATACACACACACATATCTGCACATACACATACACACACACCTGCACATACATACATACATACACCCCTGCACACACACATACACACACCTGCACGTACATACATACACACACCTGCACATACATACATACACTCCTGCACACACATACACACACACTTGCACATGCACACACACTTGTACATACATACATAGACACACCTGCATATACATATACACACCATTGCACATATACACACACCTGCACATACAGACACACACACATACTTTTTTAATTTTAAAAACATAAAAAAGAGTCATTGTCCTTTTTACAAACACGAATCCTGAGCTCAGAATGGGCATCCAGGGGGTGGCAGGCACTGGGATGTGCTTTGTTGAAGAATGTGGCCAGAGTCTCTGGATAAATACAGCTTGTGGACAAGATGGATCTTAACTGAGGAATCACACAACAGTACTAAGGGGCCTGAAGAGAAGATATAAAATGTACCTACCTGGCCAGGGGTCAGGGAGGGGTTCCCCCATAGAAGCCACGCATTAAACTGAGATCTGAGAGATGACAAAGATTTAATCAATGAGGCATTAATTTGTTTATTGATAAATGAAAGCAGTGTGCATCTCCCTCTGCCCTGTTTTCATTTCTTCCCACACATGTATAAATTCCTAAAATGCTTGCTTTCCAATTCTGTGTGATTTTTTTTTCAGCTCTTTGCATCTCAGTGTGTTGAGGCCATTCATTTTAACTAAGGAAGCTGCCGGCCTACTGACAGCCCCCACCTGTACCACAATTTATTTTTCCAAGCCCCTGATGTTGACACTTGGGCTGCTTCCAAATTTTTATTCCTTTAGACAGGGTCACAGCCAATGTCCTCCATGTTCCAGTCTCACAAAGTGCCAGACACTGCCCCTGTGGTACCTGCCCACCGTGTTCACTCCACTGCTCGTTGAAGTCACATCTAATACTTTAAAAAAGCTTAAAGTTCTAAAAGGGGGAGGGGTAGCTCATCAGGTAAGAGCACTTGCTACACAAGCATAAGGACTTGAGTTCAAATCCCCAGGATGTCCGTGTTAAAAGCCCAGACATGCAGCCCAGTGCTGTGGGTTGCATGAATGGCTGCCAACATGGCTTCGTGATCAGTGGAGACCATGTCTCAAGGAAATAAAACCGAAAGTGATAGAACAGAACACCAGACTTCCTTTTACGGCTTTTCTGTATGCTTTCATGAGCACAAGTGTCTGCATGTTCACATGCTGATACACCATATACCAGACACACACAGATGGACACCACATACACAGACATACATGCATAGGCATGCACCACACACAGAGAGAAACACACAGACATATACCACACACAAGACATGCACTACACACACACAAACACACACACACAGAGGCATATAGCACACAAATACACACCAAGGCATACACCACACACATAGAGAAATACACAGACATACACCACACACACACATCCACACACAGAGAGGCATATACCATACCCACAGAGAAACATACACACACACACACACAAACACATAAAAGGCTCTAAAAAATTCCCCAAAATGCTATGTGTGTGCAGTATGTATATACATGTGTGGACAGTGTATATATTGTGTGTATGTGTGTATGTGTGTGTGTGCAGTGTAAATAGTGTGTACATGCAGTCTGCATGTGTATGTAGTTTGTAGTGTGTGCAGTGTGCAGTTGGGGAGGAACACACATGAGCAATGTGTAGAACACACATGAGCATGTAGACGTCAGACAATAACCTTCTAGAGAGAGTCACCACCTTCTGACTTGCTAAGGCAGAGTTTCTCTTGTCACTTCTGCAACACTGTATCTCCAGGCTGTTTGGCCTCTATGCAGGGTCATCCTCCTGTCTCCTCCTCCCATCTCCCAGGAGGAGTGCTGAGAGTTCAGAGGCAGGGTAGGTACCACATCAAGCTTTTGTATGTGTCCTGGACAAACTCAGGTGGTCATGAGTGCACATGAAGCACTTCACCTACTGAGCCATTTGCCACCCCCCCCAACTCTCTTGTACAATTTCCACATCAGGCAGCTACTTAAGTAGCACATAAAGCTGGGCATGATGGCATATGCCTTTAATCCCAGGGAGAGGTGAGCGGATCTCTGAATTTGAGGCCAGGCTGGTCTACAGAGTGAGTTCCAGGACAGCCAGGGCTGTTACACAGAGAAATTATGTCTCAATAAATAAATAAATAAATAAATAAATAAATAAATAAATAAATAAATAAACTAACTAACTAACTAAAAAACACATGAAGCATGAACCTGGCCAGCATCAGGACAGTGAAGGGCAAAGGAGACTGTATGGACAGAATGCACTGTAATCTCTACCAAATTCATTCCCTGTTATTCATTCTGTCGGGCTCAGCCTGAGCTGAATGGGACAGAACTGGACAGGAAGTTGGACTCCCCACACTTGGTCCAACAGCACCTCCTAAGCTATGCCACAGGGACGAGCACATTGTCTCCAGCCCTGTACTCTTTAGTGACTTGGGATGGATCCACTGAGCCTGATCTGCATCAAACCAACACTGTGGGTCTTCCATATAAATCTCTGTGTCCCCTAGGTCCCATCAGAAACCCCTCCAAGTCTGCAGATTCCTATCTTGTAACTTGTGACCACACACGAAGACACTATCAGATGATCATGGTCTAGACTCCGTAAACCTCTGAACTTACATATCCCTGGAACAAAGACCAAGATGTCAGCAGGTCTGCATTCCTCGGCAGGGCTCCCAGGAACATCCATTTTATCAGCATTTAGAAGTGTTGACATAAAACATGATTTGCACATTAGAGGAAATAAGAGAGTTTATTCTTGAGCCCAAAATGGCTGAATGTGGCCCAGGAACACAGGTTCAGGATACCCCCAACAATGTTCCAATGTGGAAATGAAAGTCAAGGCATTACTCACATAGGTAGGTGGAGCCATTGGTAGGGAAGCCATAGCAAAGCCAGGTTCTCAGGTCTCAGGCACCATCTGGTAACACACTTAGCTTTGGGGATAATGGAAGCTAGTGACCTGCTAGGCTGATCCATTCTGGAAGGTTCTACCTCATAGTCAAAAGGATGTTAGAGTCTCAGGGGATAGCTCTGTCGTTAAAGTGCTTGCTGTACAGGTATGAAGACCTGTATCCAATCCCCAGACGCTCTGTGTAAGAGCTGTGTACCATGGCCTACACTTATGATCACAGCACTTGGAAAGCAGAGGCATACAGGGTCTCGGGGCTTGCTGGTCGGCAAACTCCAGATCACTGAGAGAAGAGTCCGCACCAAATACAAAGTGGAGAGAAGAGTCCACACCAAATACAAGGTGGGGACATTGAGATGGTTCTGTGAGTGTAGGAGTTTGCCACCGATCCTGATGGCCTGAGTTCAATCCAGAGAACACACATGATAGGAGAAAAGAACAATATTCTAGGGCCGGAGAGATGACTCAGTGGTTAAGAGCACTGACTGCTCTTTCAGAGTTCAATTCCCAGCATCCACATGGTGGCTCACAGCCATCTGCAATGGGATCTGATTCCCTCTTCTGGTGTGTCTGAAGACAGTGTACTCATAAATAAATCTTTAAAAAGAAAAAAAAATCTTCCACAGTTGTCTTGTGACCACCACACACACTCCCCCACCTCTATAGTAATTAATAATTACTTTCTCTATTATTTATTTATTTATTTATTTAAGAAATATATTTATACAATATATGTTACATTTATGTATTAAACATATAAATATAATAATTTAATTATATTAATTACTTGCTCTATTAAATTTATATATTTATGAAATATATATTTATATAAGATATGTTACATTTATATGTTAAACATATCTAAATATAATGGTTTAATTAATTGATTAATTGATTAATTTAAAAAACATAAATTATGGACATCTTCTAAGGAACAACATGTGAGGTTATCTTCTGGCCTCCATACACATGTGCACACACATGTACCTGCACACACACGAACACACACACATATGTACATACACACATTCAGAAAAGGATGTTAAGTCAGACAGAAAGGTGGGCAATTAGTAGCCATCAGGGTACTATTCGATTCCACTTCCCCAGTGCCCAACTTTCCACCATCATGAATCATTCAGCCAGCCACATGAACATGGATTCCTTCTAGAAAATTCAGTTTCCAGAAGCCACTTGGATTCTTTGACTTGCGTCTCCTCCTTCCAGCTTCCAACCCTTCGATGTGTCTCTAACTGAAGCCAAGACAAGGTTTCTATGCACGAGAAGGACCACTCTCTGTGATGCTCGGGTGATCAGACTGGAGCACCCCAAGAAGCCAGGGTAACATCCCCACTTCAAGGTCCATGTCTGCAGAGTTCCTTCTCCCATGAAAAGGGGACCACACGTTCTATGAACTAAGCCTGGACATCTTTATCCTGCCCAGCACAACCAGACCTGAAACAGGAAAGTGAATCAACACCACCTTATTCTCTGGCAACTAGTGCAGTGGGGTTCAACACGAAGTCTTGAGCTACAGAATCCAAACCTCCCACCCCCTCCTATCCCTGCCAAAGTAAATAGCCACAGTGTCTAGAACTATAAAAGAAGAACACACACTATTTAAGTTTTCTAAAAGAAAAGGTGTGGCTAGGAGTGGTGGAACACGCCTTTGATCCCTGCACTCAGGAGACAGAAGCCGATAGATCTCTGTGAGTTCGAGGCCCAAGTGGTTCACATAAGCAAGTTCCAGGACAGCCATTGCTATGTAGAGAGACCTTGCTCATTAAAACCAAAAACAAAGACGTGAGCGTATAAACAGTACAGAAATTCTTTCTTTCCTATTATTATCAGTATATTAACAAAAATATGCCTTTGTGGGTAGAAGAAGGTTAACGAATCCACTCCATTGCCTGAAGGGGGACTGCGACCTCTCTGCTATGTAATTAAAGATATGGCCAGAAGGTGGCGGTGCAGGCTCACAGCAGGCCCTTCACAACCCAGGTTCATTCCTTTTTCTTAGTTGGTAGAGTCAGTAGTACCTTCCCCTTTTCTAGAGAACCTGCCTTAGGAAGAAATGCCCCAGAGGACCCAGCAAACACCAGGGGTGCGAAATGCACCACATGTAACCCTCTCCTGAGCCAGGTACAAGGAGCAGAGGTTAAGCCTGCGGGAACAAAATGGGAGAAGCAGAACCAGAAGCCTGGCAACAGACACAGAAGCAATTCGCTCTCAGACATTTACGATCTTGCTATGGCTCAATAAGCAGTTTGCCATTAGACAAACTGATCTGAGGCTGGGAGCAGTAGTGCATGCCTTTAATGCTGGAATCTGAAAAAGGGGGATGACCTTCTGTTTTGAAATAGGAGTTCAAGGTCAACCCCAAATATATAGGAAAATGCTATTTTAGCCTCCTCCAGCCTTGCAAATAAATACACTACACCTTGCTGGGAAGATCATAGCTATGCCCGCAGAGTTTATTAATCTCTCCAAATCCCACATAAAAATGAGTGGAATCAGAGCAATCAAAAAGGAGGGGAAAGGCCCAATATAAGTGGAGACCAGAAACTGAGACAAGAACACCCCCACCCCTGCCCCAGCCCCCGCAAAAGGTAGCCATCTTCTTGTATGCCTCGTTAAAACCGCAGGAGAAAGTGGGTGCTCTTCCAGTTAGGAATGTCAGCCTTTTATGGTTCCTTCAGTTCAGTTTGCTTTCACAAAGCAGTTTCAGTGCTTTGTGAAAAAGCACTTTCACAAAAAGAAAAAACAAACCATAGGAAAGTCTTGAGGCCAAATCTCATAAGAAGTTAATTCAAGCAAAAAAACAAAAACAAACAAACACTGAGGAACAAAACAGCATTCCCACCAACAGGAAAACAACACCAGAGAGACACACAGAACAGAACAGAACCATAACCTATTTCAAAATAAGGTACAAGGCATTCAGAAACCATGCAAGACCACCACAATTAGAAAGCCCTGCAAAGCCGGGCAGTGGTGGCACAGGCCTTTAATCCCAGCACTTGGGGGGCAGAGGCAGGTGGATTTCTGAGTTTGAGGCCAGCCTGGTCTACAGAGTGAGTTCCAGAACAGCCAGGGCTACACAGAGAAACCCTGTCTCGAAAAACCAAAAAAAAGAAAGAAAGAAAGAAAGAAAGCCCTGTGAAGAATGCAAGGAACTTGGAAAAAGGTGAAAAATACATTTTTAAGAATCATTTTAGAAGTGAAGACACAGAAAACAGAATCAGCTCCACGTCAGGATAATGCCTTCAGACAAAGAGGTCAAAAGTTTTAAGTCGACAGAAAAGTTGAGAAGAGCATAGCATATAAAGCTGAGTTTGCTAGCACACGAATTTTTCCCTAGTACTTGGGAGGCAGGGTCAGGTGGATCACTGTGAGTTCTAGGAAAGCCAGGACACAAGACCATGTTTAAAAAGAAGAAGGAGGTCCTTCCAGTCTGGGCCAGAGCACTGAGCAGATCTTGGGTGGCAGCTCTGCCCCCAACCTCCAAGAACCCAGATGAAGCGGGGATCCCAGGCGCTCTAACTTGGGCAGTATCTTAGGTAAGCAGACAGCAGGGCCCTCCCTAAACAGGGAGTAACTGGGACCCACAAGGACCCAGGAAGTCACTCACGGCCGGGAACACTGGTTCCTTCTGGTCTGGGCCAGAGCACTGAGCAGATCTTGGGTGGCAGCTCTGTCCCCAACCTCCAAGAACCCAGATGAAGCGGGGATCCCAGGCGCTCTAACTTGGGCAGTATCTTAGGTAAGCAGACAGCAGGGCCCTCCCTAAACAGGGAGTAACTGGGACCCACAAGGACCCAGGAAGTCACTCACGGCCGGGAACACTGGTTCCTTCTGGTCTGGGCCAGAGCACTGAGCAGATCTTGGGTGGCAGCTCTGTCCCCAACCTCCAAGAACCCAGAGGAAGCAGGGATCCCAGGCGCTCTAACTTGGACAGTGTCTTAGAAACTAGTTCTCGGATCTGAGGCCTGGACCAGACCTCTGCCAGGTCTGCTGTTGTGTGGACCCCAGATTCCACCTGAGACATACTGGAAGGTCCACTCAACCCAGAGCCACAGAGGAACAACTGAACTCAGAGCATCAGACAACATATCCTGAGATATTCTAGAGGAGACACTGAACCCAGAACAGCAGACACCTAGCTGGACTGCTACCTTGGAGGCACTGTATCCTGAGGCATCCTAGAGGTACCACTGTAATCAGTGCAGCTGGAAAAGATCACAGAGACATCTGAACCCCTAGGAGATCAGACACAAACTAGATAACTGGAAAGGCAGGCTTCAGTCAGAGACAGCAAGTACAGGCATCACTAGAGTTAACCAGATGGCAAAAGGCAAGTGCAAGAACGTAAGCAACAGAAACCAAAGTTACATGGCATCATCAGAACCCAGCTCCCCCATTAGAGCAAGCCCTGAACACCCCATCACACCATAAAAGCAGGATTCAGAATTAAAATCACTTCTCATAATGATGATAGAGGGCTTTAAGAAAGACATAAATAACACTCTCAAAGAACTTAAGGAGAGCACTGGTAGACAGATAGAAACCCTTAAAGAGGAAACACAAAAATCCCTTAAGGAATTGCAAGAAAATGCAACCAAACAGGAGAAGGAATTAAACAAAACCATGCAGGATCTAAAAATGGAAGTAGAAACAATAAAGAAATCACAAAGGGACAATACACTGGAGATAGAAAACCTAAAAAAAAGATCAGGAGTCATAGACACAAGTATCACCAACAGAATACAAGAGATGGAAGAGAGAATCTCATGTGCAGAAGATACCATGGAAAACATTGACACAACTGTCAAAGAAAATGCAAAATACAAAAAGCTACTAACCCAAAATATACAAGAAATCCAAGACACAATGAGAAGGCCAAACCTAAGGATAATAGGTATAGATGAGGAGGAAGACTCCCAACTTAAAGGACCAGTAAATATCCTCAACAAAATTATAGAGGAAAACTTCCCTAACCTAAAGAAAAAGATGTCCATAAATATACAAGAAGCTTACAGAACTCCAAATAGTTTGGACCAGAAAAGAAATACTTCCCACCATATAATAGTCAAAACATCAAATGTACAAAACAAAGAAAAAATACTAAAAGCAGTAAGGGAAAAAGGCAAAGTAACATATAAAGGCAGACCTATAAGAATTACACCAGACTTCTCACCAGAGACCATAAAAGCCAGAAGATACTGGACCGATATCATACAGACCCTAAGAGAACACAAATGCCAGCCCAGACTACTATACTCAGCAAAACTGTCAATCATTATTGATGGAGAAACCAAAATATTCCATGACAAATCCAAATTTACACAGTATCTCAACACAAATCCAGCACTTCAAAGAATAATTGGTGGAAAACTCCAACACAAGGAGGGAAACTACAACCTAGATAAAGCAAGAAAGTAATCTTCCAAAAACCGTAAAAGAAGGTAACTACACAAACATATCTCCACGGATGTTAGCCCAAAAGCTTGGATTAGCGAAGACTCAACCCGAAGACCACATGAAGCTCATGAAGAAGGAAGATCAAGAGGGGATGCCTCAGTTCTACTTAGAATGAGAAACAAAAATGCTCAAGGGAGCAAATAGGGAAACAAAACATGGAACAGAAACTGAAGGAGGGGCCATCAGGAAACCATTCCACTTGGGTATCCATCCCATGTACAGCCACCTAAGCTAAACACTGTTGTGGATGGCTGGAAGTGCATAATGTGAGGAACATGATATAGCTGTCTCCTTAGAGGTCTGCCAAAGACTAACACACTCAGAGGACTATGCTCACAGTTAACCACTGATATGATCAGGGGTTTCCCAATGGAGAACTTAGTGAGAAGACTGAAGGAGCAGAAAGGGTTAGTGACCCCAGGTGGAAAGCAACAATACCAAACAACCAGAGCCCCCCAGGGTCTAAACCACCAGCCTGGGAACACATAGGGAGGGACCCAAGACTCCAGAGGTATATGTAGGGGAGGATGGCCTTGTCGGACATAGGTGGGAGAGGAGTTTCTTGGTCCCATAAAAAAAAAAAAATGAACACAGAGTGGGGGGGGGATGTGAGGGCGGGGAGGGGATAGTGAGGGGGGATAGGTTCGGTCACTGCCTCATAGAAGCATGAGGAGGGGGATGGGATAGGAGGTTTCTGGGTGGTGGGAGGAAGTAGGGTAAGGGGATAAAATCTGAAACGTAAATACTACAACCAATTTTAACAATCGGAAAAAAAAAGTTGTCAGAACCAACTTTAAAAAAAATGTCAGCCCCCTGGGGGGGAAATTTTTTTTTTCTTGATACTAAAACTTGTTCTGAGAATTGTATATTGCAGAATACACAGCCTTGGTGTATCTACTCATCAAGCATACTGAGCAGACCTGCCCAAACCTCCGATGTCCTGGAATTCCATCTGGATTCAGTGAAGACACAGCTTCAGAGGCTTATCAACTTACTCTTCCCCCCACCCCTCTTCTAAAATCTCAACACCCTTAATCAGCTTGAAGAAGTTAAAGAAGAGTCAGCGCCCCTATTTCCTGAGCTTGGGGACTAATGTGGTTAATAATGGTCTGTCTTTCTAGGGAAAAGTAGTGGTTTTGTTGGAACAGGGGGGATTAGCTAGGACTTATTGCATAGCCATAACCTATTGGTAGAAATCTGTATAATTATTATCAAGATGAAGTTATAATTTCTTAAATGGTACAAAATTTACTTTGATTTCAAATTTAAGGTTTTCATTGGTACGAGCCTCTTATTAATATAAAAATGAGATGAATATTGATACTCTCATGGGCATTGTGCCTGTATAACACATTTAGGAATACAAGGCCTAGACCCAGCCCTTTTTTAACTTTTTTAACTGATTTGGGACAGTTAACCTATGAGTTAAGGGACTATAGCAAATTCATGGTTTTGAGTTTATTGTTAGGGTGTTTTCCATATTTTATTTAGAAATAGCTGAGAGGAGTGAACAGACAACAGTCCAGGTTACCTTACATGGATAGTTGGTTTTCAAAACATCAGAAGTCCATAGAACTGATGCTACAAATATTTATATATTAATGTTCATTTTGATTAGAGACCTGTCTGCTTTTGACAGCTTCCTGTCGTGGATTCTAAGACGAAATTGAGCATCCTTGGAGTTACTCCAGTTGTGTGGTGACAGCCACTAGACAAGAATTGCCTCTCTCCATCTACAGACAAATTACTGTCCAGAAAAGGACACACATGCAGAATAGTCGACTGATTATATCTGCCTAGACAGAGTAATCAGCCCTTAATAATCCTGCATCACTAAGGTCTGTCAGATTATTCTGGGCCAGAAGGCTGAAGATTTGATGCTCCAACGTTCGGTAGTATAGGGGCTTTTCAGGTGTTCAGCGGTCTCTATAAATTGGCTAAGTTTTAGAAGTTATGTTTAGTGCTTCCCACAACTTCAGTTAACTCAGTCATTCTGGATTTCTGATGGGGTTGAAGACCTATAGTCTCATAGCCAATCCTGGCTATTTACTTTGAGAGAAAAGATCTGAGTAGATGGTTTTCAGCTGACATTCATTCTAAAGCCAAAAAAGCCAGGATCAAAAGTAAGTGTTATAGTTAGAAGAGATGACAGAGGTTCTGGTTAGTCAACAAAATGATGGACTGGGTATTAGAACTATCTTGTACCTCACTGGTACAATTAGGAATAAGTATGCTCTAACTGTATTTTGAGAGAAAAGTTTTACTTTAACAGGAAGAGTGATATGTAGGAGGAGCTAAGTGGGAAGGAGTACTGAGAGGAAGAGATGGAGCAAGGAGAGAAGATGAAGAAGAGAAGAAGCTAGGTGATGAGAGAGAGAGAAAGAGAGAGGGGGCATGGAGGCAGATGTTCACATGTCTCCACCAGTCAAAGATAGTTTTTATATCTAGGTTGGGTATTGGGTTAGGCTTCTGATTGAGCATTACCAAACTTATAAATCCTTTGATTAACATTTTTTAAAAAATCGTATAAAAGCAAAAAGGAAAGGGGGGGGCATGGAACAGGGGTGTTCTAGGGAGGGGAAATGTGGAAAGGGGATGGCATCTTAAATGTAAATAAAATATAAAATAAAATTTAAAAAAAGAAGAAGGAGAAGACGAAGGAGGAGGAAGAGGAGGGGGAGGGGGAAGAGGAAAAGGAGAAGAAGAAGTTAGCACACAATATACCTGAAATAACAATCCCAAACAATCAGACCTGTTTAGACACAGTCTAATAAAATTTCCAAATCTTCAGGGAAAGAGGGAAAAATCCTTCATGTGTCTAGGCAAAATAAATAAATAAATAAATAACTGACATGAGAAAATAAGTTCAAATATTATTGAGCAATGCTTTATGCCAAAAGAAAAGGAAGTAAAATTTTAAAAATAGTCAATAATGGAGGATATGCTAATTCTTTGCCCAGCAAAACTAACTTGAAAATACAACAGGTGCAGGCAAGTTCTTAATGATTTGAATGTTAAGCACTCTTTGAGGGTCCACGTGATAAGGCTTGCTCGCCAAGGCAGAGCTCCTGAGAGGGGGTGGGACCTTTAGGAGGCAGGAACTAGGGGAAGCTTTTGGTCCCTGGAAAGGATTTTGGGGAATTTTGTGAGTGGTTTAACACCAATATATATATTTTTAAATATAATATATATATATATATTATACACAATTATTATATACAATAAATTATTATATACAATATATATACAAATTATTATATACAATAAATATATATATATTTTCCCACCATGACATGCTGCCTGACACAAACCCATAGCAACAGGGCCAACCACTTCTCTGTATAAGTCAATTTCTTTTATATTTACCACAATTGCAAAAAGCTGACTATCACCAACCATGGACACCAACCAACTGAAGGAAGAGGATGTTCAGGAGTCCTTCCTAATAACCTACTAGAGAAAAGGACCAAGCTAATAACAGACGGTCCAATATTATTTATTTGATGTTTTTCTGTATCACACACAGAGGGATAAAAATGGCAACAGACATGCCCCAGCAACTTCTTTGCACTGGAAGTTCAGTAACGGCTCTGTGCTCCTCGTTGCTGGCTCAAGTCTGAAAAAGCACATCCCCGAGGGCCAAAGCAGCAGGAGTGTGCACCTTTGTAGATCGAGATGATGTCATGAAATCCCATTTTCCACTTAAAAATACGTCTTCCTGACGAGAACACAGATCCTGGCTGAAATTTTCCCAAATTAGGATCACAGCCCCTCATGGGTCGGTCATAGAATTGGTTGTGGTGTTTGAACAAAGAAAATGATCAACAGTAAAAGGTTCTTACCACTCAACAAGAGAATATTAATTTAAAATCAGACTTGTAATGAATGGAAGGCCTGCTGGCAGTGTGCGCCTGTCTTGCATCTCCGGGCTTCAGTGTACCCTAGGTTTGGGACACAAATAGACACTTTGGACACACAGTGCCAACCAACGCTGCCCAAGCAGCTTGGGTCAGGTCTGAAACTCCACGTTAAGAAATGCAATGCCTTCCATTACATTCATAGTTTTCTGCTGTCTTAGGAATATAGTGTTTTAGATACAAAAGACAAAAAAATAAGTTCACAGTTCCCAACTGCCATTCCTCAGCATGTAACAAATTAGTGTATCTTTGAGCCCTGTTACAGAGTTTCATTTCTGTTTCATTGTTTCTGAGACAGTTTATGTATCCCCAGGTGGTCTGAAACTTACAAATAGACCAGGCTGCACTCAGACCTGCCTGCCCCCCCTTCCAGAGTGCTGGGATTATATTATATACAATACCGTACCCCACCGAAAGTTTGATTATAAAAACTGCTGTTCGTTTCTGCTGAGGAGCTGGCTCAGTGGTTACTCCCAGAGGACCCAGGTTGGATTCCCAGCATTAACCTGGCAGATCTAATCATCTGGAACTCTGGTACCAGGAGATCCAAGTCCTTCTTTTGGCTTCCAAGTGGACCAGGCATGCACATGGCACGCAGACATACATAAATCTACAACAACCACATTAAAAAAAAAAAAAAAAAAAAAAAAAAAAAAAAAGGAGCACCAGGCTGGAGAGATGGCTCAGCAGTTAAGAGCACTGACTGCTCTTCCAGACGTCCTGAGTTCAATCCCCAGCAACCACATGGTGGCTCGCAACCATCTGTAATGGGATCTGATGCCCCTCTTCTCCTGTGTCCAAAGACAGCTACAGTGTACTCATATTAAATAAATAAATCTTAAAAAAAAATACCTGGAGCATTATGCCAGATGTCAGTGGCTCATGACTTTAATCTCAGCACTCAGGAGGCAGAAGCAGGCAGATCTCTGTGAGTTCAAGGCCAGCCTTGTCTACAGAATGAGTTCCAGGACAGCCAGGGCTACACAGAGAAACTCTGGGCAGGGGAATGGGGAGGTATACCATCCAGACTTGGTGGGATATTCCCTTAATCCCAGCACTCAGGAGAAAGAGGCAAGTGGATCCTTGTGAATTCAAAGCCAGCCTGGTCTATGCGGCAAGTTCCAGGCCAGACAAGACTACAATGAGAGCCTGTTACTGTCTTTAAAAAAAAAAAAGTGACTAGATGTACCAGAGTGGGGAAATACCTGGGCACCCTTCCAGAGGCAAAGGGGGAAATGTGGAGAAACTCTGTGAGGAGGGAACTGGAAAGGGGGCAGTTATTTGGGATGTAAATAAATTAATTAATTAATGAAAAAAATTTTTTAAAGTGCAAGACCTGGCTATATATGCCTATAATTGCAGTACTGAGGTATAAAGACAGATGGCGCTCTAGAGCAGCTGGCCAGACAGCCAGTGAGCTTCCAGTTGAGTCAGAGACCCCCATCTCAAACCAGTAAGGAGACAACAGAGGGATACACTCGATGCTCTGCTCTGGCCCCCACATAAGTATACGCTCATAAACGCTCATAAACTCTCACAGTGGGATTCGTGGAACAAACACCGTGCGCCATACGCGGAACAGCATGCATTTACACATGCGTGTGTGCGCGCGCACACACCATAAATTATTGGGATTAAGACAAAATTCACAATAATTTCTGGAACTGATCAAAAGATACTTTTGATATTTTGCACCATGTATTTATATGACACATTCTTCTCATGTACTTGACAATTACAAAATAGAAATATCAACTCTGAATAACACTGAAGATGCCCTAAGATATCAAATATTCATTCCAGGGCTGATGGAGGGGATGCACATGTATGCACACGTGGAAGTCTAGCAGAAGGCCAGAGGACAGCCCTGGGTACCGTCCCTCAGGCACTGCTTGCCTTTGTTGATTGATTTGTATGAGATGTTTGAGACAGGGTTTCACTGGGACCTGGGGCTTGCTAAGTAGGCTAGACTGGCGGCAGCTCAGGGAACCTCCGGGGTCCACCTGCCTTCACCTCCCCCGCAGTGACATTACAAGAAGGTACCCCCATACCTGGTTTTTTATGAGATTTGGGAGGGGGTTGTTCTGGTTCTTGTTTTGTTTTGTTAGAAAGAATCTCTCTCTGTGTAGCCCTGTGCTATCCTGAACTCACTCTGTAGACAAGGCTGGCCTCAAACTCTGTGATCTGCCTGCCTCTGCCTCCCGAGTGCTAGGGTTAAAGGCGTGTAGCACCGTGCTTTGCACCTCCAGATTTTTTTTTTTTTTTTATGTTAGTTCTGAGGGATCAAATCCTAGACCCCATGCTTTACAGGTATAAAAACATTTTACCAACACATCCATCTCCTCAACCCAAGATTTAGTTCTTTCTGAGAAAAGGGGGGAGGGGGAGTTTGGTTTTTTTACCTTCAGTAAATGGTAAAATCATGGGCATACCAAAGGATTGTTTTAAAATAAATGTCTTCATGATGTAGTTCTAGTAGACGTTTGACTTGCATACCTATATTATATGCCTACATTCAGAGGCTCATAAAAAGTCTTGGTTAAAAAGGTTACAAGTAACAAGCCTTAAGAAGCCTGAATCCAGAGCAGAAAATGAGGGGAACACAGAGATGACTCACCTTCTAGACCCCCACAAGATGTTCCTGGCCTCTCCTGATAGATGACTAAGGAAAACTCAGAAGTCACAGAAGTTTGCCTAGGGCCACACAACAGCTGAGCTGCCTGTCAGGGCCCAGGCCCACGTGAATGAGGTTATCTGCTGGTTCAATGCACAGTCGCTGAAGCTCTGAGTGAAACTCCCTGGCTTCCGGGCCACCTGCTCTATGTGGGGGGGATGAGGGGTGGGAAGCATAAAGGGTCATTTGCTGGTCTTGCTGTCCAGCTGGGCAAAGCAACTGTGGGAGCCCAGGTCCCATCGGCTCTGGAAGCTGCTGAGCTCTCATTGCGTCAGGCTCCAGAGATGACAGTGCATAATTTCACAAGACTGTCCTCAA
The DNA here is from genome assembly GCF_011762505.2 of Arvicanthis niloticus. Classification (NCBI taxonomy): domain Eukaryota; kingdom Metazoa; phylum Chordata; class Mammalia; order Rodentia; family Muridae; genus Arvicanthis; species Arvicanthis niloticus. The sequence continues at coordinate 129,877,904 of NC_047659.1, forward strand.
GTTTCACTTCTGGTTCTCAGCACCTCCCTGATTCTTCTTCTGTCCCTTAGAGAGGTAGGGGGTGGGGCTGAGAAAGGGTCTCTACCTGAAACTGAGAAGTCAGTTTGACTGGCCTCAACACCCTTCCTGGGTAGAGGCACAGGTGAGTCAGCACCCGTACAGAGGATAACCAGTGCCAACTGCACTCCAGGCTGCAGCCCAAGCTGAACTGTTTTATCTCCTCATACCACAGCACTTGTGACACTCAGCCTTGGAAGAAAGCAGAAACAAAATGTGCATCTGTTGAACAACCCAAAGAATGTATGAATTTAATAAATTATTTTGATCTCATTTAGAGTCTCGATCTCAATTCAAACTTTAAAATGCACCCTCTTTCCCTCTACAACAGGAGCTCAGAGGGAGGAAATATAGCAAACACTCAGTATTACATCAGAACTAGAGAGGTGTTTACCTCAGGGGTGTAGCCAGCGTTTGAAATGCCGGGCTTTCAGGCATTTTATTTTCTTTCTTTCTTTTTTTTTTTTTTTTTTTTTTTTTTTTTTTTTTTTTTTTTTTTTTTGAGACAGGCTTTCTCTGTGTAGTCCTGGCTGTCCTGGAACTCACTCTGTAGACCAGGCTAGCCTCGAACTCAGAAATCCGCCTGCCTCTGCCTCCCAAGTGCTGGGATTAAAGGCGTGCGCCACCACTGCCCGGCAGCATTTTATTTTCTTTTGGATACTCATGTCTTGCTGTGTAGCCCAGGCTGTCCCTAATTTCACAATCCTCTAGCCTCAACCTCTTAAGTGCAAGGATTACAGGTTTATGTCTCCATTCCTATCAACATCCTGTTTTGTTTTGTTTTGTTTTGTTTTTAAATCAATTTGGGGATAGAGAGACGGCTCAGTGGTTAAGATCATCGGCTACTCTTCCAAAGGACCTAGGTTCGATTCCTAGCACCAACACAGCAGTTCACAGTTGTCTGTGATTTCAGTTCTAGAGGATCTGATACCTTCACACAGACACACATGTAGGCAGAACACCAATGTACACAAAATAAAACTGTTACTTACTTTTGCCCATGTTGTTCCAGAAGAACTCAGGTAGCTTTCAGAAACACTAACTGCAGAAAGATAAGAATTGCAAAAATACAACTTGTGCCAAAATGAGGGCAACTACCTTGTTTCTCATTCTAAAGAAACTGTGGGAAACACTCTGAAATGTCTCCTCTGGTTCCTGTCTTGATTGCTTGTCCCCTAGAGGGCACTCATGTTAGACAGCTGCAAAGTCTTTAAGACATGGATTGGTAGAAGTCATGGCCCACCCAACCCTCGGTTCTGCCTATTCTCAGCTTCCTGGTCCACCATGATAGAACAGCTTCACTCTACTCAATGTCTGTCATCAGATAGAGCCACTCTGCTGGGCCTTCCCCATTGTGATTGTCTGAAGGCCATGACTGCGAGCAAAAAACAAAAACAAATAAACGAAAACCTTTCTTCTTCCCTCAGGTGGTTGTGTCAGGCATTCTGTCACAGTAACACCAAAGTAACTAATACAATGTCCCCAGTGTGGTCCATCTCTGCTGGTCCTTGCAGTGTCTAAACAGAGTATTGTGATCACTTCTCTGTGGACTCAGGGTTTACCTGCTGTACAATTCCAAGTTCCACCCACAGGGAATCCAGGGCATGAAGGACCTCATCACATGGAGGCGGGAAGATCATTTCTTGGGCTGGAGACATAGCTTAGTTGACAGAGTGACTACTAGTGCTGTGGTTTGAATAAGAAATTGTAGCGCACAGCCTCGCCGATAAGGAGAACGCCACACTCAGGATTCTTCTGACAGCATTTATTGAACAGCTCTTTAAGATGGTGAGGTGGAGGGAAGGACGCCGAGCTCAGAAAGCCCGCTGCTTAAATAGAGCTTTGGGAGACGTGCAGATCCCTCATTGGCTCAAATCTTTCATCCAATTGTCATACTCGGTTTTCGAGCCATGCACAGGCGCATTCTCAAGTAAAGCTTCCGTGAAGAACCAGGAAGCAGAAGCCTACACCATCTTTTAATGGCGAATGCGGCTCCTCACAAGAAATACCTTAGACTAGCAAGACGGCTCAGCATTTGCCTCGACCTGAGTTCAATCCCCAGGACCCACATGGCAGAAGAAGAGAACTGACTTCTCCAGGTTGTCCCCTAACCTCCACATACCCAACTCAATAAAGAAAGTAAGAAAGTAATACAGTCTTTTTTCTTTTCTTTTTTTTTTTTTTTCCTGCCTCTTTGTTGCGGCCTGAGCTGCCAAAAAACCTTGGGGGCTAAACTGCTAGAGCCTGCACTGCCCCAAGCTGCTCTAGTCCTCGGGTCGGGGTTCAGCAAGAGAGAGAGTGAGGACGGAGTCGAAGAATGGAGACCAGACAGAGTGTGATTCAATCCTGTTTATTCTTCAGTCTCTCTTCTTCTCCAAGTCACATGTCTTGAGTTCCTAGTCCCTAGTTCCTAGTTCCTAGTGCCTCCAAGTTCCAAGTTTCTACTCTCAGGTTCAAGTGCCTAATACCTAACAATTATTCTTCTGAGATCTCTAGTCCAAGTGTCTTCTTCCTCAATGCCTAATTCCTACTCCAAGTTGTACTCTAAGTTGTACTCTCTAACTTAATTCCTAGTTCCAAGTTGTACTCTCCTAATGCCCAATTCCTACTAACTAACTCACTCCAAGTTGTTCTGAACTCTTCTGTCTGCCTCTCTCCTTTTATATGTCTCACTTCTAAGCCACGCCTTTAAGTCATGTCCTTAGGGCTTGTCTCTAAATCTGATCTCTAAGTCATGCCCTTAAGTCTCACACACCCAAGGGAAAATCCTGGGTATCTAAAGCAAGATGTTATCAGAGTGTGCTCAGCTGTTGTAGGCTGATGTAATCAAGTCTCTTGTCAGGGTATATGGTTCAAGATGGCTGCAAGGATGATAGCGTTGGCTCCCCACACCTCATATATTCAGGTGTTTAAACCTGTGGTTGCCAGCTGGTGATGCTGTATGGGGAAGTGATGGAGCCTTACAAAATGGGGCATTCTCTAAAAGGTGGATCAGTGGGGCAGGCCTTAAGGTTTAATAGCCCTGCCCACTTCCTGTTCTCTCTCTCTTTCTCTGTGTCTCTCCCTATCTCTAACTCCTTCTGTCTCTCTGTCTCTGTCTCTATGTCTTTCTTTCTCAATCTCTCTCTGTGTCTCCCTCTGTCTCTATGTCTTTCTTTCTCTGTCTCTCCATCCCTCCTCCCCACCCCCACTTCCTGGCCACCTAAGCAGTGTAACCAGCTGGCCCTACCATGCCTCCCAGGCCTGAAGCCAAGTCTTCCTCACTTTGGTGGATAGAACTGTGAGCCAAAATAAATGCTTTCTCCCTGAAGGTGCTTCTTGTTGCATATTTTGTCACAAGAGGAAATGTGACTAATATACCTGTCGTGCTTGGGGCCCTGGATTCTAGTCCACTAATTGCATAAATCAAGGCCATCCTGGACTGCATGAGACCTTGTCTGAGAAAGAGAGAGACAGAGAGAGAGAGAGAGAGAGAGAGAGAGAGAGAGAGAGAGAGAGACAGAGAAACAGAGAAACACAGAGAGAGAGACAGAGAGGGAGACAAAGAGACAGACAGACAGACACAGAGAGAGACAGACACAAACACAAAGAGAGACACAGAGAGATATTATTTCTTCACTTTCTGACATGATTCAAAGAAGCAACACAGCTGAGACCATTATTTGGGACTACTTTCTCGCTCAAAAGAATGCAATGTAACAGATTCAAAGAAAGAACATGTATCCTTCAGAGTAATAACTGCCATTTTCCCTGACTTCTGGCTAAGGACCTCAACTCCCCCACTACGAAGACCATGAAGGAAGGAGGGAGCAGGCATCTCACCAGCTTGAGCGGCTCACCAGCTGCAGTGTGACTGTCACCCTGGCAACCAATTATCCCTCTGTAAAAACACTTCTTTTATCTAACAGTCATAAATCTCCTCTTTTAAAGCACAGGTTGGTTGTTGCCTCTGCTTTGAGGAGATATGTGCATAGCAAGTGGCCATCCATCACAGGTTAAAGGGGGATATGGGTCAAATACCAAGATCACAGCCTAGTCCATTCATCACTGGTATGAGGAGGTCATGCCAGGGACAAAGATGGCTGTAGACCCCATCCATCCCGGGTGATCCCAGAAGGCTGCCGCCTGCAAACTGGAAGATCTAAGTCTTCTCTGCTCTGCACACACTGGGGTGAACTCATATCCACTCTCCATGGCAGCTCGGGTACTCTCACCTACGTGTTCCTGAAGTGGTCACCTCAAGAAATAATAATAAATTTAAAAAAGAAAAGGAACTGATTTTGGAGTAAAAAAAAGTGGAGAAAAAATAGAAAGGGGGGGTGGGGAGGATGAGCAAAGAAAGCTAAGAGCAATCCGAAGTGAGGCCAAAGAGAGACAGTCACAGGATCCCAGGTAATTGAAAACCAAAGGCCACTGGTATGAACTGGTTTCCTAACGGTCATTGTGAAAGGAAGATAACCCACGAAAGCTGACTAGAAGAAAGCCATTCTGTAGGAACGTGTCTATCCTGGTTAGGAAGACTGTGCTTCTGAGGGCTCCGAGCCCACTTGTGCAGAATGAACAAGCGTGGTCCTTATGGAACCTGAGCAGTCAACCTCTGGGGCTGTTTCCCTAACTCCCCTCAATAAAACCCTGCAATACAATACTAAGGCCCAGCTTAACAGAAATGGTGAACCCCTGGGAAATTCTCCAAGGTTAAGGATTGCAGGTACAGATGTAGGTTTCTAAAAAGTGCTTCCAGCATGAATGTGGCCCTCACGTGGAACAAAACCTTTGGTCTGGGATTTCTAATATTTTTAAGATTTCTTTTTAAATGTACTTGTATAAGAGTTTTGCCTGCATATATCCAAGCGTACCATGTATACACTTGGTGTCCCAGGAAATCAGAATAAGGTGTCTAATGCTCCAGAACTAGAGTTATAAACAGTTGTAAGTGGCCATCTGGGTGCTGGGAATTAAACCAGAGTCCTCTGTGAGAGCAGCCAGTGCTCTTAACCACTGGGCCATTTCTCTGGCCCCCAATTTTATTATTTCTCAAAGGGAAATTTGCACACTAATGGGATAGACATGTTTATTTCTGCATAAAGAATTACATTTTGACTGAATATTTGATTTTAATATTTTAAAATTATATTATTTATTAATAATATTTATTTATCTTACTGTTTTAGGGTTTTAAACAGACACCATAACCAAGACAACTCTTGTGAGGACAACCTTTAATTGGGGCTGGCTTACAGGTTCATCGATTCAGTCCATTATCATTAAGGTGGGTACATAGCAACATCCAGGCAGGCATGGTGCAGGAGGAACTGAGAGTTCTATATCTTCATCTGGAGGCTGCTAGTGGAATACTGGCTTCCAGGCACTAGGATGAGGGTCTTATATCCCACACCCACAGTGACACACCTACTTCAACAGAGCCACACCTTCTAATAGTGCCACTCCCTGGGCTGAGTGTATACAAACCATCATACTTACTTAATATGTATTATTATTGTATATGCATATTATGTGTGTTCAAGTGCCATGACACACATGTGAAGGTCAAAGGACAACTTTCAAAGGTTGGTTCTCTCCTTCCACTATGGGATCCAGGAACTGAACTCAGGTCACCAGGCTTGTCCGACCTTCATTTTATCCATTGAGCTGTCTTTCCATTTGGCCAAATATTGGATATGGCAGAACACAGAGCATAGTTAACATTTTTTAGAGTCATTGATAATTTGGTTTTATAATCACCAATGCTGAGAATACCACTTCATACGAGGGTGGCTTTGGACTATTTCAGATATTGCTAGAAATTATCTCCCAATCCCAAACCAAAGTTTATTTAGCAATTTTTTTAATGAAACTAGAACCAACCACTTGAACAGCCATTTTAAATGCTCTGACACAATACAATATAATATAAAGCTATGCTAATTTGGGGGCAGGAGCACTTGCTGCTTTTCTGGAGGACCACAGCTGATGCCAAACACTCATATGGCTGTTCACAATCATATGTAACTCCAGTCCCAGGGCATCCAATGCTCTCTTCTTGCCTCCCTTGGTACCAGGCGCACACCTAATGCATAGACACATATGCTAACAAAACACTCATATATACATACACATAAAATGAATACAATTGAAAAAAATAGTGATAAACAAATATATGTTAATTTGATAGTTAATATTCTGAGCATGAAATAGGAAAATAATAAGTCACTTCTCACAATTAAATCATGATGTTTCTATAAAAGCAGAAAACTGCATGTGCTGTAAAAAAAAGACTGCAATTTATAACATAGAATAAACAGTAGTCTCTAAGCCGCTGTGTCTCAGGCAGCTCTGGCTGGCATTTCCTGATTCTACGGTATGCAAAGCGCTGTCCCATGTGGTACTCGGAGCCAAGACTACAGTGAAGCCACACAATACAACATGAATGAACAGTGCCAGGAAACATCGAATCACTGTGCATTTGATTTTGAATAACAGTTTCATTATTGCAAGTTCCAAAATACTGTTGCCAAAAGTCTCCCAGCCCCTCATTCCGTTATACAAGTCCACTTGAAGTCACAACCTACTACTGAGGCTGTTGGGACTTAGGAGTCACACTTGTAAGATGACCTTGAGTTCATTTCCCATGACTGAAGACAAAAGATGCACCCTGTTCATGGAGGGCATCATGCCATACACTGGACACACACACAGACTAAGAGAGGAAAAAGGAAAAACCTAGTCGGGGGGACCCAGCACTCCCTCTCCATTTCCTGCTCAGCCAAGATGTGCCCAGGTAAGGAGCCCCAGCTTTCCAGCTCTAATGGACTGTATCCCCTCAAACTGTGAGCCAAAAGAAATCCTTCCTCCTTTACCTCTCTTTTGTCCTGTATCCTGCTGCAGCAAAAAAAGATAAGTTACTAAAATAACAAAGCCTGAAATGTCTTCTGGGATGCTGGCAATGTGTGTCAGTTACATTGATGCTTTATAAAATTCTTATTTATGAAAGTGATACCAGGGGTTTCTCCTCTGAGTCTACCCCCATAGCTTTGGACTTGGACTCATGACCCAGGGTCCCCCTAATTCTTTCCCGTTGCCCCTTTCAGCCATTCCTTTTACCCAATCTCTGTTCTTTTGTAATCTTACAAACCCACAGAACAGCTCTCTACCAGGGACCCACAGCTGCCACACTTGGCTGAGGCCCAGAATCGCTCTCTGCCAGGGACCCCACAGCCTCCACACTTGGCTGGGACCCAGCCATTTCTTCTAGCCCATCGACATTCCTTTGTGACTCCCACCAACCTGCAGAACTGCTCCCTACCAGGGACTCCGCAGCTGCCACATTTGGCTGGGACCCAGATTGGGCAATGGCAACTCAAGACTGGAGCACCCACTCAAGGAAGGCAAGACTAGATACCTACACCAAGAAAGACCACAAATATAGTGTCTTCGGATGCCTAGATCCCAGTACAAAACACAAACAGGAAGAACCAAGGCACTGTGACTCACCCAGAAGCCAGAAGCCCTATTGCAATGTGTCCTGGGAAAACCAACTTAGTTGAATACATAATAGAAACTTCAAAATAGCAATTATTTATTTCTTCAAGGACCTTGAAGGTTATGAATAAATGCCTTAATAAAGACCATGAAAACCTAAACAGTTGAATGAAGTAATGAAAACAATTCAAGATCTGAAACCAGAATTTAACAAAGAAATAGAATCACTAAAGAAAAGCAAACCTGAAATAAAACTTGAAGTGAAACATTTAATAAATCAAACAAGAAGCCAAGAGATCAGAGCCTGGCTCAACACTCATCAGAGCAGCCTCTGCTTGCGGTGGATGGTGATTAACACTGAGAACCACGAGTTCAAGGCCAGCCTGGTCTACAGAGTGAGTTCCAGGACAGCCAGGGCTACACAGAGAAACCCTGTCTTGAAAAACAAAACAAAACAAAACACTGAGACCCACCACATTTCTGACAATGTGCAGAATGTGAGTAAGACTTTAGGGGCACTCAACCCTAAATGGGATGTCTTTACCAAACTCCTCCTTTGGGGCTCGGGGTCTAGTGGAAAAAGAAATGGAAAAACTTGAGAGTCAAAGGTGTGGCTGACTCCACGGAAAGAGCATTTTCCAGACACAACAGGACCAGTGAGCATATGAACTCACAGAGAGTGTTACACCTGGGAAAGTGGATACAATGTCTCTATTTGATGGTGAAGAAAAAAAAAATCAGTTGGTTTGTTTGTTTTCCAATGGAGCGACACTAGGTATATCAACCACATTCTAGGGCAAGCCTTATGCCCAGAAGTTGTTGGCCAACACAACACCTGTCTGTAATACCTGGTTTTTGTTTTGCTTTTTTTTTTTTTTTACTCCATGTTTTCGGTGTACTACTTGTTTTGGATTTGTTTGTTTTTCTTTGTCTTATTGGTTTGACTTTTTTGATTTTCATTTTTTGTAGGGGCCTTTTTTGAGGGAAAGAGCATGGAGTTTGTGGGGGTGGGGAAGTGGGGAGGATATTGGCAGAGCTAAGGGAGAAGAAAGAATATGATCAAAAAATGTATGAAAAATATAAATGAAAATGATGATTTAAAAAGTAATACTAGACATATTACTGATTTTTTTTCTTTTGGTTTTTCGAGACAGGGTTTCTCTGTATAGCCCTGGCTGTCCTGGAACTCACTCTGTAGACCAGGCTGGCCTGAAACTCAGAAATCGGCCTGCCTCTGCCTCCCAAGTGCTGGGATTAAAGGCGTAAGAATTTATTTTTTATTTTATGTACATTAGTGTATGTACATTACTGTATGTATGTCTGTATGGGGATGTTTGGTCCTCTGTAACACATATTACAGAGAGGTATGAGCTGCTATGTGGGTGCTGGGAATTGAACTTGGGTCCTCTTGAAGAACAGCAAGTCCTTTTAACCGCTGAGCCATCTCTCCAGCTCCAATATTACAGATTTTTAAATAAAAGCTGTTGGCCAGGTATGGCAGTACTATAATTCTACTAGTTGGGAAGCTAAGGTTAGAAGATCATAAGTTCAAGGCCAGCCTAAGCCCTATCTCAAATAAAAAAATTAATATATACAATAAAATATGATGCTGGGTATGGTGGTACATGTTATACATATCCTTACCATTGGTCCTCAACTTATAAATTGAGATCCTTTTGAGGGTCAAATGACCATTTCAGGATATCAAATATCTTGCATATCAGATATGTATATTGCAATTCATAACAGTGGCAAAATTATAGTTATAAAGTAGCAATGATAATAATTTTATGGTTGGGGGTCACAACATGAGAAACTGTATTAAAGGGTCACAGCATTAGGAAGATTGAGAATTTCCCAGCACTTGGGAGGCAGAGACAGGCTGCTCTCTGAGTTCAAGGCTAGCCTGGTCTACAAAGTAAGTTCCAGGAAAGCCAGAGTTATACAGAGAAACCTTGTCTCAAACAAAACAAAACAAAGACATGCTGTTTAGGAAGACAAACCGTCTGCCTAGACTAGGGTTAGAGCTCCATCAGCAAGTGGAGCCAAGACAAGGTTTCTTGAGGCTTCAGAGGCAACAGTCAACTGTGTCTGGATCAGAGCTCCGACCTTAGCTTCCACTCCACAGCCCAGCTTGAGCATTGCTGTTCCAGAGTCTGACCACTCGGTGTCTCCACTTGACAAACTGCTCAACAGTCCCCAGCGCTCGCTCACCCGTTGTCCGGAAGTGGAATGGGTCAGAGGTCTCAGCTCAGAGAAATACTGAGTAATACCAGCAACTGAATTTCGGGTGGCAGCAGAGCTAACTGGTAGGGAGCTGAGATTCAGTCCCCATAGAACAGGGTTAGCCATGGGGTCCACAAAGGTAGCCTAATTTAGGGACTCACCAGCCCACGCAGTTCTGCCCGAATCCCCTTTCCTATTTGATGTCTGTCTTCCTCTAGGATGGACAAGCAAGAAGCAGGGGCTTCATTTGTCCTGTAGAGCCGAGCATCCCTCGGGCCTGGCTCAGAGCACACCGCCAGCATCTGTTGAGTGAAACTTGGACAACAACGCAGTATCCACATCATCTTTGCACAATAGAGATGGGTGGGGAACTTCCTGTGGGTCTGGGGCATCAGTTTCGTAGAACAATTGCAATTGTTCCTTCTGATGCTGGAGGAAGCCTTGATGGGGTGGGCACGGGCACCTGAATGGAACTGAGAGCTAAAGGTCTCAGTTGGAGAATAGAAAGTGTTGGTAGCCTATGGGACTCCTGGGCAGTTCCATTTCCCTTTATTCAAAAGTAAACAGCATGGTGAAAGGAAGGGGCAGACTTCCATATCACCCTTTGATAGGTCCAAGGACCTGGCTACAGAAAACAGGAATATAAACCAGCAGCAATTCAGTAGGAACCAACTTAGGCTGCCCTTTCTGCTCTTCACCTCCAGGCACCTACCGTCCCACCACTTCCATCAAGCCTAGGCGATGGATGATGGAGAGCCAACCTGACCTGAGGCTTTCTGGGATCCTGAGAAAGACACTTGGGGAAGAGATGGAACATGTCTGAGGAATGGGGATGGGAGAGCCAAAACTGCAGGCAGGTGTTTCTTAGAGACAGGAGGAGGGACAAAGAACCTGAGAGACAGACTTGGACAATCATACAGACACAGGCAGCTGCCAAAGACCCTCAGAGGATCATTCTGGGCTTATTTTATGGGGCACAGAGATGGGACCACTCAGGCAGGCCTTCAAAAGCAGTACTACCTGATGCCACACCATGCACATCAATCAACGTTCCCACGTGTGCCGTCTCACTAGAGTAGAACAGTATTATCCAATAGATCTTTCTGCAATGATGTGAGTTTCTAGAGACAGAGCCACACAGAGCTCCTAGCTTCCATATTAAACAGGACAGACCTAAACACAGACAGACACACAGATGTACACAGACACACATGGACACACACACACACACACACACACACACACACACACGCAGTGAGCAAAGCTGCCCCTCAGCAGGTATTTCTGTATTCCTTCCTTGATCTTCCATTCTCTCACACAGAGACCTCCTGACCTCATCTCTTACTGTGCCATAAGACAGATATGCAAGATGCCTTTTGGAGCTAGGGATGTAGCTCAGTTGGTACAGTACTTAACTACCACGCATGAATCCCAGGGTTTGATCCCTAGCACAACATAAAAGGACATGGTACTATGTGCCTGTAATCCCAACATTCAGAGATTGGAGGCAAGAAGATCAGAAATTCAAGGTTATCCTTGGCTACACAGTCAGTTTAACGCCAGCCTGGGCTACCTAACACACTGTCTCAAAAAGAAATAAGACACTCCACCCCACCCCTGTGATTAGATTTAATTTCTATCTCCAGGGCCCATGCTGTCCCGTGGTAAATACATACTCTAAATAAATGAAGGTTAAATATAGATAGTCACGTGGGACCTTCCCCTTCCTTATTCCAGAGTTCATCTGAGTCTCAGGAGTTTCAGGTATGTGGCCAACACCCATGTTCTTGGGAAGGGAGGTATGTAGAACCTTAGAGGCCACTGTCTGTGCTAGTATCTTGCTCTGATCCATGCTTTCATCTCTGAGTCTATCTTGTCTCTGGGTTATAGGATTCTTACCACCCCTATAGGGGCAGAGGAACAAGGCAGAGTGGCTCCTCAGAGGCCCACACCATTTAACTCAACTGGTCCCACCTGCTCACAGGCCTCTATACCTCCTGCCCCTGGTCGGTATAATAAAGGCAGCTAATATGTATCAAGCATCCCTTATGTTCCTGTGTAGTATTTTAACCCCAATAGTTCAGTTAGTCTTGTCAACTACAGGGATGTGTGCTTTGTTACACCTTCCGATTTTTGAGAAACTGAGACAGAAAAGTATAGGTGAAAAAGCACAAAGAGAAAGTATATTCCTCTCTCTCTCTCTCTCTCTCTCTCTCTCTCTCTCTCTCACACACACACACACACACACACACACACACACACACACACACGGGCGCACAGGCACAAGCAGATTTACTTACTTGGGGGCTGGAGAGATGTAAAGAGTATTTGTGCTCTTTCAGAGATCTCTGGTTTGAATCCCAGCATCCGCAGGGTGGCTCACAACTATCAGGAACTTCATTTCCAGGGGATCCAACACTCTCACCTAGACCGCTCAGGTACATGCACATAGATGACACAACACATATGTATAAGTAAAAATACATTTTTATAAATAAATAAAATTTCCCATGGAGGAAGGAGATATTCTTGTGGAGAAATCAGGTATAGAAGCTAGACTGACTTGAGTGTACTTTTTTTAGACTGGGCTATGGGATGATACAAATGTTCCACATAATTATTAAAAACAAAATTGATTTTTAAGTAATCCCTAGAACTCGAAAGCAAAATGAAGCAAAGTACCAAACTATAAACTAAATTGATGGTGGAAGTGTTTACAGAGGAATTATTTCAAATTACTTTTAAGCAGAGTGATTTGATTATATATTCCCACCAGAGTATACCCAAAAGGCAAGAACCAAAAAAAAAAAAAAAAAAAAAGTTTCTAATCATAAAATGTCTCCAGCAATCATATCATTAACAATATTGCTTTTATAGATATCGTAAGGCAAAGCAAATGAATCTAATGGTACCATTAAAAAACAGGTTTGGCAACAGCAATATGGCACATTGGGTAAAGCTGTTTGCCACCAAGCTGAGTCACCTGAGATCAATCCCTGGGACTCAAATGGGTGAAGAAAATAACTGAATCGTATGAGTTTTTCTCTGACCTCTGTATGTTACGGCACACCTGTGCGCGCGCGCACACACACACACACACACACACACACACAACGTAAATAATAGAAACATACTTTTTAAAAGCCAAGTATTTCTCCACTGGGGAAGAGGATGCACAAAGACTGAAGTCAGAGGTTAGGAGGATTGGGGATTAACATTATGTTGTGGACGTGACAGGACAACTGCACTCAGGAGCTCATAGCAGCTGTGGTTGCCTGTACAAGACCTGAGCAAGATCAAGCCAGTCAGTACTCCAGCATGGAGAGCAGAGAGACACACAAGCCCCCACCCTTAGCCAGGGAGCTACTGGCAGTTGATGGGTACTAGGGAAGGAAAAGTAAGTTGGTTGATTTTGCTTTTATTAGAGGTCTGGCCTCTTATAAATTGGGCATCCTCCAGTAAAGACCCCATACCCAGGCATGTGTGGGTGCTACTAATTGGAATCAGTAGGGGTTAAAACAAAAAAGGCTGTAAAGTTTGGAAGGGGGTGTAGAAAAGGGATCTTACTATGTAACCCTATTTGGCCTAAAAGACATCTTCCTGCTTCTGCTCCCTGAATGCTGAGATTAAAGGTGTGCGTCACCACCACGCTGGGCCTAAAATATATACTTTTTAAAAATCATGTTCTTGGCACAAGAGAGAAGAAATGTAAAAGTAAAACCAAAGGCCAGGCTGATGGGAGAGGGCTTAATCTCAGTTACTCAGCAAGCTGCAAGGGGAGGATCCAGTCCAGCCTGTGCATCTCAGCGAGATCGACTCGAAAACTACAAGAGCCAGTGACAGGGATGGAGATCAGTCCTGGAGTGACTGACCAGAAGGGCAAGGCCCCTAAACACAATCTCAGCACTGCAAAAATAAATAAGGAAACAAATCAAAAATGTTAAATTGAAAATTAAAGGGCTGGAGAGATGGCTCAGTGGTTAAGAGCACCGACTGCTCTTCCAGAGGTCCTGAGTTCAATTCCCAGCAACTACATGGTGGCTCACAACCATCTGTAATGGGGTCCGATGCCCTCTTCTAGTGTGTCTAAAGACAGCTACTTGTGTACTTAAATAAATAAATAAATAAATAAATAAATAAAGTTAAAATATCAATCACAGATTCTGGATTGGTTCAATTTCCATTGCTCTACCCACTGAAAGGGGATAAAAATTCATTTCATTTATTTATTTTTTGTTTTTTGAGACAGAGTCTCTTTGGAGCTGTGGCCTAGAACTAGCTCTGAAGACTACACTGGCCTCAAACTCACAGAGACTCACCCCCAAGTGCTGGAATTAAAGGCATGTACTACCACACCTACCTTTATTTGGTTGGTTGGTTGGTTGGTTGTTATTTTGAAACAGGGTTTCTCTGTGTAACAGCCCTGGCTGTCCTGGAACTCACTTTGTAGACCAGGCTGGCTTTGAACTCACAAAGATCTGTCTGCCTCTCTACCTCTCATGTGCTGGGATTAAAGACATTCACTACCAAGTCTGGTTCTTATTTTATTTTTTGAGACATATTTCTATGTGCATATATGTGGCAGAGGTAGGGTGAATAATTGCACATGAATGTGGGGGCCAAAAGAAAGTGTCAGATCCCCTGGAGCTGGAGTTATGGGTAGTTGTAAGCTGCCTGATAAGGGTGCTAGGAAATGAATTCAGGTCCTTTGGAAGAGCAGCGAGCGGTCTTAACCACTGAGACATCCCTTCAGCCCCCAAATTCCCCTTTTAATTGCCAAAAAGTTCTTATATGAATGTACAGTTTCTGTACCCATTCACGAAGTAAGGATGATTGGTTTTAAAATAAGCCCACTGGTTAGAAGAGGGCACATGCCTATAATACTAGCCCTTGGGAGGACTCTACCAGGAAGATCAAGGATTCAAGATCAACCTCAGCTACACACCTAGTTTGAGGCCAGCCTAAAGTATGTAAGACTCTTTCTTAAAAATAAAACAGAGGCAAGTGGATCTTTGTAAGTTTGAGTCCAGCCTGGTCTACAGAGCAAGTTCCAGGACATCCAGGGCTACACAGAGAAACCCTGTCTTGAAAAAACAAACAACAAACAAAACAACAACCGACAAACAAAGGATCAAAGGCCAGGAGGTCAGGGGCCTGGCTCTTGCTGTGTCCAAGCAAGAAGGGACAATGCTTTCAACTCTGGTGGTTAAATAAAAAGAAGGACGGGGTGTGTTGGCAGGACTGGAAGACAGATGATTCCGGACTGACAGAAGGGGAGGGGAATGGGGTTAGAAGAAGGGGAGGGTTCGGCTTTCTAGTTTGGGCAATTAAGTAGACAGATGGTGATGTCATTCTTGGGCTGAGAAGGGAAAGGAAGAAGAAAAACAGGTCTGGAAAGTTCAGCTTTGGAGCTGAGGTTGTGAGATAGCGCCTGAGCGATGTCTGGGGCTCAGACCTCTTTTCTGCTCATCCATCAAAATCTGGGCGGAGTTTCTCCCAACTCGGAAGCCAATGTATATATAGTTTCTCCTTTGGCTAGACCACTTCTCCCCCACCCCACAGGGGTGGCCACAGGATCAGTCCTTGTTAGACATTAGGATCTCAGGTCAAATGTCACCTAAACAGAAAATCCTTTTCCAGATTCCAAGCTACAGCCAGTGTCAGGACAGTTAAAGATTCACTTTGGTTTTTGATTTCTTCTTGATGGGATTACATAAAATCAACTTCTAGAGAAAGAGAAGGAGAGAAGAAACACTGGTGAACAGAAACAAAACTGGAGTTGGAAGGAAAGAATGCATCTTCATTACTATAGGGTTACTATAATTAACAATAATTCAAATATTTCAAAATTGCTAGAGGGCTCAGCTGGTAAGAAGTTTTTGTACAAACTTGGAGACCTGAGTTCCTCCTTCAGAAGCTATGCAAAGATGAAAGGAAAGAACTGATTCCACTAAGTCATACTCAGACTCCACACAGATGCTGTGCACACATGCCCACACATGCATCACGCACATGCACATGATAATAATACATAATTTAATTAAAAGATAAAAACAAAGTGGAGGGCTTCTGGGTACTGATATCAACACAAGGTTGCTATCTGGCCCCCCCCCACACACACACGGGGTGGGTCGGGGTCAGGAGGAGGGAGTGATAAGAAAGAGGAGGACAGAAAGCAGGAAAAGAAAAGATTTTTAATATTCTCATTTTAAAAAAAGTTTTGAAGGGATTTTCTAATTACTTTGATTAGATCATAGAATGCATACCATTGCAAGCATCAATCACCTAAATTAATTAATTCATTCTTTCATTTAATTAATTAAATTAAAAAAAATTCTTAAAGCTTCCAGAAACTCATCTCGCATAACAGTGAACATTCATTTCTCACCCAGGGGTCTGTGGGTTAGCCGGGTCAGGCTGGCCTCCAAGCTTTGGGTCACACACAGCTGTCTCCCATGTCTGTTCCTTCTTTGTCCAGCTGAAGGACTCCCTGCTATCTGGTATTCTCATGGCCAAGGACAATTGCTCAAGAGGTGGAAAAGGAAACACTCAGCGGCTCAGAGCTGGCTCGGAGCTGGCTCAGATCTGGCTGCTGCCGCTTCCGCTCGGATTCTTCTGGCTCAAGCGAGTCACGTGGCTAAATCCAGTCTCAACAGAGTGAGGAAATTATATTCCCCTCGAAGTGGGGAGGGCTAGGCGAAATAAATATTTGCTGAGCAATAATATAATCTACCAAATGACCCCATTTCCCCCCACCACCAGATAGCTACCACATAGAGCAATCTAGCCTTTAGGAAGCACCATCTTTTATGAATGAGTGAGTGAGTGAATGAATGAATGAGTAAAGAAAATGTGCCTTTCAAGGCAAGGAGATTGTCTCCACGCTTCAAATGAGGAACCTGGGAATCACAGAAGGGAAGTGACTGGCCCCAAGGCCATGGAAACCGGCTTGTCTGGCTCCTTCTGCTCTGTTCCCTACATAAAAGGAATTATGTAGCAAAAATGTTACTTTTGTGCTAATCACCGCCATATTACTCACCCTGTCCTCTCGCTGAGGCTTAGTGAGAAGGTATATACCCATTCAGCAAGTAAGGCCCTCTGCTGATTCAGTCTCAGATCTCTCTCTGACTCCAGGTGACACACTGATTCATCATTTCCAGTTTCCCCGAAGTCCCAAATGCTAAGAGTATGTTGAATGACTGAGTCACTGCACTGTGAATTTCTTACTACCTTTTAAGTGTTTTGTGAATTCTGTGGTCTATCCCACCTGGGCCTACCCCTAAGGTCCAGACATTAGCAAACCCGAAGAATCAAACATGCCGTGGGCTAAAATGTAAGAGCCACGGCACAAGGGATGTTTAAAAAGGCATACAGTGAATAGCTAAGTGAGTATAGCTTACTTCTATAGGTGTGAATACAGGAATGTTTCTGTCCGCATGGGCTGCCATTGGAAATGGGTGTGACATATGGATCCAATGGGTATTTCCCATCTGGAAATATTTTCAAGTTTATACTAGCGTGCAGAGAGCAATTACTTGCTTGTTGGTTGGGAAACTCTTGAAAATCCTCCTCCTCCAGAATCTCCTCCTACACACTTGCCTGAGGCCTGTTTTCAGCAACACTGAGTCAATTTCTAACCGCTCCTTCAGTGGCCAAGGCAGCAAATACCTATCATGTGCCAAGTGGTAATCGAGAGCCACCAGGGTGACAGGTGGTGGCCAAAGTTGACTAGGCCCACATTCATCCCATAGTTGACATAGATGGCACCGGACCGTGAGCCAGACAGTGTGCTAAGTGCTTGCCCTGGATTATCACGTTTAATCCTTGCAACAAGCTGATGAGGTAGGTACTATTATTACCCTGCTTTATAGCTGTGGAAACCGAAGTGCAGAGAGGCGAAGGAAGTTGCCCAAGGTCACATAACAAGCAGATGGTAGAGCTGACATTTGACTCCCAGGCCTGCACTCTAAACTGCTTCCCTACACTGCCTCCTATTAAGAACTTGCCCACATTCCTAGGCCAGTAAGTGGTGGAGCGAGAAGAGAAATCACAGGAGAAATGCCCATGACCACGCAAGACTCTGCCCTGAATACATAATCACCCTTTCTCGCTTCCAACCTTCCTCATTTCTGGAGTCTACACTTGCATGGCTGTGACTTTGGGGAAGCACTCTGAGCCTTCCCTTTTCATGGCAACAAAGAGGAACATGATTTCCTTACCCTAAGAAGTTGTAGAGGGGCTTGTTTTAGAAGACGGCTCCTCCTACTGACCATGATAGACAATCATTTAAGATAAGTCTGTGTGCTTCCTGGTTTCTAGGAATTGGGTGCAGCCAGCCAAGTGGTTCCAGGAGTGAATCCATCCAACAGTCTCTATAACTAGTGATGTGCTGGGGGTAGGGCAGGAAAAAGCCAGAGTCATGCACTGGGTGAAATGTCAAGGGTTGAAAAATGCCCACAAAACTCAATTGAAGGAACAGTGGAATAAACAGTCCCCAGAAAGGAGGCAGCTTGGTTCGTCATCTTTCCTGTTTTTCCAGCTTGGCCTGGTTCCAAAACCTCATCTTAGTCTTGTCAGGACTTTGGCCCTCTGCCCCAGGAAGAAGCCGCCAGGAGGCTTAACACGAGCCAAGTCTTCAAGGAAGTGATGTCTTTTGTGGGTCAAGAGAAAGCGAGCAGCTTTCTGGAAGAGAGAAGATGGCAAGAACAAAAACAGGCAAGGGCCCAGCTAGCCGACTCGCTTGAGCCAGCGCAGAGGCTGAGGTTTAGAATGAAGCAGGGTTTACTGATGCCTTCCCTGGCTGAGCGAGGGACTGTGAGGTACTGCAGGGACTGTGGACTGCATATACTAGCTGCTTCAGGGCAGAGCAGCCTCCTCTCCTCATTCCCCACAAGTTTTTCCAGAAACATCTCACCCTGCCTGCACTGGGGACTTTTAGAACACCTGTGTGGATGAATCCCATAGGCCCCGGAAGAGGACGCCCTGGCTTTGAAAACATTAATGCAAAGACTTTAGCTGTATTTTTTTTTCTTTTATTTCCTGTTACGATTATAGATCCTGACAAAAGCAACTTAAAGAAGAAAGGGTTTGCTTTGTTGGGGGGCTCACAGTTTGAGGGTACACAGTCCATGGTAGCAGGGAAAAATCCTATAGCAGAAGAGTAAGGCAGCTGGACACATTGTATCTGCAGTCAAAAGGCAGAGATGAAGGGAGGCTCGTGTTTATCTCTCTCTCCTTTTAATATTGTCCAGGATCCCATTCCAGATCATGGTACCCACCCACAGTGGGTGAGCCTTCCCCACTCAGTTAACCAAATCAAGATAATCCCTCCCAAGCCTGCCCAGAGGCCTGTCTCTAAATGAATTCTAGATCACATCAAGATAACAACTGAAATTAACCACCACAACGATGAGACTACCGGAGAGTTAGCCCTTCCCAAGCAGCTGCTGCATGTCTGTGCAGTGCCAGACACTTTTAACCTGTAATGTCACCCTATCATCTCACTAGCCCCGAGATTACACCCCCATTTTGTAGATGAGTCACCTGGAGGAAACAGTTTCCTTTTCAACTCTACCCATAACTGTCTCCCAAGCCCCAGACCAGGCTAGCCACTTGATCTTGGGCATGACTATTTGAGCACCCTCATATTTCTGAAACTCTGAGCTGTCCTGAACTTAGCATGTTCCCCTCACACAGATTTTTGGTTCCTAATCACAGCTTTCAGATTCAGAGCCAAGATCACCAGCCTTCTTCTACCCATCTCCAAGTAGCAAGGACCACAAGCAGCTCGACTCTCTCCCAGCCACTGGCTTTTCTTCGCTCTGAGATTTGTGGCATAGTTCATTATTCATGTTAGTGAAATTAATTGTAATAACATTTAAACCTAAATTTCAAAAAAAAAAGTTATTATTTCAACATGTAATGAATGCAAAAATTGACATTTGGGGGCTGGAGACATGCTGTTCTTAAAAAGGACTTGAGTTTAGTTTCTAGAACCCACATGACAGCTCATAACCATTCATTTATAATTCCCCTGTTCCAGAGGATCCTATACTCTCTTCTGGCCCCTTCAGAGACTGCAGGTACATAGGACATAAATATATATGCAGGCAAAGCAGTCACATACATACAATAAAAATAAATGAATCTTTTAAGCATTATTGACACTTTACTTTTATACTAAGACTTGGAAATCTGGTGTGTATCTTATACTCACAGCCCATCTTGATTTGGACAGTCTAGTAACAAACACCAGGAGCCAGTGGCCCCCAGATTTAACAACACATCTTTAAAGAATGTTTAAAGCTCTTTGCTGTTCTCAGGACTGTAAGTCTGAGAAAAATCCTAGACACTTTGCAGGGGGAATAAAAGTAGTTTAGGTCAAATAAATATTGAAAATAGTAACAAAGCGAAACCAAGTTTTCTACTCTGAGGATCTCCTAGA
Source organism: Arvicanthis niloticus (assembly GCF_011762505.2). Lineage (NCBI taxonomy): Eukaryota > Metazoa > Chordata > Mammalia > Rodentia > Muridae > Arvicanthis > Arvicanthis niloticus. The sequence continues at coordinate 129,898,110 of NC_047659.1, forward strand.
GTCCACTCTGTGCTCATGTAAAACAAAATACTAGAAACAGAATGGAGATCAAGTAGCATTGCCCTCAACTTATCTGAGTTCAGAGCTCGGCTTTCTGAAAACGTTTCTGGGGACTGGTGTCCAGAGAAGCACACTGTTGCAAATGTTTGGGATACATCCTTGACACAGGAGGTCTGAGGGTCCCTACAGGAAGAACCTGGGACTCGGGAACCACTGGGGGTGTCTCTGTACTTGAAACATGACTACTGTGTTTACAAACTCTGGGAAGAATAAGATGAGGGATTGGATTTCGTTGGCAAAAATTGAAAGAAAGGAACAAAAGAAGGAAGGGAAGGAGGGAAAGAGGGAAGGAGGCAGGGAAGGAGGGAGGGAAGGAGGGAGGGAGGGAGGGAGGAAGGAAGGAAGGAAGGAGGGAGGGAGGAAGAGAGACAGAAAAGGGCCAGGCATGGTGGTACACTTTTAATCACTCCTTTATCACAGCACTTGGATCTCTATGAGTTTGAGGCCAGTCTGGTCTACAAAGTGAGTTCCTGGACAGCCTGGGGTTTTATACAAAGAAACCCTGTCTCTGAAACAAACAAACAAAAACCAAACCAAACAAACAACAATAAGGACAAAAAAGAAAGTGGTGTACATGCTGCTGCTGCTGGTGTGTGTGTGTGTGTGTGTGTGTGTGTGTGTGTGTGTGTATTTAAACTGTTTAAAACTAAAATGAGAGGCTAGGGAGATAGCTCCAGTGATAGGATTTTTTTTTTTAAGTAAGAGGGATAAAGGTCTGGTTGCATAAGCACAAGGATCAGAACCCCCAGTTCTCATGTGAAAAGCCAGACATGCAGCATGTGCCTGTAATCCAGTTACTGGAGAAAGGAACAGGAGTCTAGAATACTAGACAGACAGTAGAGCTGAATGGCTGAGCTCTGGATTCAGTAACAGACTGTCTCAAATAGTGAGGTGGAGAGTGACTGAGGATGGCACCTGATGCTGTACACACACACACACACACACACTCACACACTCACACACTCACACCACTAGGGATGGAGAGATGACTCAGCAAGTAAGAGCATAAGAGCACTTGCTGCTCTTCCAGAAGACCCAGGTTCTATTCACAGTATTCATATGGCAGGCCACAACCATCTATAACTCTAGTTCTAAGAAATCCAAGGCCTTCTTCTGGGTTATACAGCACCACACACTCACATGTATGTGGTATACAGACATATGGCCAAAGCACCCATACATAAAAAATAAAACCAAGTTACCAGAATAGTCTTGTCAATGCAATAGGTGACTTTGTGTAAGGTGATGATTTTTCTCATTAAAGTAGTCAAGGCCCAAGTGCCTTGTCAGGTAGGTAGGAAGCTCCTCCCAGAGCCTCTAGTTTCCCTTGGGTGGGGAGTAAAATCAGTAGTGGGGTGAGAGCTTCAACATCAGAAGAAGTGATCAGATATAGCCTAGGCCCTTTTTTAAGAACACAGTATGTGTGGATGCACATGCCTTTAATTTGAGCACTCAGGAGGCAGAGGCGGATAGAGTTTTGAGGTCTGCCAGGTCTACTGACTGAGTTCCAGGACTGCCAGAGTTATATATAGAGAGAAACCTTGCCACAAAAACCAAAACAAAACACCAAGAGGCTGGTGATCAAGATGATGTTTCTTTTGAAATTGCATTGGTGGGACCAACTCATCTCTACCTTAGAAGTTAACAGAATAGTAGCCACCTTTGGAGTTTTGTAGTAGGAGGAAGCTAGGGTGGGGTTCGGGTAGGGCTCTAAGTGCTGGTAATGTTTAACTCTTTGATCATGTATAGGTCACACAGGTGTATTCAGTTTATTAAATTTATCAAATTGTACATTGTGTGTGTATGTGTGTGTGTGTGTGTGTGTGTGTGTGGGAGTAGGTGTAGGCATAGGTGCATGTGTACCCCAGCACCCATGTAGAGGTCAGAGGACAGCTTTTTAGGATGTTATTTCTTTCCTTCCCTTCCCTTCCCTTCCCTTCCTTTTTTTTTTTTTTTTTTTTTTTTTTTTTTGGACAGGGTTTCTGTGTAGCCCTGGCTGTCTGGAATTCACTTTGTAGATCAGGCTGGCCTCAAACTTCCAAGATCCACTTGCCCTTTCCTCCCAAATACTGGGATTAAAGGTGTGAGCTACAGCCACCTATCTATTTTGCTTTTAAGGCAGGGTCTCTCTTGATTATTTCTGACCCTGAGCTTACCATGGGTATTACCTATGTGTACCATCACATCTGGCTTTTTTTATTTTTCTTTTGTTGAGACCGAGTCTCACTGTGTAGTCCTGGCTGTCCTAGAATTCACTATATAGATCAGGCTGGCCTCAAAGCATAGAGATCCTCCTACCTCTACAGAGTGCTGGGATTAAAAGGCCTCATATCTGGCTTTTCATGTGGGTAGCAGGGATTGAGTTAAGGTCACCAGACCATCTCCCCATCTGGATCCCATTTTTATTTGCATTTTTTCATATTACGTGTTGATAGACTTTCATAAATTGCTTTTGCGGTGATATACTGCAGTGTCCAGCTAAGAGAAAAATAGTGGGTGATAAACCCAAGTAAAACTTTTCTGGCTAGTCTGAAATTTGAGCTGGGGAAGAAGTGGTTAAATCCCGGGGCAGGTGTTTTTCCCATACAGAGTCTGAACAGTATATTGTTGGCCAAAGGGCAGCTAACGGTCAGTTGTGCTGCAGAAAGGTCCTCAACCATCAAAATCTAGAGAGAGGAAGGAATGAAGCCAGTTACCTCACAACATCAGGAGCCTGTAAGAAGGGCACTTGTATGTATCTACAAGCTGAGGCCTTTCAGAATTACGTTCTGTGTCGCCATGACTCACATAGGCTCTAGAACAGAATAAGGCACTCAGTTAGCCGTCTTCTTCCTTCTTGGACTTCAGTTGTGATTTGGGAACCAGAAATGCCCAGGCCACTGTGAAAAGGCCTGCTATGTCTCAGTTAGGGCCAGCGAGAATCACAGAGGCCAGCAAAGCTGAGCTGAGAATGGAAAGGGAAATGAAACCCTGCCACAGCTCATATGTGCACAAGCAAAAAAGCCACCTGTGGTCAGTTGACGTGTGGCTTGGGTAAAAAGAGGGTGGTAGAGCAGTGGGGGTAAAGACGGTAGACTTCAGGTGGCGGACATGGGATCAATCACAGATAACAGCAGCTAAAAATAACCAGGGGATGACCTCATAGGGTGCGGGGCTAGGGTAGGGAGAAGGCAGGTTTCAGGAGGTAGAATCGAGAGGTCACAGAAAACAGCCGTTAATAGATCACATCTATTGTGCAGAGGAAAGAAACTGTTGACTTGCAACTAGGAGGCACAGGCAAAGCAAGTAACCCAGAGTTCTCTCATCTGTAAGATTGGGACCATAATAGTTCCTTCCTCTTGGGGTCAAGTCAACTGATGCATAAAATATGTATGGCTGAGTGTCGCCAGGTGCACAGCTACTCAGGAGCCTGGGACAGGAGAAGAGCACAGCCAGCTTGAGTGGCAGAGGGAGAAACCCATCACAAAACAACATTATAGTTTGCTTGCAAGTAAGTGTTGATAATATGAGAAGAAACTTCTGGCTTCTGAAAGGAGCTGAGGAAGACTATCCGGAGAGCCAACCACAACCAGAAATTCAGAGGGGAGGGAAAGAGGAGAGAGTCCCCCCCCCAACCCCAAAATGGGGATCTGACTCCAGAAACACATGAATGTGTATGCAAAGTGCTATGGTTAGGCATATCATGTTTGGGGAGGAAAATGGCCCATAGCATATCACATTATCAGAGGACCTGATGGCACATATGCATATACACATTTTAAAATTACTTAGCCTTTAAAAAAAAAAAAAAAAAAAAAAAGGAAACAGATGAGACATGAGGCCCACCACACTCATGCATGGATGGAAATAGCTAAGAACCCAGGACAAAGGAAACAGAAGGCTTAGAGAAACAAGCAAGCTTATAGGTGAGCTTATAGGGAGATGGGATAGAAATTAGCTCAGCGGTCATGGTGCCCAGAGAAGGTCCATGGCAGGGATGGGGACTTGGGGAGGAGGCGGGCTTTGAACTAAAGTTTGAGTGAGTTGATGAGCAGGTACAAAACTGTAGATCTGAGGCGGGGATGTTAATAAAGACCCTGGTTGTGCTTCTCTTTCGGCCCTGCTTGACACTATGCTCACTATGCTCAGGGAAAGAAGCCAGTCACAGAATAAATAAGTACAGTTGAACAACAACAAATGCCAGCACTCCATAGGAAGAGGCAGGCAGATCTCTTGAGTTTGAGTCCAGCCTGGTCTACAGAAGTGGTTTCAGGACAGCCAGGGCTACAAACAAATAGACAAACCCTGTCTTAAAAAAACAAAAACAAGAGTCCGAGGCCAGCCTGGTCTACAGAGTGAGTTCTAGGACAGCCAGGGCTACACAGAGAGACCCTGTCTCAAAAAACCAAATAAATAAATAAATAAATAAATAAATAAATAAATAAATAAATAAACAAATAAAACCTCTGTCTTCAACAAGATTACATCATTTGGCCAAGCAGGGCAGCTCCACTTTTAAGCCTGCTGCTCTAGAGAGGCGGAGCTAGAGATGGGCTGAGCTCTGTGAGCCTCAGGCCAATCTGGTTCAATTTAGCCAGTTCTAGGTCAGCCAGGGCTACATAGTGAGAGTGTGTCTCAAAACCAGACAGAATGAGGGAACATCTGAAGAGTAATAACTGAACAGGCAAGATAGATATATTTAAGCCCTTGGGAGACAACAAAGGAGTGATGGGTAGAAGAGCTAAGTAAAGTGGTTATAATCTCAGCGTACTCAGAGGGAGATGGAAGAGAGAGGCGCGGCTGGGTGGTGGAGATATCTGAGAGAAAGAGGCTGTAGGCAAAAGTATCCTCAAATACCAAGGGTCTGGGCTGGTGGGTAAGCATGTGGGTGAGCATCTTATGGGGATCCGAGTGGCTAGCAGACAGTGTCAGCAGACAAGCAGTGTCAAAGACGTCTGAGAGGGAAGCAGGTAGAGCAAGTCTGGAAGATTACCATAAAGACTTTGACCTTACTCTAAGTGAGACGGAGTCACTGTAGTACTTGGTGTAGCAGTGCAGGGATGCTTCGATGGGAAAAGATAACTCTGATTCAGAGGACTGCTTGTTCTGGGTGTGGCATGGCCCAGCGGGAGGAAGACAGAAGCATGGTACACGACTCCTGCGTTACACCAGGCAGAGTGATGGGCATTTGGGTTAATGTGGAAGCAAAGAGAGTGCTGAGAGGTGTTCGGCACTGAGCGTTTGAAGGTGATATGAACAGGATTTGTTGACAGATGCGTTATCAGCAAGCACCAAGGACGGCTCTAGGTTTTGAGAGGAAGCCACATTTGTTTATAATTTGTTCCCAGAAGTAGATGTTCTGCAAAGATTTGTACAAATACATTCCTAGTGCTCTGTCTTCTGGTTCTGAAACAAATGCTTAAGAAAAATAAATAAATTTTAATTATTGTTGCCATTAAAAGGAAAGGAAAGAAGAAGGAAGAAAGGAAGGAAGGAAGGAAGGAAAGAAGAAAGGAAGGAAGGAACAGCAGAAGATCTATGCCCAGGATCATTCAGGGTGATAGAGGGTATTTGGAAATTATAGCTTTGTCTTTTTTTCCATCAAGTATGCAATGCTGGGCTCCCTGGAAGAGTTCTCCTGGATTCCCTGTCCTGAGGGCTCTCTTACAAGGTTCCAGAAGTCTATGTTGTAACTGGTAGGTTATTCCATTTATTTTCTCTGTCTCCAGGTGGCAGGAGATAGTGGTGAACTCTGACCCACAGTTGTACTAGTAGGGCTGGACATCAAACAGGCATGGGGTAATGTCAGAGTAACTTAACTGCATTGCAGAAGCTGAGAGAAACATCCATCTTCCTGGGTTCTGAGTGGTTCTCCAGCTTCACTGCCAGAACCCATTGCAGGTACCCACAGCAGAGTCTTGAAAAAATAGAGGTGTCTCCTGCAGGTCCATTGGGAGAAAAATATCTTCAGGACCTGCAAAGATAAGTCATCCTGAAAAACTGGTCCTCTGAGTCAATCCTCAAGTGATTCCCTGGAGGCAGGGGCGCAGAGTCACCATAAGTGGTTGAAAGTAGTCTGTGGCTTTTCAGAGACAAAGAAGGCTGTCTCCTCCAAAAGAATATGTCTCTGTCTGACCCAGAATTCTTGATATTAACTGGGCTAGCACTTTTTCAAGGAGGTCGGGATGATCCAATAGCCCTGAACTAGAAGTCAGCAGACCCTGTTCCTTAATAGACATGAGTGTGTCCTGTCTGTCATCATCATCGTCACTACCACCACCACCACCACCACCACCACACACACACACACACACACACACACACAGCTTCAGGCTACTCCAGTTACGACTGCATCACATTCCTCCATGTTTATAGAGAAACCTTCTGAACTACTTGTCTAAACTTGCTGCCTCCACTTCCTGACTTCCTGATCTTCTACTCACCAACCCAGGCCCATCCCTAAAATGAGGCTGTGCGTCCAGGCCCTCCCAATGACCTCATCTACTTGAATTACTTCAGGTATTACTTCAACTCTGTCAACTTCTAGTCCTTTCCTGAGCTCCAAAGCCATGTGTCCCATTACCTACCAGACACCCTGACTCAGCTAAAACACAATCGATTTAGGCTCTGCACGGGAGGAGCTGAATTCATCATCTTTTTCTCAAATGTGCTGGCTAATTTTATGTCAACTTGATTGTCATCAAAGAGGTAGGAACTTGAATTGAGAAAATGCCTTTATAAGATGGGGCAGCAGGTAAGCTTTACGGTATTTTCTTATTCTTTCTTCCTTTCTTTCCCCCTCAAAGGAAGTGAGGCTTCTTTTCCTATTGCCAGCCTTTCACTTAAGCTGGTACCACAGATGGGCTTGTGTGTCCTCACGCATTCCTCTTTTTTTCCAAGACAGAATTTCTCTGTGTAGCCCTTGCTATCCTGGAACTCACTCTGTAGCCCAGGCTGTCCTTGAACACAGAGATCTGCCTGCCCCTGCCTTCTGAGTGTTGGGGTTAAAGGTGTGCGCCACCACTGCTAGGCCTTTTTTGTTTTTGTTTTTTTGAGGCAGGATTTCTCTGTGTAGCCCTGGCTGTCTTGGAACTCGATTTGTAGACCAGGCTGGCCTCGAACCCAGAGATCTTGGTAAACTCCACAAAAGTAATAGCTACAAATGGGATGTGGAGAACAGGACCAAGGGTTAACTCAAGAGGATCCAAGGGCTTGAGCCTGAGAAGTGGGCAGGGTCAACAGAAAGGATAAAGAAGCTCAGGGAGAAAGCTGACATCGGGACCTGAGGGCTGTGGTATTATCAAGTGGACATTAAAAAAAAAAAAAAAAAAAAAAAAAAAGGCACACGAGTAACCATTTCAAAAGGAATGGAGATTAGAGACATACATTTAAGAGACTGTCTGTGGGAGTCAACTTAGGACTCATAAAGCTACCAAGAGGGAAATACAGAGTACAGACTGCTACTGATAAACTGGAAGACAACTGAGCTGGTAGGATGTTGCCTCATAAGCGTGAGAACCTGAGTTTGGATCCCCAGAACCCACATAAAAGCTGGACCTTGGATGTCAGAGCCTGCCTCTGCCTCCCATTTAGCCACCACATTTCCAGATATCTCACATAAAGGGAAGGGAACAGTGACCCTTCAGCGTCTGGGCTTCATGGTTGGCTTAACTTACTTAACAATTCTTGCCCATAAAACGAAGGAAGCACTAGTAACTATTCCCAATGATTAAAAGGATTAAATAAGACAAAATTTCAGAAGCACGTAGCATAGGAAAGAGCTCAAAGTAAGTAGGTAGTTTTGGGGGTTTGTTGTTGTTGTCAAGACAGGGGTTCACTATGTTGCCTTGGTTGCCTAGCTAGCATTAACTATATAGACCAGGCTTGCCTAGAACTAATAGAGATCTATCTGCCTCTTACCTCCCAAATGCTGAGATTAAAGTCTTGCACCATTATGCCTGGCTTCTGAAAACTTATTTTTAAAGAAGTCAAGAGGGCATCAGGGAGGGGAGAGCAAGTGAAGCTCATGCTACAGGGACTTCTGTAAGAAAAGATGTCCCTTGTAGTAACCAAGCTCCTGACAGGGGCGGAGGAAGGGTAATAGAAGATTCAGGCGTTTGTAGCAGGGAAACAGGAAAGGGTGATGCTTTCTTTTTTCTTCTTCTTTTTCTTTTTTAAATTTATTCATTTAATGTATGAGTATACTGTAGTATCTTCAGACACACCACAAGAGGGCATAGGATCCTATTACAGATGGTTGTGAGCCACCATGTGGTTGCTGTGAATTGAACTCAGGACCTCTGGAAGAGCAGTCAGTGCTTTTTGTTTGTTTGTTTGTTTGTTTGTTTTTGCTTTTGTTTTTGTTTGAGACAGGGTTTCTCTGTGTAGTCCTGGTTGTTCTGGAACTCACTCTGTAGACCAGGGTGGCCTTGAACTCATAAATCCGCTTGCCTCTGCCTCCCAAGTGCTGGGATTAAAGAAAGCCTGGCGCAGTCAGTGCTCTTAACCACTGAACCATCTCTCTAGCTCCCAGGATGATGCTTTCAAAATCTGACCCTGGTTTAGCTGTCACCATCTGGTTCAGTGAGGCTGCTATTATCTATCTATCTATCTATCTATCTATCTACCTACCTACCTATCTATCTAGCCATCCATCCATCCATCCATCTGTCTCCCTTTCTTTCCTCCTTTGTTCCTGAGGTGTAACACTGAGTCAGCTCAGGGCTTCTTTAGCTCCCAGAATTAGGGTGTTTTTCTGGAATCCAGGGGCTTGCACCTCTGCCTTGTAGTTAGACCCAAACAGCATCGGGATGATGACCTACCGACAGCATACCATTTGAGGAGAGTCAGCAAAAGCTGCTGTCACACCCGTCCCCTCTATTCCCCTCTAGATGGGTCAAAATCCTCTGTCTCTTTTAGAACTCACATCTCCATCTCCATTCCAACTAGCCTACTGTGGTTAGTGTAATGACCTCAGTAGCTCTCCTACCTAACCTTCCCTTCTCCATTGTCAGCTCCCTCCATGAACTGACCACTGTCCATTCTCTGGTACTCAATGGTTTTCAGATATCATTTAAACCTAGCTCACCTTGGTGTAGCTGTACGATTATAGGAAGGCTTTTCCCACCTTCCCAGCCTCAATCTATGCCACAGTCTTACACTGACTTTATCTACCAACCTCATCTAAAGCCATTTATGCCCATAACTCTCTGTCTTTGCCATCTTCCAGCTTATCTTGTAATATCGTCTCTTCCTCCACCATCCCAGTCCTCATCTTTCAAAAATGACATGGAACTGGATGGTTTTGTTTTCCCCTGATATTGTCCCTCCAGAATTTCCCTGATGAGTTGGATGTGCCTCCAATGCAGAGTTTCCATATTAATTGGTAGTTTGTCACTTCTCCCCTTATTGTTCCTTGTATCTTACGGTAACAGTTGAGGAATGTGACTTTCTCATTATTAGATTGAGAATTTTTCCAAAATGAAGATTAGATCTTGTTTGTATCTGTATTTACAGGGCTTAGCATAGGATTTATCTACCTCATAGTATCAACTATACTCACATTCCTTGGGGAATAATGGTTGAATGAATAAATATTCTTATCACAACAGGGGTATCTTGTGGAAGGAAGACAATGGAGGGTTTGGCCTGTAATCTCAGTACTTTGGCAGGTTGAGGCAGGATGAGAAAGATAATGAAAAAAACACAAATAGGTCCCCCCACACCCTGAGCCGAGTGGCAGGCTCCTAAATCCCAGCTACTCATTCTGCAATTCAAGGCTTGGATCTTTCCCATGGGCCTTTCCTTTTATTTAGACAATTTTCAACCTTTGCTGAGCAGCTGTTGTAGTATCAGAAGGCAGCAGGACATTTCTGGTTGCTGGGATAAACAGCATGAACGTTTTCCATGGATCATCAAGCAGGTTCTATTTTGAGAGTGCCCAACTCTTAACAGGGCACTAGATCTCTAGGTAAGGCATTGTGGCAAGGGGAAACTGCTAGAAAACTGTAGTCAGGGAAGCAGTAAAGCCAAGACTATAGGACCATCAGTAGCACAGAGCATGGTGTTACATGCCAGTAGTAAATCCAGCCCTTAGGAGATTCAGGCAAATGTTCCAGAGTTCAAGGCTACCCTTAGCTATATAGTGAGTTCAAGCCCAACCTGGACTTTATGAAACCCTATCTCAAAGTCACAAAGTCAATAAAAACAAATACATTTTAAACACTGTTAGGAGGAGTATCTGGGTCCTGAAACATGAAGATACCAGGGTGAGGCAAAAGTATAACTGAGGTCTTGAGATTCCTTGACTTGAGACTAGATAGAAGTTGAATATCATTCTCATCCACCACTGCTTGTGGAAGCAAAAGGAGTAATATATTTAAGTGTGCCACAAAGGTATTGCACATCACAATGAGGCAGAATTCACAGACCTGAACTTCATCAAGGTCTTCTCTCTGCCTGTTAGCACTCTCTTGCCCTCTCCCCTCAACCTCTCCTAACTTCCCCTGGCCTTGACAAAATGCTGCTTCTTAATTTGATGTGCTATAGATCTATTAGCAAGAAGAACAACCACACTACTTTCTTCTCAATTTTAAAGCCTCAAAAAATTCCATTTGAGTGGTTGAGTTTAGACCACTTGTGACAACTGTCAAAGAGGAACCACAGCACATTTATGGCTGTGCATACAATCCCTCCAGAACATTGTGAGTCTGGGGGAAAGTCCTTGGAAAGCAGAAGTTGCTCAGGCATCATCACAAGTATTTAATTCTGGAAGACAACAGTTGGACCAGGTTTTAATAAAACCTGCCTAAGAAGCAAATGTATGGACTGAATCTTGAGCAGCCAGTGTCCTGAGTCCATTTATTCCAAAGGAGCCCAAATCTTAAGCAGCAGACAGGAGAAGGGGTGGGAAGAGGAGAGAGAGGAGAGAAGAAAAAAGAGAGGAAAAAAAAGGTTTTTCTAGGCTTAAAGATATTTTGGGCCGGGCAGTGGTGGCGCATGCCTTTAATCCCAGCACTTGGGAGGCAGAGACAGGTGGATTTCTGAGTTCGAGGCCAGCCTGGTCTACAGAGTGAGTTCCAGGACAGCTAGGACTACACAGAGAAATCCTGTCTCAAAAAACAAAAACAAACAAACAAAAAGATATTTTGGAGGGATGATGCTGGTACATGCCTTCAGTCTGCACACTGAGGAGGCAGGGGCAGAGGCAGGCAACACCTCTGAGTTTGAGGTCAGCCCTGTCTATAGACTAACTCCAAACAAACAAACAAACAAACCTCCAAAAGAACCCACCCCCCCCAAAGAAAAAAAAAAGAAAGAGAAAGAAAAAAGAGAGAGAGGAAGGGAGGGAGGGAGAGAGAGGAGGGAGGAAGTTCCTGTTTCACTAGGCAGGAGCTGGAGAGCTAACTCAGTAGTTAAGAGCATTGGCTACTCTTCCAGAGAACCCAGGCTCAATTCCATCACAACTGTTTGTAATTCCAGTTCCAGAGGATCTGGTACCCCTCACACAAATATGCAGGCAGGCAAGACACTAATGCATGCAAAGCATAAGTAAATTAAAAAGTATTTTGGAGACACTGCAGACTTAAGCATCATACAGGTATTAGCATATTGAAGATTCTAAATAGGTCTCCAAGAAAAGCTCTGTTTAACTTGAAATCATAATGATGTCTGTATTTGTGTGTGGAGTGCTCCTTTTTGTGTAACATCTGCAAATCATCCACCTTTTACCAGTCATGCTTTGGAGAGACAGGCATACATTATCATCTAGTTACTTTTGTGAAGGCCAAGATGTTCCTTCAGTGAATAGTCTTGAGTTAAAACAGTATTTTCCATAACTGATATATTTGCCTTTGACCTTCCTGGAGTATGTCTTATATTCCCTCTCTGTACTATTCCTGGATTTTTTTTTTTTTTTTTTAAATAAAAGCAGTCTCATTATGTAACCCTGGTTAGCCTGAAACTCACTATGCTAGGCTGGCCTCAAACTCACAAAGATCCCCTTGTTTCTGCCTGTGGAGTAGTGAGTTAATTAAGGGTATGGGTCACCACGCCCAGCTGAATATTTTTATTTAAAATTAATCTCCCAACATCTAAAAAAAAAATCTTTAACGTAAACAGTTATTACCATGGGTTTTATGTGGTAGTTAAGTTTTTTTTTTTCTCGTCATACACATTGAAATAGATACACAGCAGTAAAATACGTAAAAGTCTGTCTGTGTAGGACCAAAAGTCCTCTCAAGTGCTTATGACCATGTGTGGGATCATTGGCTGGAGAAGAGAGAGTGGCCATGTGAACATCGCTAGCCAAACATGGAGGCAGAGATGTTTAGTCTATGGCCAGATGATGATGGGTAGCCTTGGCTGTCCTGGAACTCACTCTGTAGACCAGGCTGGCCTTGAACTCAGAAATGTGCCTGCCTCTGCTCCCAAGTGCTGGGATTAAAGGCATGCGGCACCACTGCCCGGCAAGATACCACCTTTGAAACATCGTTCTTGGGCCTGCATTCTGTTTCCGTGTCTAGCTGGTCTTCCTGGGAGGGACCTGGAAAGCAAATGACGATTATCCCAAGTCGCCAGGGGCTAGAAGTTAAAGCAGAGGAAGATGGCACTATTTTTCTTGAAGGCTGAATTATCTCAGCCTAAGTGCAGTAAACGGGTGGGAGCCATATGTCTCGCCTGCTGGCCTGGGATTGCTTTTGACATGGGAAGGCTATTGAGGAGAGACACTAAGCCAGGCAAAACTGGCTCTGGCATATGGCTGCAGAGATCGAGCATTGGAATAGGGCCGACCTAAACATTAGATGTTACATAGTATCTGCACACCCTAAAACAAGGTCTTTTTGTTTGGGATAGTCTACTAAGAAGCACAATTGTCACTGTTATCCAGATGAAGAAACTGGGACTCAGAGTGGTTAAAAAAACTTGTCCAAGGTCACATGGGATAGGAAAATTCTGCATAGGAAAGCAGAATTCAAAAATAGGCCAGTTGACTTCCAAGTGTGGACTCTTAGCCACTGTATTACTGTGCTCGCCTTTGCTTATTGAACTCTCTTGTCAGAGGACCTATTGATAAATCCTGGGGGCTAAGTGCTGAAGAAGTTGGAGAGGTCTTCACCCTCGCTGACCTCGAATTATATAGAGGAGACAGACAAGAAGTCACTAGCTCCCCCATGGGTAACGTGACTGTGGTAACTGTTACAAAGGAGGCACAAGCGATCGATTGGCATGTGGAAAGGGGTGTGTAGCCCTTCCAGAAAGTGATATTTGGATTGAGTTTTGAAGTATTCACAGGAATTAACCCCAAGTGTTTATCACTCAACACGTTTATGCATATTTTCCGAATTTACTTATATTTTGACTTATGGGATTATTGAACCAGAGTGGAGATGAATTCAGCTTGGGAAGTTCTTCCGAGGCATCCAAGTGCTGATATTCTTAATCCCTCAAGACAGCTTGAGAGGGGTAGATGGTCTACATCTAGGACCGTGAGGATTCAAGGCAGACCTTATAGTATTGTGCTCCCTAAATAATAGTTCTCTCGAGGTAGAGTCCTGGATAGAACCAGGACCCATTTACCTGATGGTCCAGTTCCCTTTGATCTAGAACATTAGCCCTCTCAACATAATTCCTGGCTCATAGTAGGTGCTTAATAAATATTTGTAAAAAGAACAAATGTAGTAAGATACTTGTGATGCAGGGCTACAATGTCTGTAAACTGGAGCTAAACCTGACTGGAAAATTAAAATAATTTAAAAAATGGATGTGAAGTAATTCAGAAGTCTGAGGTCCGGACAAAGACTAAGAGGAGACTCCAGCTAAATGCCTTAGGGCCGCTGGTGAACTAAGAACCCGGTAGCCAAGGTACGCGCGGATCAAACTTGTCTGGCTCTAGAGATGTAGAAGCTGGAGGCTCGGTCCCTGCCCAGCCCAGCTGGGTCCCGCCGCGGCCTTTAAAGGCCTACCACGTGGCCGTACGGGTGTCCAGGGTCCAGAGGCGGTGTCCGCGCTGCGTCTGCGCACTGCCTAGAGCCGGCGTACCGCCCCTGAGAACGCCAGCCCCGCAGCAAGGCAGAAGGCATAGGATGGGCGGAGTCAAGCCCATATGCTAATAAAGGGGCGGAACTTGCAAGGCAAAACCGGCTCTGTCTCCCAGACCTCCAAGAGACCCGCCGCAACCCTCAGCCTCTTTCCACGAGCGCTGACGTCGACGACGTCCCATTTAAAAGCGGCCGCGCAGGCGCAGTGAGGGGAAATGCGAACTTAGGCTGTTACACAACTGCTGGGGTCTGCTCTCGCCGCCCGCCCGGCAGTCTGTCAGCCGCGTTGCTGCCGCCGCCGCCGCCTCCTCAGCTGTCCCCGGAGTCTCGAGCCCGTGGCTGCTTGTCGCCGTCTGTTCGTGCCTCTCAGGAGCTACGTCCGCCTATTCGGGCCGCCCCTACCGTCCGCCTCTCTCCCCCGCGCTGCCTCTGAGCCCGCAGCGTTCGCACGCCGGCCGACATGAGCGGGGACCATCTCCACAACGACTCCCAGGTGCGACCCACCAGCCCCCGCCTCGCTGCCGGTCGCCCGGTTCCGGCCCCGGCCCCGGCCCCAGCCCCGGCCCCAGCCCCGGCCCCGGCCCCGGCCCCGGCCCCGGCCGGCCGCGCCGGGTTGACAGGCCCGAGTCTGCGGTGAGGTGCGGCCGGCTGGAGTCGCTTGGATGGCTGGGCCCCGGGCGGAGCCGTCAAGTTGGAGTTTGGGGGGGATGGCAGCCCCGGGTAGGCCATTCGCGGGCCTCTGGGTTCCGGGACGCCGGGTGGGCCCGAGTCCCGGTCCCCGGCCGCGCGCTCTCGCCCGCCGCCCCGGGGCTTCATGTGCCGGTTGTTTCATCTTCCCTCCTTTTCTTTCCTCAGATCGAAGCGGATTTCCGATTGAATGGTGAGTGTGCCCCCCGCCCCGCCCCAAGTGTCCCCACACGCCGCTGGCTGCCTCCCCCGCGCCGGGCCGGAGCAGGGCAGAGGACAGACATGGCGTCCCAGAGACTAAGTCCCGGCTCCTCGCTCACCGGCCCCATTGTTCCCATCGGGCCGCCTCTGGACCCCCTTTCCCGGGGTCCCAGCACCCCCAGATCACGGCCTTGCCTAGAGGAGGCACCGGAGACCCCGCGTCGCCCGTCGCTGGGTCTTGGGCAGCCTTTCTCTGCCGGGATTCTTCCCGGGAAAGTCGCCTTGTCGACGGTCGGGACTTAGTCTCTGCGCCATTTTCTTTTTCTCTCTCCTCTCCTTTCTGTGCCTGTGTCTTTTTCTCCCTCCCTCGGCTCCTTCCTTGAGCTGTCCAGAAAGAGCTTTCTGCAGAGCAGAGCCATATAAATCACAGACCTTACCAGGGAAGGAAGACTTAGAGACAGAATTATCTTTTATTTTTTCTTAATAGAACTTTATTTTGGAAGTTACTTGCTTTCTGCTTCATGTTTGCTTGCTTTTTTCCCCCCCCTCTTTTCTTTTTTGTGCTTCCAGAATGAAAGATTCTCTTAGGCAGCTGTTGGATTTTATGGTTTTTTTCGTCTTTTTAATTTATTTTTTAAATGGTGAGATGTTTATCATAGCAGTTACAGTTCTTAAAACTAAAGCCGTCTTTCGTGGAGTTCTTTGTATTGGGATTGTTTTCCCAAGTTGTGTTCTTTGCAAAGATAACTCCCTTTAAAAAAGTTTTCAAGTTGTCTGTGTGTCACCTACTGTGATTGTCGGACTTGAGCATATTTTCCTTAAAAAAACTAAAAGTAGAGACTAGAACTTATTGTGGCTAGAGTTCCCAAGGCAGTCTTTTTTGTTTTTTGTTTTTTTTTTTTTGAGACACAGTTTAGTGTGCTTGTCCTGAGGAAAGATTGCTGAGCTGCTCATTTGGACATGATGTGCTGGCCTTTTCTTTGGGGTCATAGGGAGTTTTAAAAAAGATTTTATTTATTGAAGCAAGAGTGGCCAGCCCTGACTCCTGTCTTCTTCCTCATTCTTCTCAGAGGCTGCCGTTTTTTCAGAAATCAAGACTTAACTAGCTCATCCTTAGGCTTTTGAGCCCTTTCCAGTCATTTATTTTTTAAATATTTCCACTAAAGTTACCCAGGGAAGAATGTTGGTAGATGTCTCTCATTACCCCAATAAGAAACTCACATTTATGGATTTTCCAGTAATCCCATTGAAGTATGCTAGAAATTCCCACAGATTCTTATGATATATGATTGTGTTCAGTTGAGTTTGGGTTCTGAGGAACTGAGCGGGAGAAGCCACTGAGTAGGTTTTCTGGTACAGCAGTCCATGGTACTGGCCTGCCTTACTGAGAGTCTTAGGCTTATATTTTGAAGTGGGTCTTTGATTTAGAGAATCTATCTAGGTGAAGCTTAGCTTTTCTTGAGCACCTAATATATGCCAGATACTGTGCTTAGTGCTAGAATTGAACCTGTCACCACATCTGTCTTTGTTCAACGCAGCCTATTGGGGGAAGTCATATTAGTTAATTACAAGGTAGGTGTGTTGGAGTATATGTGTACCCAAAATGCTTTGGGAGCATAAAGGGCTTAATTTTATCTGGGGGTGGGGAAATTTCTCAGAGGTGACTGAGCAGGGTGTTGTATAAGACTAAGTGCTGAGAATAGTCAGGGATTGGATTATTTCTTGGGAACAGTTGTCTATCCTATCAGGCTTTTTAAAGAGAACGATGAGACCATCAAGCATATAGATAATGGTTTTTGGAAAGAGTAAAGAAAGGATATGGCAGATATGGATGTAAAAAGTAGTTCTAAGCTCTCTGAAGAAAGGTAGAAATTTAATTATTTGCTTTTTGGTTGGGCCTAGTATGTGATTTATTTAGCAATAATACAAATTGAGTCTTTTTTCCTCTTACGTTTAACTTCCATTGTTCTCATCTATATACAAAAGAGCTATTGAATATATGCATGATTATGGGCTGGGTATGTTATCTTTGCATTTTTATAGAGTGAATTAAACTGCCTGAGTTAACTTTTAGGATATATTTCCATTTTCCAACAATGATATTTATTATTTATTGAGCATCTAACTGTCAGGCTTGAATCTCAACTCATCTAATTTACTCTTTGGAAGGACCCTTAGGAGTTAGTTACTGTTATCTCCATTTGAGATGAAACTGAGTATACTCTAAAGCCATGAAACTAGCCTCTGTGCAAAAGGGATGATGCTGGTATGAAGAAATGATGTTTCCTGTTTTGTATAGGGCAGTTAAGAGGGAAAGGGAAATATTGTTGGCATGCTAGTTACTTTACCTTAAGGTCCTGATGCTTTAGTGATTGCCTTTGTGATTATTGTCTAGATGTTAGTGTCAGTAAACTGTTTGATCTATCAAGTGTACACTGTTAACTAGTGATTGATAAAATTAATATAAAAGACAATTTAAAAAATTAAAACTAGTTTTTAATACCCAGGCTTCTTAATTGATCTTTATAGTGAGAGGATATTTACTTAAACATGATTTTAAGTTAGCCTGAACAATCACATTTCATGAAGTAAAACCACATCTTCCTTAGTTTGCTTGCTCAAATCCTCTAAGATGTAAAAGATTCCCCTCCCCCCCCCACTGTGGAGCTTCTTTTTTAAATAGTACTTTACATTTACAGCTTTTTGTGTAAAATTTAGAACATTCTGGGTTATACTCAACTGCTGTGACAATGTTATTTATGTGGTGTATTTATATTTAAGATATTAGCAATGAGCGAGTCATTTCAGGAGCACAGCCCATACTTCATACTTCGCTTTCACCCGAATGAAAAAGGTTCCCTTTGTCAGTAGCACTAACCATAGTGATGTTTAATCATTATTGTAGTTGTGCACAGGATGCTTAGCTGTACAGTTGATAACATTAGTTTAAGGTGCTGGTAATCCTTTTCTGTTTCAAGAACTTTAAGTTACTATCTGTTTTACTGGAATTATGGAGCTTCCTCCTCTCCCACAGCAAAGTAGAATACTCAACTTCATTATATTATAAATTGACAATGTGTAGTTTATGGGTAGGTTTAATGGATTTAATTTGGATGAAGGGAATTGTTTTGATTGTAATGGTTATACTTCTGTGCTTGCTGTCTGTTGTATATGAATTGTGATAGGCATTGAGAAGGCTCATGATGTGGCTTTCAACCTGAAAACTGGTGGTCTCTCCAAGTGAAATCTGGAAATCTTTAGATTTAGTCTGGACAAATGTAAGTATTAGATTCCAGTGGAGTCTTTCTTTTTACCCTTTAGAGCCAGACTCCTTGATGGACTTTTTTGAAATTTGTAAACTGCTGGTATCTTGGAACATATCAGATCTCACAAACTAATTTCAGCCTGGCTATTTCTAGTAAAACAAGAAGATCTAGGATTTATTAAAGAAATCAGAAAAAAATAAAACAAAAAACCCCTTTATGGTTTAAAAGACAAACAGGGTAATATTTCTAAGCCTTTAATGTCTTTTTTTTTTTTTTTTTTTTTTTTTTTTTTTTTGTAAGCAGATAGTATGGGACCTGGAGTTGGTTCCCAAATCTTATGTCAACCAATAGCACAGGGGCAGGAAAGTAGAGTCTTTTTCCTGTCAGCATAAAAATGATGGATTTTGGGAGTTTGAAAGATACTGGTTTATTCTGGGTATAGTGAAGTGTAATAGCAATTTGTATGAGTGACAGGAATCTTTATAGTTAACCTGTTTTAAGGCTTATAAGCCAAAATTAGGATTTAAGATTTTTTGTTGTCAGTGTTTGTGGAATGAAAAAGTTAAAGTCTGCGTTTTAAATTTGTAAAAATGTTAGAAAAACTTTATATTATAGCAACAGTTGTCTTGATTGTGACATGGGAAATAATTTTTGTCATTTCTGTCATTTTAGAAGACATTTGTGTCATTTTAGAAGACCATGTCATTTGTATTTGGGCATGAGTGTATAACATATATTACAGATCTTCAATAACTTTTATCTGATGATGTTGAATAAAATTGGCTTTCTTCAAACCCACATCCAGTCATTTCCCCAGAAGTGTGTTGTGTGAGGGATTGAGTTTTTCCTCCTATGAAACTATGAAGGACTCTAAAAGTTCACTTTGAAATGAATTCCAAGTGTAATTACTTTGAATGTAGGTGTAGTTTATCTTGAGACTGCAAATGCTGGCAACATTTGGTGTTAAACCCAGAAGGATTTTGTTTGTTTTAAAAGAAAGAACAACAATAACAACAACAACAACAAAAAACATCAAAAAAGCTGGGCAGTAGTGGCTCATGCCTTTAATCCCAGCACTTGGGAGGCAGAGGCAGGTGGATTTCTGAGTTCAGCCTGGTCTACAGAGTGAGTTCCAGGACAGCCAGAGCTATACAGAGAAACCCTATCTCAAAACAAACAAACAAACAAACAAACATTAAAAGAAAGAAAAAAACAGCTTAAAGGAATGGCATTTAGAAGTGGGAGTCCTTGAGTGAAACTCTTTTTCCTGTGGTTTAAATTATATGATTATCCCTTGATAACTTTTAATCTATTAACTTTACAAATCAAAGTCATTTGGGCAATCAGTTGAGAATTCACCTTAAGGTGTAGAGTTTAGGATAAAAAGTTCCAGACTTAGTCAATGGAGTACTGTTTTTAAGGGAAGATTTCAGATTAGGGGGGGGGGTTTGTCTCATTTTTCATTCTTTTAGTCTGAAGTTTGAGAAATACCTTTCTATTTCTGTGGCTTCAGATCTAGCTGAAATAGGGATTCTAAAACTGAATACATTAGTCTGGAAGAAATAGCTTTTTTTTTTTTTTTTTTTTTTTTTCAAACACCTCCTCCTACCTTTTCTTGACTATCTAGGTGCTGGCAATGTGCTGTGCTGGTAAGTGTGGGCCTGGGCACTTTAGACGGGAATGAAGGGTGGAGGGCAACACTGTGGCCTAGGCATGATAGGAAAGAAAATGTCTAAAGCAGAAACCTATTTAGATATTAGAGTATTTTGGTAATGTTAGAGAAAACATTTCATAGTTTTCAAGTAGGCATTGTTTAACATGCCATCTATTCGATATGTTTTCAAAGAGCAATATCACTGTTATTTGGGGTAATTATTCTGGAGTGCATACAGATTATAATAGCACTGACTTAGATTGCCCATATCAAAATGTGAGTTAACTGTCTGTTACTATGTCTCAAAATTTTGGTAAAGAGGCAAGTTTAGTTTTTATTGTCTTTTTAGTAGGTACTCATTTTTAATTTGTTGCCCTGTTTTTAGATACATTCACTTTTCTACCATTCTCACCTCTATGTATCATCCCTGACACTTTCTGAAACACAGAGTATTATATGCTTTTCTACCAGAATATTAATCCCCATTTTATTTTGTACTTGTTTTTGTGGATTGATGTGACCAGAGATTTGTCATCTATACAAATACAAGAAAGGGTGTTAAAACAGTGTTACCTGCTTTTGTTATATACATAAGAACAAAATATTTTTGAATTATGACAGCTTCCTAATTTTTTCTTTTTATTTGCTTTGTGTGGGTGCTTGCATTCATGGGTGGTGTGTGTGTGTGTGTGTGTGTGTGTGTTTAGAGCTCACAGTCACGGTGTGACATGTCAGTCAGAGGATAACTTGCCAGAGTCAGTTCTCCCACCATGTGGGCTCAGATTGTGAGGCTTGGCTGTACAGCTATCATAGGCCCCAGGTGTGTTTGTTCTGTCTCTGTCTCTCTCTCTGTCTCTGTCTCTCTCTCTTTCTTGACAGGGTCTTTCTACATATCCCTGGCTGTCCTGGAACTCACTATGTAGAAGAGAGGTTTGGCTGGTCTCAAACCTCAAACTCACAGAAATCTACTTGCCTCTGCCTCCTGAGTGCTGAGATTAAAAGCATGCACCACCACTTTCCTTGAGGCTTCCTTTTTTTTTTTTTTTAAGATAAATTTATTTCATATATATGAATACACTGTAGCTGTCTTCAGACACACCGGAAGAGGTCATCAGATCTCATTACAGATAGTTGTGAGCCACCATGTGGTTGCTGGAAATTGAACTCAGGACCTCTGGAAGAGCAGTCAGTGTGCTCTTAACCACTGAGCCATCTCTCCAGCCCCCCTGAGGCTTCGTATTTTTCTTTTAAGGGCAAGAACTAGCCAACTCTTGTTCTCGGCGCGCGCTCGCTCGCGCTCTCTCTCTCTCTCTCTCTCTCTCTTCCCCCCCCCCCAGTAGTTACAGTAGTAATCTGTCAGCCAGATCCAAAACATACTCCAGCCCAGAAACTTACCCCAAGATCTTAAGAACCCAGAAGGTCAGCAATGGGCTGACGAGACATTTGGGCAAGTCATTTGGTTTTTTTATTAAGGCTCCCCAGGAAAAGGACAACATAACAAAATAGAGCAAAATGAAAATTTCATATACACAGGCATCTGCAACTTTAGCCAAGCAAAGCCTTTAGCAAAGTGGAGATACACATACTGTGTTGGGTTGAACATAAATAAAATACAGTGACCTCTGAACTGTAGCCAAGTAAGAAGAACAAGATATGGAGAAACAGACAATTTGCAGATCTATTTTAATATGAAAACAATGATTCCCTGTGATGGGTATTCTTGGTTTTCAACCTGACTACATCTGGAATTAACGAAAACCCAAGAGCTCTTTGCCTGTGAGCTCTCTCTCTCTCTCTTCTCTCTCTGTCTCTGTCTCTCTCTCTCTGTCCCCCACCTTCCTTTTTCCCCACTACCCAGCTTTCTAAGTATGAGGCAGCCTTACTGAGTAGGTAATCCAGGCTGGCTTTAAACTTAGATTCTCCTGTCTTATGAGGGTTCTACCACACTTGAACTACACTAGACTAACACACCTTTTTGAGACTTGGTAGCAATTGCTACCATCTCTGAAATGCCCAGTGATACTATCATAGTAATGTTACTGATTGGCAGGAGACTGATCTGGTAGGTCTATGTCAACTGCTTAAAATCACTTAATTTAGCTGGGCACAGTGGAACATACCTTTAATCCCAGTACCTGGGGAGGCAGAGGCAGGTGGATCTCTAAAATTGAAGTCAGTCCAGTCCACAGAGTGAGTTCCAGGACAGTCAGATCTACACAGAGAAACCCTGTCTCAAAAACCACCACCACCAGAACAACTAAATTTGCCCATCTCTTTGTGGTAGTCCCTGTATTTCTTTGTAGTTGGCTAGTTGAGCTCTTGATTTGTGGCAGAAGTAGAAGTGGAAGGAGGGGAACTAATTTAGAATTCTTACTAGGCACTTTTTATTAAATCTGAATTGAATGGGAGTACTGGAGATTATATAGGTTTATGGTGAACTGGAGGCCAGGAAGAAAACTTATTCCATTCTCCCCATTTTGACAGCATATTGCTTTGATTCTAGAAATTTAGGTTGTAATCAGTAATAGTACAGATGTCACAGCCTTTCCTTTTTACTATCTGCTGGTAGACATATAGCCTGGAACCCATGCTGTTAGGTATCTAAGAACCTCTTTGGTATTAAAGCTGGAACCAGACTTAGGTATTGGGAGGGTTGGTGAATGAGGAGCTGCCATAGAAAGAAACTGGAGAATTCGGAAGTTTACTAGGAACTTGTTCTCACTCTGAAACTTATTTGTCCTGGCCCCTGATTTTCTCAGCTAGACATTTTCTGTTTCATAATTTATTAAGGATTAAATGATAATGTGAAGGTTCCTCTCTGTCCACGTAGTATTTAAATTTCAATGAGACTGCATATATTTTAAAATGGATCTTTATTTTCTTTCTTTCTTTCTTTCTTTCTTTCTTTCTTTCTTTCTTTCTTTTGTTCGTTGTTTGTTTGTTTGTTTGTTTGTTTGAGATAGGGTCCCACTATGTAGCCCTGGCCACTCAGAACTCACTATGTAGACCAGTTTGCCTCTTCCTCTTGTGTGCTGTGATTAATGGCATGTGCCACCATACCCAAGCAGATCTTTATTGATGTTAGATTCGAAGTAGTATACTGGTATTGGGATTATCTCTCAGTGATATTTCCTGTTAATGTTTTAAATCTTCCTAATGTTTACAAAATAAATTAGCTTATAACTAGAATTGGTTTTGTCTTTTGTCTTTACTGAGTTGCCTGTTTTATACCTATTTTCTCATTGTAAAAGCAGTAAATAAAAAGGTCTTCATATCTAGGTTTGGACTAAACAGGATCCAAGTATATATTGTGCTCCTACATTCTTTTTTTCCTTTAAAGTATTTTAAATTTCTGATTATGTGTATATTTGTGTGTGCACATGAGTGCAGGTGCCCATGGAAGCCAGAAGCATTGTATTCTTCCTGAGCTAGTAAGTCACACGATGTGGGTACCAGGACTCAAACTCAGGTCTTATCCTTTGCAAGAGCAGTCCACATGCCCCCCCATTGTTACTTTTCTAAGAATAAGTTTAAGACCTAATTAGTTTCTTGGCAATTTTTTTTTGAAGACTCAAAAACGAAGACTATCTATCAATGCAACTAATTTCCTAGTCTTTACTAGAACTGTGGGCTTTCAATTAAAGATGCCCATATTTTGGATACACTTAATAAATAAAAGGCCAGAGTATTTTTTTTTAAAACTATGAAAGTCATCGTCTTATCAGCATGTTTTTTTCAAAGAATCCAAAACATTTTTAAATTGAAAGACTGAAGACACCTGAGAATTACTTAATTCTTAATTCTACATCTTGCTTAAAGTGGCCAACTCGGCCTCCTGTTAAATAGTAATTTAGGGAAACAAGAGTATCCAGGTAATTCAGGCCTGTATTCCTAGCTTCTTAGAAGGCTGAAGCAAGAGGGTGATCAAGTGAGTTCCATGTCAACCTGGGCAATTTAGTGAGACCTTGTCTTAAAAATGAAACGAGGGAGGCAGTGGTGCTTCCAGACAAGGCTGCAGCTACTAAAGCCCAGAATTTAGGACAGAGCACTTGCACCATGAATTAAGCCATCAGCTTTGCTGTTCTGCTGGCAGTTTTGGTGGTATGCTGGGGGGAAAGGTGCCTGCTTGGTGATAAAGAGCCTTTGTCTGTCTGATCTAGTATGTCTTCAGTCTGACCCTGGAGACAAAGATGCATGTTCTCCATTTGCACTGTGGGGTTGCCCAAGCACATATACCACTTCCAGACCAGCCTCACCAACAAGCACATCAAAGTTTTCTCAGCCAGTTTCACCAACAAGGAGGAGGGGACCTTTACATATAAACTTCACCTTTAGCCACTCGCCTGTGGTCTTCAGTTAGAATACCTCTGTGCTCAGAGACATAGCCAGCCACATTGCTCAGATATAAGGATTTAAGCCTCGTGGCTCAGAATACCACATGGTGGAAGCAGCTGTTTCTTGTTTCATTTTTCCTAGATTTCATTTCTCTGCTCATTCATTCCCTTTATCACCTCATGCTTGGGAGAGAAACACAGCCTCATAAGGTACTCCTGTGCTACTACAAGCCCTAAACATTCCACTCACCTTACCACTTTGTTCCCTGTACACCATTGGCTGGTCTTGTAATCTTCATTCCAGAGTTGCTTCTGTCTATCGAAAATGGCAGTCAGTACAACTCAAGAGCAGAGCACTTACCTAGTATGTGCAGTGCTCTAGGTTCGATCTCTAGTACTACAAAAACAACCCCTAAATTAAAGCTTATATTAAAATTTTGGTAGCAAAGTACATGTTAATAGTTGTATGAGAGGATAGGTATTTGTGAGACAGTGAAAAAAATTATGTAGTTAGAAACTTCCACAGTGGCTCATAAGTCTAGTTAATGCTAAATATTGAATTGTCTTGAATTTGTTATTTTTAAACTACCACTTAAAGGAAATAAAAGTCACTTAGGAGTGCTTTACTAGTATCCATTAGACTAAATGTAATAAATCTTAGAATAAAATCTTATACTATTGATCAAGAAGATCATTACAGTAGGCAAAGACTAAATTAAAGTAGGTACCGGTACTAATGTATTCCCATATCAAATTGTTGACAAGAATAAGAAATTATGTGGTCATAATCTTCTGGTTGAGTTCTATAATCCTGACATTTGTACAAAGCCTAGTTTCAGTTTTGTAGTAACTTGGCTGCTTAAGGCTATATTTCTTCTCTTCCCCCCCCCCCCCATCCCCAAGCTCCAATGTTGGGGCTCATTACTTGGGCAGTGTTTGTGCTTCCTTAAGGTTGTGATATTGAATAATTCCTAATGAGGAAGGGGCTGTCTAGAGCATAAAGAATTTTTAGGAATGTGTTCTAGTTTCTTGCTGTAACTCATTAGTGGTCCATAGAATGGCCTGAATGTTTCAATGGTCAATCATAATTCCTCAAAGAAAGATCTCTTGGTAGAATCAGCAATGGGATACATGAGGAAACACATTAACACCCTGATACTTGGCCAGACATAATATGGATTTGAGGTCATTTGAGGCCCCTGACCATTGGAATCAAAGTCAATTTAGACCGAACTGTGAACTCCTGTATAGTATAGGCAAGTTGCAAGTTAACATTTTTTTGTTACCCAGGTCTTAAGGGCTCAGTTAATAGAAGTGAAGAAGGACAAGCCTGCAGGAATGGTCTTACTCTAATTGAGAAGGCCTGAGAAGGTCCAAGTTCAGGTTAGATTAGTCTACCTCTTGGGAAAGGAGAAGCACTGTAGTGAAGGGATGTCTTTGTGAAAATGAGTCATACTACAGAGGCTTATGTAGGCAAGAATAAAGCATTCTAACTTTAAGTTTTGTCTTTAAAAGATAAGTTAGTACAAATAGAATTTGTTTGTCTTGCTCCTGAAGTAGACTAATGCTTCAGTTGAATATTTTCTGAAACATTCAACTTTTGACTTTCCAGGGACATTGTTCAGAAGCAGTCTACTTAGTGATGGCCCACTTCTGTAGAGCATGCCATGTGGACAAAATGCTTCAGCTTCATAGGTAGGTCAGACTGCTAGGGATGGAGTCAGGACAAAGGGATTCTCAATTGCTGCTATGCAGAGGAGATCATATAATAATAGAATGTTTTGAGCCCAAGTTTCTAAATGAGCAAAATCCCATTCTGTATTGTCCATATCAGGCTTTTAACAGGGTAGAAAATATACCCCAAATAGAACTACTTTGATCAATAGTCCTGGGGAAGAAAGGACACAGGTATGGATTATCCCTTAGAACCATAGAGTAGGTTTTCTTGAGGTATCTTTAGATGATCAGCTGAGATGAGAGACACTTCCTTATCATAGTAATTTTGGGGGGTTGTTTTCCTAAGGGGATTTTTGGCTTCTTACCATGTATCAGTTTTCTACAACCACAGGTCTGTTTAGTCTCTTCTTTTGTCATTAGTCAAATTCTCTATTTTCCTAGTGTGAGCAATTTTCTTGCTCTCACTTTTTTTTCCTCTCACCTTTTGTCCCATAGTATCTAGTCCCAAATGTGACATGGGACATTGTGCCACCTAATGCAAACCATTGTCTGCCCTAGTAGATGACATTGTTTTCAAGAGGGCCCCTTAGACCATCACGATCATCCAATATAATGAGAGTCCTCAGGGCCATGACACCGCCAGGCTCCACAGTTGTGCTCCCTAAGTACACAAAGGCATCATCGGTGGTAGCAGAGCTCAAGTGTAGCAGCTGTACCTGCTGCTTTTTATTGTGGTAAAAAAAAAATTTATACTGAATAGTGTGTCATGTCAGAGCATGTGAGGCTGGCCTGCTGTAAGAACTCCCATCTGTGCCTGGGCACCTGGCTTTCACTGGCATGGAGCTACTCATGGTTCTTGCTCAGAATTTGGCTGGTGTAGCTTACCAGGCTGGCTCATGGCAGCTGGTAACTGGTACAGCAGATGCCCACGAATAGCTACAGTGTTGCAAGATAGCAACATGAAAAGTAGTGCTGCCTCCCCCTACCTTCTGTAAATGGAATTCTGAGGGCTTTTCTTTGCCCATTTTGCTCCCAGTTAACAACACGGCATTTGTATGCCCCACTGTAGTCCATTTTAGCTCCTGAGTAAATGACACAGAGAACCAATAAAGTTATTAACAAACTGCAGGCACTGTACTGGCCAGATACTTATCTATTCTAACCCTCTATGGCTGCCTACTTCCCAGCCATGTGGTTCTTTACCTGCAATATGAGTCTTCTTACCCTGGCTGGGGCTCTTTTTCACTTGTGTCCTCTTGATTTGCTCTTGTCCTGCTGATTTGCTTGCTCCCAGCCAGTCCTCCTGGTCCTTCCCCAGGTTTCTCTTCTCTTCTTTCCTCTTCTCTCCTCTCTCTTCCTCTTTCATTCTTTTTGCTTTGGACCTCTTGACTGTGATCAGAAGTCCCTCCCTATTCTCTTCTGCCAGGTATAGGCTGAATCAGCTTTTATTAACCAATCAGAGATGATAGACAAGAATTTTTACACATCTTTGAGACAGAAGATGCTCCAAATAATCATGACAATGCTAACCTCCAGACTGAAGGCAGATCCATCAGCATCTGAATACACAGTGCACAAAACCTGCCTCCCCACCCCCCACCCCCCCACTGTCAATTTTATTGAATTTAAAATAGTCACATGTGGCTGGTTGCTTTCTTATTAGAAAGCACAAATTTAAAATGTAGATACAATCCAAGAGATTGAGGTAAACCTTGGAAACCTTGCTTGGAATAGATGTTTGGGGCTTTTACAACTTCTCCAGAAATCCTGAAGACCAGTGTGGATAGTGTGTTAAAAGTTTGAATGCCTTTTTCACCTAATATGTTTACACTGCTTCACTCTAGATAATGTGCTAATAGAACTTACCACTTAGAAGTTCAGGTAGATCTGGGTTTTACTTGACCTCCCTAGTGCTAAATGAGAAAATTTAAAGTCCTCTGGATAGAAGGAGTTCTTATTTTATCTCATTATTCTATGAAGTAGTTTATGTCTATTTTTGGCAAAGTAGGTTGTCTTAAATTTACACAATTTCATGGATCAGTATTCTTTAAAATGTTTACTGTTTGCTTATAACTTCATTTGAAATTCTAAGTTTCTAGCATGTTACCTATACCGTTTATATACATTAAGTTACAGTTAATAGTACTGTAAATACTACATACACTATAAATTATAGATAATCTGGTACATTAACTTTTAGTAAAAGCAGATTAGAACTATTCTTTCCTGAATCCCTGTCAGGGTTTTCTCACTTGCATTCCTATGTTGAATGTATGCTACAGCTTATAAATAATTGCGTTCACAATTAGCTAAGACATATTAATCTACTGAGACAAAATGATGTTATAGCCTTGGCTGCTGAGACCACTGTCAATAGATATTTAATATCTTAACAACTTGAGTAAATTATGTAGAAACTAGAAATAGAATCAGTTTCCTCCAGGTTTAGCTTTGAATATAATCAGGTTTTTGGAGAATAGAGTAGGAAATGCTATTAATTAGAGGTGAAACAAATTGCAGGAATTTAATCAATCATTACTAGTACTCTAGCAATGTCTAAAAGGCTCTGTATAATTTCACTTGTCACTATTTTCTACTTTAGAAATTTAGGCTCAGATGTTAATTAGCTCACAGTTGTGTAATTTTTAACCAAACTGTAAAGCAAGGAGTTTAATCTACTGTTTGATTGATGCCACAGACTGAGTTAAATGTGAAACAGAACAATGTGAAGGGGAGCCTGAGTGACACCCCCAAGACATCATAGGAGTAGTTAAATATCCTTCAGACTGTGGTTCTGTTGGTGATGGATCATAAGTAGATTGTTACTGGGCTTTTTAATGTTGATGTTGATTGATGTTTTATCTGCATTTATGTCTGTGTGAGATTGTCAAAAGCCCTGGAACTGGTGTTACAGACATAACATGGTGTGAGCTGCCATATGGGTGCTAGGAATTGAACTAGGGGTAGGGGTGGGTTGGGGAGTGGTGGTGACTACAGCAGCAGTCCCCTGAAAGCAGCCAGCGCCCTTACCTTAACTGCTGAGTCATCTCTTCAGCTTCAGCCCCACCTCTGCTTTTTTTTTTTTTTTTTTTCTTTTTGGTTTTTCGAGACAGGGTTTCTCTGTGTAGCTCTGGCTGTCCTGGAACTCACTCTGTAGACCAGGCTAGCCTTGAACTCAGAAATCCGCCTGCCACCACCGGCCGGCTTCTGCCTTTTGTTTTTTTTTTTTTTTTTAAGATCAGCCCCACCTCTCCTTTTTAAAGACAGGGTCTTGCTATGTAGCTCTAACTGTGGAACTCACAATGTAGACCAGTCTCTCCGGGAAATAACAAACAGCTCTGCCTGCCCTTGCTGTTATTAGAGGCTTGTACCACCATCCCTGGATTATTTTGGTTTATTTTGTAGTACTGAGGATTGAACCTCCAGGGCTTTACCTACATTTGCTCTGTCACTGAACCATATCCCAGGCCATGATTTGCTTTAGAGTGAATTCTTACAACTTTTTTTCCTCTCCTTTTCAATTTCAAAATTCTTAAGAGCTTTTAGCCAGGAACTCCTTGTGTCTTCTGACTTTGAAAGATTTATTAATTATGTTTTAGAATTTTGAAAACATTCTCAATAAGAATTATTGTAAAAGAACTGCTTTTGTATAGATTTACTTGAATTAGCCAACATTAAAATAGACCTAGACTGAGAGTAAACTAACACTCTTATTAAGAAGTATGAATTGAGACAGTTGGAAAGAGGGAATGGAATTTTTTACTTTTAATGACAATAAGCTTTCAGGCTTGTTAGTTCCTGGGGAGATTCACACATTCCTAGTACATGGGTACACTGGGATGTTGGACTTTATCACTAGACACCAGTTCACTATCTGTCCTAAACAGAAACAGTTTTTTAAAGCATTAAAAAGTACAAGTACATAGTATTAAGTATAATGTTGATTTTGTGTAAACTCCAGCTTTGGGGATGTAGTTTTATGGAATCAAGATGCAAGGTTTCAGTAAGCTTTATAATAATGAGGTTTTCTTTTTAAAAAATTAAGTTAATTAGTCCATTCTATGGTTTATTGTTTATTATGTTATTTTGTGGTTCTGGAAAGCAAACCTAAGGCCTTGTACATGGGAGGCAAGTACTGAGCTATTTGTATCACTGAGCTACATTCTAAGCCAGTGGTCTTCAGCCTTTCTAATGCTGTGGCCCTTTTATACAGTTCCTCATGTTGTGACCCCAACCATGAAATTATTTTCATTGCTACTTAATAACTGTAATTTTGTGTCTTCAAATTTGTAATTTATTTTAAAATAAATATCTGATATGTAACCCCTTTAAAAGTATTGTTCAGTCCCCAAAGGAGTTGTGACCCACAGATTGAGAACCACTGCTAAAGCCTTTGTTTTTATTTTATGATGAATTTTTTGGGAGAAAAGTTCTTTTTGTTTTGGTTTGGTTTTTTTGCTTTTTTGTTTTTGTTTTTTTTTTGAGACAGGGTTTCTCTGTGTAGTCCTGGGTGTCCTGGAACTCACTCTGTAGACCAGGCTAGCCTCAAACTCAGAAATCCGCCTGCCTCTGCCTCCCAAGTGCTGGGATTAAAGGCGGGCACCACCACCGCCCGCGGGAGAAAAGTTCTTCCTATGTAACCCCAGCTAGCCTGGAATACATTATGTAGATGAAGCTGCAACTCACAGACATCCCCTTGTTTTGAGGATTAAAGGCATGTGCCACCAAGCACAGTGTATTATTATTATTATTTTTTTTTTTTGAGACTAAGGTATTGTTAAATATTACAGGCTGGCCTCTAATGCCCAGTCCACTTGCCTCTGCCTCCTGAGATTACCTTAAGGGCCATCACAAGTGATTCCAATATCCATTTTGGGAACTGGGTGTATGTTTGTATGTCAGAGAGGAATAGAGGTTTTCTTTAACAAAAGTTACTGTATGTGTATCTTCTGGGGAAGGCAGCTTTTGGATAGTATAACTCCTTCCTCCTACACTGTTTATATTTGTGAGTACTATATTTGAAGGAGGGGGGCATACTGTTATATAGCTGTTATAATAAAATCTCAAAGTCTATCAAGAAAAGTTGGTGTAAAGGTCTGGCTCCAAACATGGCTCAGAGCTACCTTCTTTGTACCAGAAAGTTATCTCTGTCTGTTTTTATGGAAGCAAAGGACTCTTTTTCATGCCTTGATTTGATTACTTTAAAATCTTGAAGATTGTAAAACAGTTTTATAATTGTTAGTGTTTGTTCATTCTTTAGTGTCCCTCCTCCACAAGATGGAATAGGTCTGCTAGGCAAATGCAGTACCATTGAGCCTGTGTCACACCCTCAGCCCATGTTTCCTCTTAGAAAGTGTAAATGTCTGAGTTTGGATGGTCTTTTACCTGCATTTAAAGAGGAATAGACTTTACTTTGTTAGGTGGCCACCTACTAAATAATGCAAACATGCACTGCATGAAGTAAGAAGTTAGTACAGAAACAAGAGACCCCAACCTCAAGGTAGAAGAGAACTAACTGCTGAAAGCTGTTCTCTCATTTCTAAAGACTCTCAAGCTTATAGGGGTGATTCTCCTATCTATGTCACCAGTTTTTGAGATTACAGGTGTCTGCCACCTCATCTGGCATTTTATATGGGTTCTCTGGTTGTGGGTTAACATTATGACATGCTGAGCCATCTCCTTGGACCAGCCTGGAAATTCCTCAGACTTCTAAGTACAGGTTTGTTTTGTTAGAGAAGGCCAAAATTGTATTGCTTTGTCTTTTTCAGAATCTCAGTATAGGGGAATAAAACCCCAAACATCTTTTATCCAATGTTGCCTTATCAGGCAAGGTGCCTAGGGCATGGTTCCTGCTTTGAGTGTATATAGAGAGCCAAAACTCTTAACATGTATGCAATGACTAAGTTTAATTCAGTTCTGTATGAATTAATAATGAAGACGATTAAATAATGATTGTATTTCATAGGCAGTTGTCAGTATGTTTGTAATTTCTTAGAAATTAGCCATGAATTTCATTGAAACTATTCTGTTGGTTAACTTAAAAAAAAAAAAAAAAATCAGTTTTTCTGAACCTCAGCTATTGTTTCTTTCCTCTAACAAAGAGGAACATTTTTACTAAGGACACAGATACCAAATTTATGATGAGCAGAGATGTGAAGCTCCTGCCCCTCCCCCTCTGCTCCCTGCCCCCCTCCACACCTCCCCTTGCCTCCCAAACCCTCCACCTCCCCACAGAGTTTCTCTGTGTAGCCCTGGCTGTCCTGGAGCTCTCTCTGTTGACTTGGCTGGCCTAGAGCTAAGAGATCTGCCTGCCTCTGACTCCTGACCACTGAGATTAAAGGTATGTGCCACCACTGCCCAGGTTTTTGCTTATTTCTTGTTGTAGGTAGTCCATCTGCAAGAGTGATTGATTCTTAATTTCCTTAGCTCATAGTAAAATTAGCCCAAACTGCTTTTTTCACCCGAGTTAATCAGGTTCTGAGTTCTACTTCCTAGAAGGATAGAAGTAATTTATAAACATAAAATAAGTAAATATAAAAAAAATAACAGTAGTAGCAAGACATTTAAAGCATTAACATAATTATTCTTTGAAGGTTGGTAATATATTCTGTTATAATTAATTTCCTCATTGTTTGTCTTAATTCTTTGTTTTCTACTTAGTGTTAATCTGCTTTCTGATTGCTTCCCTTTATCTGTCACTTGTTTGGAAGTTTTTCCTCTTAGCATTCATTGTTGCCGTCCATTCATCCTGTTTCTAGACTCTGGAGTCAAGATACACCTTGGAGATATATCTTTAGGGTAAATTCCTAGGTGTATCACTGGTGGATCAGAGGAAGGATTGAGCACTTGAGTTAGTTACTTTGATTAGACATTGTGGAATTCTCCTACCTCAAGAATTATATTTTCCAACTAGGTATATCTTATTTAATAAATATAAAACAAAATGAATATTTAGTAAAGAATAGCTAGCTGTTACCTTTGATGAAATGTGTATATTTCTTTTTCATTAAAATGTCCACATGTTAAGAGTCTGCATGTTAAGAGTCCACATGTTAAGAGTCTGGCTCCTATTTTAATGTCCACTCCTCTTGTGTATCTTGTGTAATGGCTATATAGGTTCATATATCCATTTACATGATGGTATTGTAAAGGACAGAGTCCTTGTCTGATCAGTCTTTAGCTTTGGACTTGAGTAATAGAATGGTTGTAAATTAAATAGCCCTCACACACATCTGCTAATACAAGAATGCCCTTTCTTGTGCACATTAACCATCAAATCCTGTGTAATGCTAACTAGAAATTGCTCCTACATTGAGAAAAAAGATGGAGGATCTTCATCATTTGGTAGTTTGTTTTCTGCCTTATTTTTAAATGTGTGTATGTCTGTGCCCTTGGAATCCAGAGATGGAGTTATAGGTACTTGTGAGCTAACCCAACATAAAAGTAAATTGAACTCAGGATCTGCACATTTCTTTACTTAAAGCCCTTTTAACTTTAAGGAGGAATACTTTGGGTAATAATAACAAAAAGATGTTGGTTTCTGGAGTAATTTTATTTAAATGACACCAAAAAATTTGTTACACACTTCTGTCTTTTAAAAGACTTTAGCATTCTTCCTGTGGTTTCATCTAGAGTTTTCTTTTTCTTTCTTTTTTTTTTTTTATCTTTTATTTATCTTTATTTTATTTGCATTGGTGTTCTGACTGCATGTATGTCTATGTGAGAGTGTCAGATCTTGAAGTTACAGACAGTTATAAGCTGCCATGTGGGTGCTGGGATTTGAAACCAGGTCTTCTGAAAGAGCAGTTAGTATATTTAACCACTACTGAACCATCTCTCCAGCCCCCATTTAGAGTTTTCAGATGTTGAGAATTGAAACAATTATTGTTGTTTGTGTGTGTGTGTTTGTGTGAGATTGTTCTTGGGTTCAAGCAGAATGTCTAAGATCCATAGGATACTCAGTGAATAAGACTTTATGATGATATAGTACACAGTGGTTGGTACGTTTCATTTCTTAGCTATCAGTCAAGTTTTTTGCAGTTCTTTTTCCATTTGATAGATACTTAGAGTGTTGCAATTGTTCTTACAAATATTTTAACAGTATCTACTTTTTGACAAATTCCAGAGGTATACTTAATCTTTAAAGCTACTAATATATTCTCTATAAACAAGTATTTTTAGCATGCATGATAGGGTTCTGTGTGCTTTTACTAGATTTTACCTTTTACTTACTGCTTCTTTCTTTGTATGATCTAGATCAGGTGTCCTACTACTGCCTTATATACTTGGCTTCAGTTAGACAAATAAAGTCTTACTATTTGTGAACAGCTTTCTGTTTAGTAAAACAGAAAGGGCCTCTGGTTCTTCCAGCTACTAGGATCTCAAAATGATCCTTTACCCTTCCCTCTTTCTCTATACTCTTTTTCACAATGAGTTCTTAGAACTGTGTTCAGCTTCTATTTTCTTGAATTTTTTTCCCATTGTTCTTAGTCTTTTTGCTATAATTGTCTTCTGGGTTCTTTTCCCTTAAGTATGATTTTTGTTCTTTTTCAGATTGAAGTAGCTGTCATCCTAGAGTCGAACACTCTGACCCAGGGTTAACTTTATCTATTAAAATTTATCTTTTGGCACCTACTGTGGTGACAAAGGTCTGTTATCCCAGTACTTAGGAGGTGGAGGCAGGGGGATCTTAAGTTCTATAGACTGCTTAGCAAACTCTTGTTTCAAAAACCCAAGGGCTGGAGATACTCAATAAGAAATCAGTTTCCAGTGTAGAACAGGTCTTTGGATTTGATCCCTATCCCAAATCCAAACAAAAAATTTTTTTTGTCTTTTTAATACAGATTCTCTCTTGAATTATGCTTATTTTCTTTTTTTACATAATAACAAAAAAATTAAGAATTGTTAAGGAAATGCTTAGAGATCATGTTCATTATGTAAATATAAAAAGTTTCAAGGATACACGTGCGTAATTGTCATTTGATTCCCTGTGTACCCTTCATTACTTTAATAACTGGCAACTTTTTGCTAATGTTGTTTTATCTATCTTTATAATTCTTGATTCCAACTCTGATTTACTCAGAAATACTTTTTAAGTATTTATCTTTAAAGGTTTTATTTGTTTGATTTTTTTCCCCCCCTTTTTTCTTCTGAGACAGGGGTTCTCTGTGTAGCCCTGGCTGACCTGGAACTCATTCTGTAGACCATACAGGCCTCAAACTCAGAGATCTGCCTGCTTCTACCATGAATGCTGAATCTAAAGGTGTGTGCCACCACTGCTGGGGTAAAGGTTTTAACTTATTAGTTTACCTACTACTATACAGGGCACCTATACAGTTAGTAGATTATTAAGTTTTTTAAATGTTAAATGATTAACAACTTTCGTTGTGGGCAATACTACTTGTATAGTGATTTAAATCTACTGTATCATTTTTCTTTAGATATCCAAGTCTGCCATGTAGAACTCAACTGTATAGATTTACAGAATTCAACAGACATTCTTATCTTTTATTACACTTACATTAATTTGTATGTAGAGGCTGGTGGGCATACAGGGTTATGGAACACATGTTCTGGTCAGAAGACAACCTGTGGAAGTCATTTCTCTGCCATGTAGGTTCCTGGGGGTTGCACATAATTGTCAGGTTCGGCATTAGACACTTTTCCAGAAGCCATAGA
This sequence comes from Arvicanthis niloticus, assembly GCF_011762505.2. Classification (NCBI taxonomy): domain Eukaryota; kingdom Metazoa; phylum Chordata; class Mammalia; order Rodentia; family Muridae; genus Arvicanthis; species Arvicanthis niloticus. The sequence goes on from NC_047659.1 coordinate 129,933,685, forward strand.
GATTTTAATTAAGAATTGTGTCTTTTTTTTCCTTTTAATTTAAAATCTGTCATAGCGCCGGGCGGTGGTGGCGCGCACGCCTTTAATCCCAGCACTTGGGAGGCAGAGGCAGGTGGATTTCTGAGTTCGAGGCCAGCCTGGTCTACAGAGTGAGTTCCAGGGACAGCCAGGGCTACACAGAGAAACCCTGTCTCGAAAAAACAAAACAAACAAACAAACAAAAACTGTCACAGCATTTGTAGCACAGTTTGGGAATATACTAGATAGGTAATGACTTGAGTTCATATTATTGGCCTAGATCTTGTGTCCATGAAATTATTTACCAGTAGCCCTAAATTTTCTCCCTGGATAGTTAATTTTTACATTTTTAGATAGCATTTGTTTTCAAAAGCTTGGGACCTGGTTTTAAATTTTATTTTGAAAATTTATACATTTCAGGAAGATAATATATGTGAAATCTAATAGGAACTACTCTGAATTTGTATTTTAGTTTGTTACTATTGTTTTAAAGTTTAGTGCTTTTTAGTGACTTTTACATGTTTGTATTTGACAAAAATAAATTAATTTGTTTATTTAGACATTGTCTCTCTTTAACCCTGGTTGTCCTGGAACTCTCTGTGTAGACCAGACTGGCCTTGAACTCTGAGATCTGTCTGCCTTTGCCTCCTGAGTGTTAGGATTAAAGGTGTGTACTACCAGGTCTGGCTTCAAAAATTAATTTTACAGTTTGCTAATTTTTAACTAACTTTATTGTAAAAGTAGTTTATTATGAAAAATAAGATGAAGCACACTCAAGAACTCAGGTTCATAAATTTCTAAATTTTAAAATTATTACTTTTTTTTTAATGTATGTCTGCCAGTCTTTTGTATGTGGTCATGGATTTGTTGAATTACATACAGTGGTACTCTTTTTTCTCCCCTGTCTCAGATACTATTTCCTTGTCATGCCTTTGAACCATAGCAGTAGATATTAACATTTAACATTCTGAAGCCCATTTGCTGATTTCTAACTATAAAACAACACATGCTGTGTTTCAGGTTGTAGTCCTACATGCATTGTCATTTTTATGACATGAGGTAAAGGTCATCAGCTTTATGTTAACATGACTCAGCATGTTAAGACTTTAGACTGGAGACTTAGAAATCAGAGGATTCTGTACACTGCATGGAAGATTTGAGTTTAGTCTTCCAACACTATATGCGTTATTATTCTCACTTCTGTGGGATGGAAATTTCTTAGAACCAGGGGCATGGCGGCAAATACAATTTTTCTCTTTCCTTGGGGTCTGGTCTAGAATAGACAGTTATGTCAAGTGTCACTTCCGTTGACTGCAGGTCAGCAATACTTAATTTATACGTAAGCTTATAACTGTGAAACATGCTACTTCAAATTTAGGTTGGGTAGAATCAAGTGTCACATACGTTATAGTCCCAAGTTCTTGGGAGGCTAGTTGAATATAAGTATTCATTAAAAAAAAAAAAGTCTTTCATAAAAATTGCATGTCACCCAGAGTTACAGTCACCTGGAGGCTAATTGGGCTGTGGAGTATTTGCTTCCAAGGTAATTTCTTTACATGGCTGTTAGAAGGAAGTATCAGTTCCGCACCACATGTCTTATGTGTGCTGCTAATGTGGTAGCTGATTTTTCACTAGAATAAAGAGAGAGCAAATGGGAAGTTCCAGTGCCTTTATGAGCTAATGTTGGGTGTTGTAGTGACATTTACTTGTAGAACTTCAAGGGAAGGTGCATGTGCATTTGCAGGTCAACATCAGATGTCTTTATCAGGCTCTCTCTCTTTCCACCTTATTTTTTAAAGATTTATTTGATTACTTGTTCATGTGTATGTATAAGTATAGATGCCCCTGGAGCCCAGAAGAGGGTATTAGACATCTCCAGGGGCTGGAATTACAGGAGGTTGTGAGCCGCCTATAACATGGATGCTATGAGCTGAATTTGTTATCTATCTGAAAGAGCAGCAAGTACATACCAGAAGAGGGCATAGGATCCCATTGCAGATGGCTGTGAGCCACCATGTGGTTGCTGGAAATTGAACTCAAGATCTCTGAAAGAGCAAGCAGCCAGTGCTCTTAACCACTGAGCCATCTCTCTAACCCAACTACTAAAACTTTTCTCCAGCCTTTTTTTTTTTTTTTTTTTTTTTTTTGGTAGATTTTTTTTTTTAAAAGCCTGTTCACTTTTATAATTCCTAACACTTGGGTGTCTGAGGTTGAAGGGTATCTATTCAAAATAGCAAGCCAGTGACTAAAAGAAAATATTCATAGTATCATAATATATGTGGCCAAAAAGTTGCCACCCAGAAATATATGAAGAACTTATAGAGGCAGGTGGATCTCTGTGAGTCCAAGGACAGCCTGGTCTACACAGAGAAACCCTGTCCTGAAAAACTAGGGGGTAGGGGGAAGAATTTGTATAACTCAGTAATCTGATGTACACACAGACAAACATACAAATACTGCAGTGGGAGAAATTGCAATAGATACTTAAAGTATGTGAATAGTCAATAAGCACAAGTAGTCTTTATTAAACATCATTTAATCATTAGAAAATTAGGAATTAAATCCACAATGAAAGGGCTGGCTCAGTGGTTAAGAGCACTTGATCTTGTAGAGGACCTAGGTTTGGCTCCCAGCACTCAGAGTGGCTTATCTGCAACTCCAGTTTCAAAGGATCTAATACTCTTATAGCCTCCACAGGGACCCAGCACACAGAAACACAGGGCATTTACATACATGCAAGCAAAACACTTTTAAGAATTCTTAAGCCGGGCGGTGGTGGCCCACGCCTTTAATCCCAGCACTTGGGAGGCAGAGGCAGGCGGATTTCTGAGTTCAAGGCCAGCCTGGTCTACAGAGTGAGTTCCAGGATAGCCAGGGCTACGCAGAGAAACCCTGTCTCGAAAAAACCAAAAAAAAAAAAAAAAAAAAAAACACAGCAGGCGTGTGTGTGTGTGTGTGTGTGTGTGTGTGTGTGTGTGTGTGTGTGACTATTGCTGTAAAGAGACATCACAACCAAAGCAACTCTTATAAAAGAAAGCATTTAACTGGGAGCTTGCTTACAGTTTCAGAGGTTTAGTCCATTTTCATCATGTTTAGGAGCATGGCAGCAGGAGGCAGACATGGTGCTGGAGAAGTAGCTGAGAACTACATTCTGATTCCTGTTCATTGTCCCAAGAGGCCCCTGGGCCTGGTTTTGGCTTTTGAAACCTCAGAGCCCACCCCTATTGACATACTTTCTCTAATAAGGCCACAACTCCTAACTTTCAAACAATGCTACTACCTGATGACTAAGCATTCATATATGATACTATGGGGGGTCATTCTTACTCAAACCACCATAATATACCTTTTAGAGTAGCAAAAATTAAGACAGTAAAGACTGTTAGCCAGGCATTGTAATGTACTCAGGAGGCAGAGGTGGGTGGGGCTCTCAGTTTGAGGCCAGCCTAATGTACATAGAGAATTCCATGCCCGCCAGAGCTGCATAGTGAGAGTTTACCTTAAAGGAAAACAAACAAAAAAGCCAAGACTGGTAATTCTAGATGTTGTTAATGATTTTTTAGTAGCTTGGAGCGCAAAATAATTATTCATGGAAATATATGACAGTATGCCACTTAGGAATATATAGTTGAGCAGTTTCCTATAAAGTTAAAAGTGTGTATTTTATATAGCCTAGCAGTTTTACTTCATTTAGAAGCAAAGGTTCATAAGCATGTGAGTCATAAATTACAGTGCTCAGTACTTTCATGGAATGGATGTCACTCAGCAGGAAATGAAGCCATAAAGGTAGCTTAGTGCTATAGTGCTTGCTTATTATTTATAAGTTACTAGATTTGAGGCAAGGCAATGGGGTGTCTTTGTGACGTCTTCCTACCAGTAGGATATGCTTTTATGGGCACTTTCCCATTTGACTTCTGTTTCTAAAGGTGTTTGTTAAGGTAGGTAAGCAAAAGATAACTTAATGATTTCTTGTGACTGACTTGTCTTTTATTGTAGATTCTCACAAACACAAAGATAAACACAAAGATCGAGAACACCGGCATAAGGAGCACAAGAAGGATAAGGAGAAGGACCGGGAAAAATCTAAGCATAGCAACAGGTAAGGACTGACCAACTGGGTTCTCCATTCAACAGGGAGTTGGCATCCTTGGCTTCCATGGATAGGTATCAGCTCGAGGTGAATAGCAAAGTAAGAGACTGTGTCTGCTGTAGTTACTGAAGAGAATGATTTGAGAATTCAGGCCTCACTTAGGAAGTTATTGTTTAGATCTAGATGTACGGAACAAGCACAGTGGATTTTCTTCTAATATGCATTTCATAATTACTAAAGTATAGATCTATTTTAACAGGCTGCTTAATCAAACATGCAGAGCTTACCTTGGTAAAAAAGTGATTTGATGCCATTATTTCTTAGATTTTAAAGTTATATTTATATTTTAAACTTTATATTTTAAAACTGCTTCATTAGTTTGTCTTATTGTCAGCAGACAAGTTAAAGAGAGAATTTCTATTTTTTTTTGTAATAATAGTGTTTTGTTTTATCATTTTTTTGAGATCTGATTTCTTTGTATATAGCCTTGGCTGTTCTGGAACTAGCTCTGTAGATTCGGCTGCCTCTGCCTTTTGAGTGCTAGGATTAAAGGTGTGTGCCACCACCACCTGGCCAGTAATAAATATTTTATGAGTCATTAAAATGACCAGTTTAATTTTCTCTTATGAAGACATTTCTTCTCAAGTCATGTACTACTCCTGCTTTTCCTATCACATAGTCATTTCTTACAACTTAGTTTCCATTTTATTTATTCTTAATCTCAGCACTTGAATCAAGTTTTGCTTTTTGTGCATCTTGTCTTCCTCAATTTACATTTGTCTAGCTAATAGTATTATCTACCAAAATAGACTTGAGAAACTATTAGAAAATATTTAAAAGAAAGGTTAATATGATTTCATGTTCTCTGACATATATAACTTCATCAACCATAATTTTTGATTAGAATGAGCAGGAGGGACAGCATAAAGCAAAAGTGTAACCAAGAATTTAGGGACTAATTTCTTATCCTGCTTTACTCAAATCTTTTCTTAAAAATAAAGGTGATATTTTATTGTCATCTTTGATTAAAAGACTACAATAATTCAATAGCCTCTGTCTTGGGAATCCTGGCCTGTCCACTAATATGTCCCATGATTTTCACTAGGTCACCTAAAACCTTTTTCTCCAGTGCTTCACAGGCGGACCAAGTCAATAAATGTAAAGATCTTTGTGAAGTGCTCCACAAATGTGAAAAAATAATATTTTGTCAATCTACCATAATTACAGTTTTGAGTGAGTAAGCACACACTGATTTAGGTAGCTTTTTTTGTTTTTGTTTCTTTTTTTTTTTTTTTTTTTTTTGTTTTGCTTTTTGACAGTGTCTAAAAATGTTTTAACATACCAGCTTATGTCACTTCCTTTCTCTTTGGATTCCAAGTCTCTCAAATTTGTCTCTAAAAGCACTAATCACTTCAAATTCTAACTTTAGGAAAACTTCATCTCCAACTGTCTCCTATTATTTTGGCCTCTGACATTGCATGGTTACACCAATAGGATGATATTATTACTTATGTAATTTATTTTTTATTAGATTTATCTTATGGGTGTTTTGTATGTATATGTACCATCATGTATGTATGTATATGGACCACATGTATGCCTGGTACCCTCAAAGATCAGAAGAGGACATCAAATCCGATGGAATTGGAGTCATGTGGATGCTAGGAACTGAATCCAGGTCCTCGGCAAGAGCAGCAAATACTCTTAAAAGCTTTGCCATCTCCATCATATTCATTTTTTGATAATGTATCTATGATTTTATGTTGGTGACTTTCATGAATTTGGCACAAGTTTTTGTCATTTGGAAAGAGGGAGCCTCGATTGGGAAATTGAAAAATTGCCTCCATAAGATGGGCCTATAGGCAAGAGGTGGTGGTGATGATGGTGGGTGCATTGTTCTAGATTATAATGATTGATGCAAGATGGCTCAGCTTACTGTGGTTGCAGTTGTAGTTGTTTAAGAAGGCTGGCTGGACGACCCAGGCAGAGTACGACAGTAAGCAGCATTCCTTCATGGCTTCTGCCTTGGCTTCCTTCAGTGCGTTGTGACATGGGACATGTAAGCCAAATAAACCATTTCCTCCCCAAGTTCCTTTTCATCAATGTTTTATCAGAACAGTGGAAAGTAAACTAGGACAGAGTAGTAATATTTTACAGATCAGATTTTTAAAAAACACTTTGAAATAAAAGAACTGTTATTCTAGTTCTCAAGGCATTACTGGGCTTGTAGTGTGACCAGGTAGCTCTCTTAATCATTCTTAATCAGATTTTCTTTAATTTTAGGTGTAATATTGAAAGGCACTGTAAAACAAAAGGTCAAGTTCTGCCGTTCACAAGCTGTATTTTAATCTAAGGATCTTACCTTCTTTGCCTCCTTTTCATTTTCGGTTGACTTCGTGTTTTCGGTTGACTTCGTGCTAAGTAATTTAGATAATGATGGTGGTGATGACAATTACTATAAAACCTAATAAAATCATGTAGATAAATTGCAGCTGTCAGTTTTTGAAGTGGAATCTAACTCAGTAGTTAATTATTGATAAATCTGATTTGGAGCTATGGCATTTTAGTTATTTCTAGCCTCATTATAGTGAGTACTATCATTGCTTTTAAGATTTCATGGTGGAGACAACCTTTTTGTTTTTTAAGACAGGGTTTCCCTACGTAGCTCTGGCTGTCCTAAAACTAGTTCTGTAGACCAGGCTGACCTCCAACTCATGTCCTCCTGCTTCTGCCTCTCAAGTGCTGGGATTGAAGGCATGTACCTCCACACCCAGCTTATGGAGACAACATATGAAGTTAGCCACTGAAAATAGTTAATGATCACAAAAGGATAAAAGGTAACAGGTAAAAAAGAAGTACCTGGTGGGCACAGTGGCACTTGCTTGGCTTGGGAGGTAATGGCAGGAGGGTGACCAAGTTCCAGGCCCAACTGAGTTATAACTGCCTCAAATATAATTAAAGGGGGATTCCAGATGGTAAGAAAAGCATGGGAAGGGTTAGGAGATATAGCTCTGTGGTAGTGTGTACCACCTAGAATACACAAGCCCTAACTTTATTCCCAGTATCACGAGGAACAAAATGTAAACAAGACATGTTACTATTGTAGCATGTATTTTGTTTCAGAAGGGATCCAGTTAGGTGGATAGTTTAGTTACAAAGGGTAGTAGGACAAAAATGAAGTCCAAAACGTTGTCTTCAGATAAATTACCTACTGAAAACTGTTTAAAGAAGTTGCTTTAATTTAAAGAAGAGTTTGGTTTTAAAGTGAGGAAGAAGCTACTGGAACAGTTTAGAATGGGGAATTTATAATACAGAAAAGGTTCTTGTTTTGGATAATTGAGCAGCTCTTTATAATAAGATAGGTGGCCACGAAAGGATAAGCTGTAAGCCAAAATGCAGTGGATAAAGAACTTGATGGAGAAGGAATAGAAGTTTGGAATGTGCACTGATTTGGGCATCCTTGGGAACATTCTTTTATCTTCTCTAGCCAGCAAACAAAGGAATAATCTATTCTATGTGAATTTTCTGTAATTGCACACAATATTCCTTCCTTGGCACAAGTTGCAATGATTTTCTTCAGACAGCAAGTCCAAACTAACCTAATGGAAAATTCCTAATGATAAACAGTTCATAAGTTATGTTTGTTTGTTTATTTATATGTTTTGAGATGGTTACCCAGGCTGGCTTTAATTAAACTGGAGATCTTCTTGTTGGGATTATATACGTATGTACATAAGTTTAAAATTTTACGACTTTCTGAGCACCCTCAGGAAATACAACCCTGGGACTTGATTCATCTCTTTGTCTAATATATTCACAATACATACATTCTCATCCTGTTTGTCAATCATAATTCAAAAGTTGTGTTCAATTTACCTTTATTTATTTTAGTGCCTTCAAAGTGTGAGCATAGTGATGCAGCAATTAGGATATACTAAAACAATCAGTAAGTGTTTCTTGTAAGTGGAAAGCAAAAGTTCTCAAAGGAGAGGGTGAATGATTGTGTTGAGAGCTACAGAAAATGATGACTATTGATATTAATCCCTTATACCTAATTTATAGATCAAATTTTATAGTAGATGTGCTTGTATAAGGAACACAAACCCCACCCTCACCCCCCACCCTACCCTTGTATATAGAGTTGGGTACTAATCTGGTGTCAGGCATTCACTACATCCAAGGTAGTAATTTAAGCATAGTCCTTGTGATTTTGCTTAGTAGCCCAATGATGGACATTCAGTAGCCACTATGCTTTAGAACCTTTTGAAAACTAGCTACTGTACTATTTTCCAGGAGATAATTTAAAGTTACCTGGAATTCCTTTATTTAAAGCATTTAAGCTTCATTTTGTTGCCTGCTTTCCTTCTAAAACCGTTAATTTCTTTCCTTCTGTATCTTTGAAGCCTACTCATTCTCTTATAGGAGTGCCCAAGGTTATTGTCTGTCACCTTTAGTGTCTGTTGACAAATATTAGTGACTAAGTCCTCTTCTCAGAAGATGAGCAGGTTTTTTTTTTCAACCTAATAGTGTTTGTTTTGGGAAGTATTAGAATGGTTAATTTCATGACTGGAGACAAACTGCCTGAGTTGAAATCCTTATTCTAATTAAATGATTCTCCCTGGGCAAGTTACTTAAGCATTTTGTGCTTTAATTTCCAGATGTGCAAAGTTTAGATACTAGTACTCATTTCAGGGGTTTGTTTTAGCAAGATGTGTATAATATTAGGTGGTAATATCTTTGCTATTTGCTAAATACTTTAATTGACCATAAAATAAAGTATAGATTTTTATGGCTTCTTATAGCCAACATCTAGCCTCCCAGAATATCAGACTCTGGGTTTTGCAGGAGTTCTACTACCTTCTTTTAATTTTTTTCCTAAAGATTAATTATTTTTCTAGTGCAAAATAGAAATGCTTTGCCTTCCTGTTTTACTGCTGTCCCTTGCTTGTCCTTTCTCTTGCCTTCCTTCTGTTTATTTAAGGTATTTAAAGAAACCCTGGCCAATTTTCTCTTTATTTTGTTTAGCTTCTGTGAGAGTAATAGACCAGAGGTCTCATAATTGTCACCTTAGAAATAGCATAGTTATTTTTTCCCATCATCTAGATGTTTCTCCCTCTCTTCCTCCTCCTTTAACTTCCTCTTCTTCCTCTTCTTCCTCTTTCTATTCCTCTACTTCCTCCTCTGCTACCTCCTCTTCCTCTCTCTATTCCTTTTTTTCTTCTCTTCCTCCTCTTCTTTTTCATCATCATCATCATCATTGGAACTCAATTGTTTGAAACATAAGCATGGACATTATGAAAAGAAGGGTTTAAGTCTTTTCTCTTCATTATCTTAATTTTTAAAATTATTCTTAGAGAATTTGTTTTTTAGAAGACATCATCCACCACCCCTACCTCTTTCTGCCCTCTCTCTGAAATGATCCTGAGATTTTAAAGGAGAAGATACAGTGTGTATGTTTGTGTGTATGTTCCATTTAGGGCTATGCATACTATCTATTTACTGTCTTTAACATGGCTGATATGGTACAATCGTACAGAGGAACATGAGTGCTGAATCAAGGAGTCAACCTCTGTTCATAGCCATTCATTAGGGATTTTTTTTTCTCTCAGAGTGCCTAATACCTGTGGGAGTAATTTTATGTTTCATCCAAAAGTGTAACCATCACAGAATATCTATTTAGGTCCTGAGCCTTATTTTTTAAAATACGTGTTTATCTTCAAGTTGCTTCCTATGTTTGCTCTTAAGCATTTTTTTAATGTATTTAATTTCTAAAGTCTTTTCATTGGTAAAGTTGGCCATTCTCTAGCCTCTAAACTGTTACTGTTGTAGCCTTTGGTTGTTAAAACTAGCTTTGTGACTTTGACATACTGTCTATTGTTGAAAAAGTGCCAAGATCAGTGTAAATAAATCTCTTGCTCAGGTGGTACATGCCTTTAATACTAGCCCGCACTCAGGAGGCAGAAGTAGGTGGATGTCTGAGTTTGAGACCAGCCTGGTCTACATAGTGAGTTTCAGGACAGCAGGGCTATGGAGAGAGACCCTGTCTTAATACCCAAGCTGTCTTTAACTGTAAATTATCCGAGTTTAGCTAATTTAAAACACAAACCTAGTTTTTAATATTCCAAACAGATGGAAGTAAAGGAGACTTAATTCCTTTAAAAAATAAGGATGATATTTCATCCATTTTGCTGTTTTTGTTACACAAGAGGATTAGCACTCCAGGAGGATCTTTGAGTTTTCTACATAGATTCCCATTAGGCTCGCCCACAGAGGAAGTAACAATTTGTGTGTGCTTGGTTTCACTTCCCTAGAGTGCTTTTGATATGCCATTACCACTTATTGATAACTTTAGTTTGGTGTCTTAATGAATAACAAAACTGAATTCTAGAGACTCATAGGTTCCCATCCTTTGATTGTCAGAATGTCATTTTTCCACTGAGGGAGATTGGTTTTCTAATAACTTTCATTAAGAAAGAGAATTGAGAAGAGTGGTATAATATCTAAAGGAAGATGGAGCCTGAAGCATTCTTTAATTAGCTATTTATATTTTCATGGGAAGTAATCACAAGGGTTTGATCCTTTCAAGTATTGAAGATTTCTATTTTAGAAAGTATCTACTTGGTGGCAAGATATTAATGACCTTAAATATGTCAAATCTTAGACTTTCAATACAACACCAGTCTCCCTTAATTGAAAATGTTATATCTGGGATTGAAGAGGTGGTTCAGCAGTTAAGAAGAATACTTATTACTCTTCAAGAGTATCCCATTTCAATTACTTGCACCCACATGCCAGCTCACAACTTTCTGTAACTCTAGCCCCAGGGGATCTGATACCCTCTGTCTTCCTCAGATACCAGGTGTGCATGTGGTGCGGACATACATACAGGCAAAACACCCATACACAATAAACAAACGAGTAAACAAATATTTTAAAAACTATTTAGGTGGAAATGTAATAACAGTGTACAGGTGCTTCAGACTTCTAAATGGAAATACTAAGTTTAATCTTAGCATTAAACTTCCTTTGTAATAGAATTTGCATTAGTTTTTTAAATGACTATTTCCTCTGTATATAAATTAGTCTAAAAGAAAATAAAACTTCTCAGAATTATTACAGAATTGAGTAAAATAGGGGTTGTAAAACCAAGTACAGCCAGCCAGGTGTGGCTCACACCTTTAGTCCCAGCAGGGGCCAGCAGATCCCTGTGAGTTTAAGGACATTTTGGTCTACATAGTGAGTTATAGGGTAGCCAGGGCTACATATTAAGACCCTATCTCAAAGACAAGCAAAGAAAACAAAAAACAAACAAAAAACCCCCCGAAAGCACACACACACACACTACACACACTAGCCCATACATATAACTTTCTCAACATCAAACAAGTGCAACCGTTTGGTTAGAGGATGGTGTAGGGAGAAGATATGTTCATCATTAAGATGCCTCTGATTGTTTCCAGAGTTTATATTTATGGAGACTAAGGGTGGGTTTTTTTTTTTGTTGTTGTTGTTGTTGTTGTTATAGGGTTCTTTTTAATTACTATAATACCTTTATAATAGAAACTAAGCATGGTAATATGCATATTATGTGTATGATACATAATGAGTCTAGTTTTAGTCTTTTCACTATATAAAGGATTAATTTTTTATACTGGTTATGATACATTTTTTGATTAAACATTGCACTTTGATAGAAACACATCATGAGAACACAATGAGTAGAGAAGTACGGTTGGTGAAATGTGGTCTCTCTGTGTGCCATTAGCATTCTGTGTGCCATTCAGCCTTAATGAGCTGAAAGGTTTGCTGTGGAAAGTTGCCCTTTAATGTATAACTCATATAAATAACAGCTAATGAGTGTTGGAGGAGAATAGAAATGAGGGAGTATGTAAACAGTGTAAAATGGGGGTTTCCTCCTATCTACGATAGTGCCTGCATCCTCCTAAACCTGTAGTTCTGTATCTACCTGTTAGTCTTTACCTTCTGGTTAATTTTCTTAGAGTTTGTACTTACAACCCAGATGCCTTAGTTATGACTACTTTTGTGCATAGAGATAGATGATTGTAACAGTAGGTGATTTGACCTGTTTCTGTGGCTTGTCTTAAATGATTAATTGTCATTACTTTTGGTCTTATTTTATCTTCTTTATAGACAAACACCTTTTTAGGAAACAATGTTTAGAGGAGACTTCTTGATCATTGCCAGTGAGGCCTGATCTTATAGTTCTGACTGTCCCTATTGATTGGGCTTACAGTTAGCACTGCTGCACCTGAGATGAACCCCTAATTCTGTAAACTCAGAAATCGGCCTGCCTCCGCTTCCCAAGTGCTGGGATTAAAGCCTGGTGGATATGCTTTTTCCGCTGGGCTTCTCACTTGTTCTCTAAGACAACTCCCCTCAATACCCCTTCTGCCATGTAGCTGCTTATTTGCCAAGTGGCTCTTTGCAGACCTACATTGCTGAACATGCTGGTCTAATTCAACAGCATGGATTTTTTTTGTCTTCCTCTTTTCTCTCTTCCCCTGGCAGGTACTAAGTTTTCCACCTGTGTGCCCTAAACTTTCTTCTGAATCTCTTTCTAAGTTGTTTTGTTAGTGAGAATAAGAACCCCAAAGTGGGAACTCCAAATTTCCATGTAATAATTAGGCAACTAAAAGGCATTGTAAAGAAGCTCCTGTTAGGATAGGAAACAAGTGACCATGTATGTTCAGGACTTTAGCAACCTTAATTCTAAGGGACTTGATTGATTGCTGAATCAACAAATACATAAAGGGCCACCTTTCCTTGGGTCTCATTTGGCCCATGACACCCTCATAAAGGGTCATGAAGCAAGGTTATGCCACAGAATATTTTCTATTTCTGATTGTTCATGTGCTCCTAATAAAGCAGTGCAGTTTCACACTGGCTACATGTCTTTGTCCTCCTGATTCACCATGGGCTCCTGTCCTAGCAGCAGCTTGTACCTAGGAGCTGAAGGGAGATCAAAACAAAATCGTGATGACTTTTAGTGTTTTCTGGTTATACTTGGTGAATTTAACCCAGGAGGTCCCCTCTAATATAGCCAGCAGTCTTTGAGCCTTTTGTCAGGACCGTGTAAGCATTATAAATTTTTATGGTGTATGTCTTTTGAATTGATCTTGTGGTTCTTACTCTAGGCTAACTTTTTATGTCTTATTTTTAACAGTGAACATAAAGATTCTGAAAAGAAACACAAAGAGAAAGAGAAAACCAAACACAAAGATGGAAGCTCAGAAAAACATAAAGACAAACATAAAGACAGAGACAAGGAAAAACGAAAGGAGGAAAAGGTACAGAACTTTCCCTTAAAGGGGAACAAAAGAGCTAAGATTTACTTTTATTTTGATTACTTTAAAAGCAGTAATGAAAGTAATTTTGTTATATCAACCCTTGGCCTTGGGACTAAAAAGGTCTGTAGAAGACTTCAGAGTTTGGCAGTACTGTAGGTAAAACAAAACAACTAAACACTGGCTTCCTTGCAGTGTACTCACTAAACTCCCCACTCCCCCATCAAAAAAGACTTTAGATTCAACCTGTCTGAAACTATGATAACCACATTATTTAATACCATGTCTTTCACAGTACAGTAACTCTGTTTATTTCATACTACAATGTGGATATAATGTTTCTGGAAACATTTTTTTCTGTTTTAGGGAAAGTTTTGTTTTTGGAAGAAGACCTAAAGCTTTACTGGGTCTCTTTTGATGAAAAGATCGAAGGTTCTGGGGCTAGGTCTGTACTTAGTTGATAGACTAAGTTTGACTAGCTTGTAGGAAGTCTTGTGATTCCCAACAATACCTAAATCAGTTGTGTTTGTGCATGCCTGTTATCCCAGCACTTGGGAGTTGGAGAGATAGGAGGAGTAGCAACTCAAGGTTATCTTAAGCTACAAAGTGAGTTCAAGTTGATTCCCAATCTGGGATGTATACCCTGTCTCAAGAAAGAAGATTCTTGAATGAAACTCAGACACTGGGCAGTAGAGACTGGAACAAGACATCTTTGTTTACTCCTGACTTGCAGTCCCCACCTATCTCTGAGCCAATGCACTGATCATTTTGTGTCTTTTCAGAGATCCCGTAGCTGAGGGTCATCCCTTTGTCTGTGTGTTTTTGAATGATTTGTTGTATCTAACAATTATGAAAAAGAAAGTTGTAGATGGGAACACACACACACACACACACACACACACACACACACACACACACACACACACTAGAGAGAGCAGGAAATAGACTAGTCTATTTTATTTTGTTTTTAGTGGTTTTTTTTTTTCCCTCTGCTGCTAGCAGCAAATTTTTTCAGTAGTGGATATATTTACTGGGGAGATGAAATCTACTGTTGTTTTAAGATTGAAAAGTTGCTCTTTTGAGGAAGAACTTTCTCAATCAATTTCACCTAGAATTGTCAAAAAACAGCCTTGGGAAAATGTCTTTAGTTGACCTGCTTCAGTTTTGCTAACAAAAAGAGTCAGTCCAGGATCAAGATGCTCCAAAATAGCCTGACATGGTCTTGGACTTTCTGAACACTCAGTGGCTGTGATTATCAGCACAAGACATGAACAGTATTGAGCCTGTCAACATTCTGTCTTGGAGAAGGGTAGAAACTCATTAGGTCTCTTCCTTGAATACTACCATCCGTATATGGTTATTAGAGGGAGGAGAGACATTTTCTCAAGTGGTATAGTCACTGGTAAGGTGCCTATCTATACTTTTGTAAGCAATCCTGATTCAACTTAGTGGGACATCCAAAAGAAGGAAGAAAAGACAAGTCATGGCAGTGGAAGAGACTGCTTAGGAAGGGGATCATTAGAAATGGGGGGTGGGATGAGTAGCAGGTAGATCAGAGTACCTCATATACTTGTATAAATAATTAAACCTGTTTTATGTATAATGAGTATATGCTAATAAATTTAAAGTCTTCCAAATTAATGGTAATATTCTTGAATAAGAGATTTTTGTCTTGTTTTAGTGTTAAATACGTTCAAAGCACTTACTGAGTGGCTGTGGTTTTACCTTGCAGATTAGAGCTGCTGGGGATGCAAAAATAAAGAAGGAGAAGGAAAATGGCTTCTCTAGGTAAGACCTTTTGCTATAGTATCCTTTTTGGGGTCGGGGGTGACTCTGCATTGCTTTTCCAACATGAACTGAACTAGCCACCTTTACGCTTCAAAAAAAGTCAGTATTAAGAGTACTTGACCTAGGCCAACTTTGCTTTTTTATAGTTCTAGTTAGTGAGACTAAACAGTGTTTATACAGAAATTTACTAGAAATGGATTCTCTTTCTCCTCCTCTTCCTCTACCACCATCATCTTTACCACTACCACCACATCACTCTAAGATAGTTGACTTAGAGGATCCCCATCTCATCGTTTGTGAATGGTAGTCTTCTGAAGTTCAGCGTGGCTTGAACTCATATCCAGCCAAGCCTGACCTTGACTCCTGTTCCTTCTTACAGACGTGTGCAACTGTACCCAACTGATTTTAAAAAAGAAAACATTAGATTTTTAAATTTTACGTGTATGGATAAATGTTTTGCTCATATGTATCTGTGCGCTGTGTGCATTCCAGATTTCCATGGAGGTAAAAATAAGGTGTTGGATTCCTGGAACTAGGGTTATAGATGGTTGTGAGCTTCCCTGTGAGTGTTAGATAAATCTGGCTCCTTTACAAGAAAAAGTGCTCTTTATAAGTGCAGAGCCATCTCTCCAGACCCCCAGCTTACTCTTTCTAGTTAGTGTAGGTTTCATAATGTTATTGTACTTTGCTCAAATTCCATATTAATATATATCTCTTCCATATTAAAATCTATTTAAATCTAGATTCTGCAAAGGAAAGAAAATATGACATTCTTTTTTCTCCCTTGCCTTAAGCCTCTCCTTTATACTCCCCCTTCTATTTTTATAAAAATTTTAAGATTTTTTTTTATGTATATGAGTGTTTTACCCTCATGTATTTCTATATACCATGCCCATGCTTAGTCACCATAGAAGTCAGAAGAGGACATTGGATCCCTTGGAACTTGAGTTAACAAATGGTTGCGAACCACCATATAGGGGATGCTAATAATTGAACTTATGCTTTCTGGAAGATTTGCAAGTGTTCCTAACCATTGTGCCATCCCTCCATCCTCTTTCATAACACATTTTTAAAAATTGAGGTTGTTTTTGCATAAGAGAGAAAGTATGGTATTTGTTTTTTAATTTTTTTTCCTGCAAATAACACAATGTTATTCTTTATACTTGAATAAAATTCCATTGTGCATATACCATATTTTCTTTATCCATTAATCTATTGATTAGCATCTATACTGGTTCTGGATTTAGACTATTGTGGATTTACAGACATCCATGTTGTATGGTATACTGATGAATCTTCACTTGGGTATACACCAAGGAGTATTATACCTGTGTCATATCCTGGATCTGTTCTTAGGTAGAGTCCTTTATAGGATTTCCATAGTGGCTGTACCAGTTTACATCCTCATTAAAAAATTTTTTTCTTTATCATATCACTGCTTATCATTGAAGGAATTCAGGGCAGGAAGTGGAGGTAGGAGCTGGTGCAGAGGTCATGTAGGGGTGCTGCTTACTGGCTTGCCTATCATGGCTTGTCCAGCCTGCTTTCTTATAGTGCTCAGGACCAGCAGCCCAGAGGTGTTCCTACACACAATGGACTGGGCCCTCCTACATTAATCACTAATTAAGAAAATGTCCTACAATTGTATCTTAGGGAGCCTTTTTCTCAGTTGAGGTCCCCTCCTTTCAGATGACTGTAGCTTGTGTCGGTCAGGTGGACGTAAAACTAGGCAGGGCACCTACTTTATGTTATTTAACACAAGCTTGACATTCTAGTAATCATTAACTAGCTGTTTTGTTTTCTCCTTAGTCCACCACGAATTAAAGACGAACCTGAAGATGATGGCTATTTTGCTCCTCCAAAAGAGGATATAAAGCCACTGAAGAGGCCTCGAGATGAAGATGAGTATGTATCTCTTCCTTTTTGATTAAAGTGGAACATTTCAAGAAATTTCAGTTTTAATAGAGTGATTGTTGCTGCCTTATTAACAATCGTAAAAAATTGGAACCAACCTTGTTCATCAATAGATGAATGGATAATGAACATTTGATATGTGTGTGGATAGTATAATGTGCTACTCAGCTATAAAGAAAAATGAAATTAATAGTTTTGTAGGAATATGGATGGATTTAAAATGTATAGTATAATATTAAGCAAGGTCACGTAATCTCAGAAAGAAAAAAACCCCACGTTCTCTCTTGGACTCTACCAATACTTTGAAGAAAGAGAATAGGAAAGGCTAAATAATTGAAAGGGATGAGAAGTACTGAATGCATTATAGAAGAGGATATAAAGCTAATTGTTTTTCTACTGCTGATTTGTTGTGGATTCTTCCCCCCCCCCCCCCCATGGTAGATAAGGCCTTAAACTACATTCAATACTGAAAATGTAAAATTGAACAAAGTTGTAGAACTTGATTCTTAGTGCCTATTCTAAATATAGATGTTCATTGAGCTAGATCTGGTTAGTTTTAATCTGGTAATTTGGAAGGTTTTTTTTTTTTTTAATAAGTTTATAAAAGAGAAGAGATACTTCAACAATTGTAAAAAAGAAAAGGCCTGAGCCAGGCATGATGGCACCTGCCTTTAATCCTAGTACTCAAGAGGCAGAGAGGCAGGTGGCCCTCTAAGTTCAAGGCCTGCCTGATATATAGAGCAAGCTCTAGGACAGCCAGGGCTACACAGAGAAACCCTTTCTTAAAAGAAAAACAAATGTAAAAGGCTGTTTTAAAAATACATATGTGTGTATCTATAATGAATAAAAATATATTAGTTGGCATTTGTGGTTAATAGACTGATTTATAAGAATTGGGTTTGCTAATAAGCAAATTAATTTATGGGTTATGTATAATGTGTTTTTTCTTATTAAAAAATAATGCATATTTAGTTAGTATAGACATTTCAAACCATACAGAATTAGTGAAGGGTAGATTATTTTAGTCCCTTGAAAGTTTTTCAATTTTGTACCACAAGTAAATTGAGAAATACTGGGCTAGGGATAAAGTTGGTAGAGTGCTTATCTACCACCTAGAAAGCCATAGGTTGACCCCAGCACCTCATAAAACTGCGTGTGGTAGTACACACCTCATATACCACCAGCATTTGGGAAGTGGAGGCAAGAGAATCAGAAATGCAGTCATTCTTGAGTAAATAGTGAATTTGAGGCTAGTTTGGGCTACATGAGGCTCTACCTCAATTCTTGTTTCTTCTAGGATCTATGCCTTTTGATATATAAGGGAACCTTCAATGTACAGAGATAGTGAAGTTGATATTGTTATTTAAGGCTTAAATTTACCTCTTTCCTAGATCCATCCAATGATAATGTATTCTATTTTACTGGTTTGAGTATGTAGCTTACTATATTCTATGAATAGTCACAGGATTTAAAATAGCATGGCTGAGGCTGTAGCACAGTTGATTGTGCTTACCTTGCATGCATGAGGATCTGAGTTTGATCCAGAGCACATACAAATTTCAGGTGTGCTGGAACATGCTAGGGCTGGGAAAGGCAGAGACAGGAGAATCCTTAGGACTTGCTGGCTATTTAGTTTGGCTTAATTAGTGAGCTCCATGCTCCTGAGAAACCATGTCTCAAAGGAGATTGAGATTGTTCTTTAGGAGGATAGTACAAGTTGTCCACTGGCCTACACATGAATATGAGCACTCAGACATATGTACATATAATGTTTAAAAATCAAATATATTGGCTAGAGCTGTAGCTTAGTGGTTAAGAGTGCTTGCTGTTCTTCTGGAGAACGTCTATATCAGGCAGCTCTTTATAGCGTTATATCTACTGGCATCTAGTCTGTTTCTGTCTTTTATTTATTTATTTTTTATTTTATGTCAGGATCCTGAACATTTATATGTGTACCACATGCATACCTAGTAACCCACAGAAGCCTAAAAAGTGCATCAGATCCTCTAGAGCTGGAGTTACAGATTGTTGTGAACTGTCCCATGTGGGTGCTGGTAACTAATCCAAGGTTCTCTGCAAGAGCAGCCAGTAGTCTTAGCAGCTTGAACATCTGTCCAGACCTTAATCTCATCTTTACTACTGTAGAATGCCCATTGAGGATAACAGCAGTCACACCTGTCGTGGAGACTTCAAAGATCTAATCCTAATCCTGTAGATGAGAACTCTTGAGTCATAGTTGCATTAACTGTATATTCATGTTCCTCTTTCTAGTGCCGATTATAAACCTAAGAAAATTAAGACAGACGATATCAAGAAGGAGAAGAAAAGAAAACTAGAAGAAGAAGAGGTTAGTAAAAGTTTTTGAGGCTTACATTTATAGAAAACAGCCTTAAAATGAGATTTTTTTTTTAATTTTTAAAAATTTTTGTGTGCGTGTGTGCACGCACATCATGATGTACATGTGGAAGTCAGAGGACAGTTTTGAAATTCAATTTCTCCTGGAAATTGAACTGGGGTTATTAAGTTTGACAGCAAGTACCTTTAACTGCTGAGTCATCTCATTGATCCTAAAATAGCTCTTGAGGCCAAATGAGTTTTAGAAATTTTTTGGTTTGTTGTAGTAACAAGAGTGGGGAAAAGTTTTGCAAACAAGTTGTGGCTGTGACACTGAATGTGCCAAGATTTTGAAATATCCAGAGTATCAGCCACCCTTGGGTCTGCACTTTGTCTTTCCATAGCTTTTGTTGATACTGATAGAGAAAGTATGGCACCTGTAGGTATGCAGAAAAATGTTCATAAGAAATATTTGACTTAACAACTCTGAAGATTCTGTCTTAACAGTATTTCATGTCCGATGAAGCATGCTCTTTCCTCATTTTAAATAACTGCCCTGATTTAAAGTCCTTTTAATGAGTGCCCTCTTGGTTGTAGCATGAAATCTAAACTCTGGAGCACCACTCCTCAATCTTCCCTATGCATCCCTATGCTCACCTTGCTCTGGCCATACTGGCTGCCATTGTACACCAGATTTTGTACTTCAGAGTTCTGTGTGTAGTACATGCTCTTCTTCTGTCTGGAACACACATTATTTTCTCCCTTCTACTGTTTTATAATCTTCCTTAATTTCTTAACTTTAGTTCAAGTGCTTTTTCCAAGGATCATATTTGGTGCTTGTGGTAGATACAAATAGAATAATGTAGTTCTTTCCTTTCCTTTCCTTTTTTTTTTTTTTTTTTTTTTTTTTTTTTTTTTTTTTTTTAATTTCTTGTACTAAAGAGTAGCTAGCAAGAAAATTTTTAAAAAGACGCCAGCAATTCCTTAGGCTCTTAAGTAGAATTCTTAACTTTAATGTTCTTTCTGTGAGGTTAGTCAGTGTTGTAGACAAAATGAGCTTAAACGTGGATAGATTAAAAAGTACCAGCAGTAACCATAGTGATGGTGGTACAGGGGCTTTTAAGATTACTATCTAATGATGAGGATGGTGGTACACACCTTTAATCCCACCACTCAGGAGGCAGAGACAGGAATATGTGAGTTTGAGGCTACATGGGGATACATAGTGAGACCTTGTATTCAGGGGCACAGAAAAGGTAATTTGATCAGGTATGGTGACTGCAAAATTGTAATCTAAGCACTTTGAAGACTGAGGTAGGAGAATTATGAGATCAAAGTCTAGCCTGGGCTACACAGTGACAACTAAAAATGCCATTTATCACAATATTAAGAACTTGATGTGCAGGCTGGAGAGATGGCTCAGTAGTTAAGAGCATTGACTGCTTGCTCTTCCAGAAGTACTGAGTTCAATTCCCAACAACCACATAGTGGCTCACAACCATCTGTAATGGGATCCAATGCCCTCTTTTGGTGTGTCCGAAGAGAGCTATAGTGTACTCGTATACATTAAAAAACAAAACTTGATATGCATATTTAAATGTGCATTTAGATATTTATTTCATCTAGTCAGTTTTCTACATAATCTATTTTTTAAATTTTTATGTCAACCACCAGAAGTAATATGACTCCATCCTTACTGGCAAATGCCTAAACTTGGGGTTTAGAGGGATTGATCATTTGTTAGAGGTTGTATAGGTACTGAATTGTATAACCAGAATTTGTTCTCAAATGCCGTGTGGGTCTAGAGCCAGCACACTAGCTGCCATGTTATCCTATCTCCTGCTGTAAGAATGGGCTGGTCCTTTTACTTCACAAGAAGGAAGAAAGGTGTTTAAATGTCCATGGGGATGGTGAGCTAAAGAGATAATCAGGTCCTGCAGTTAGAAGGTTGTAGTTTTTCAGATCATTGGTGTCTGCTTAGCAGACATTCAAGTTAATGAGAACTAGTTTATGGAACTGTTAGTGAGATGTTGAATAGCTGTTACAGTACACAGCCACTCTATTCTCATTTAGATCATCAGTACAGACTAGTAAAAGTCAAGTTCTTCTTGTAATACGTTGCTTTGCCTTTATGTAAAATGGCTGCACTCTTAAACAGTTTGGAAAAGGGACAGGTTTTTTTTTTTTTTTTTTTTTTTTTTTTTTTTTTTACTTTTTTTGTGTAGCATCCCTCTCCCTGTAGAAAAATACAGGCTGAAAGACTAAATATTGATGCACAGTTCTCTTACTGTAGGGGACCCCAGGTGTTAGAATTAATCACTAAACTTCACTCACTAGCATTTGTTTCTTATTTTTAATTTGTCTCTGGGATTGTTCTGTGAACAGTAGTTTCTCTGATGGATCAATTTTAAATGATAATATAAAAATAGGAATATTTTACATTAGTGAGGTAATAAGTTTTTTTTTTTAATGTTATTTTTGTTTGCTGTGTCATAACTGACAAAAGCAATTTAAAGACAAGTTTATTTAGGCTTACAGCTTGAAGAAATATATTCTAATGTTATGGTTGGAGGAGTGAAGTGTCTGGTCATGTTGCACAAACAGCCAGGTCTTCAGTCTATGGGATGCTGCTGCCTACAATTAATAGTGGGTCCTCTTTTCTGAGTTAACCTTTGGAATATGTCTTTGGAAATAGTCTCACAGGCATGACGGGTGTTTTCTTAGATTTTAGTCAAGTTGACAGTGAAGATTAACTGTCACAAGTTTACCCCTTAATTTGATACAAAAGCACAGATACAAAAGCACACTTGCCTCCTAACATTTTATCTGTGTCTTCCTTGGTTTATGGCCATCTCATTTTGCAAAATACATTTACTCTCTAATTCAAAGTCCTGATTATCTCAACAGTTTCAACACTGAAAGTCTTGTCTCTTCTAAGATTCAAGGAAATCTCCTAATTCTGAGTTCTTGTGAAATCAAGAATAAATTATACACTTTCAATATACAAGGACACAAAATAAACATTACCATTTCAAAATAGAGAAGACAGAGCAAGAAAAGATCAGACAGAAGCAAGACTGAAGTACAGCAAAGCAAACAAACACCAAAGCATATACAGCTCTGTGTCTATCATCTGCTGTTTTTAGTAGCAACATTCGGACTCCAGTAGGCTTGGGTACCTTCTTCTTTCTTGTACTGTCACCTGCAGTAGACTGTCCCTTGGCTACCTATTCTGTGCCTGTACCTTTTATCAGTGGAGGTCCTATGATTCTACCATTTCCAACATCCTAAGGCTCTGTTAAAACTTGGGCTTTACCTTTATGGTTTCACTTAATGTTTTTTGGAGCCTTCTAAGGAATCTGACCCTGCTATATTATACATTGGTTGTTTTTAGTTTCTGCACCCTTGGTGTAAGCCTTTATGATGTTTTGACTTGGATTTTGCACTCCCACAAAATTGGCATCAAGATATTGGTAAATTCTGCTTCAAACTGGAAAATCTGACCTCTTCTACAAAGTTGTTAGGCCTCTGTGTGCTTTGGTTGCTGAGTCTGATACAGTTCTTTTCTTTCTTTCTTTCTTTCTTTCTTTCTTTCTTTCTTTCTTTCTTTCTTTCTTTCTTTCTTCTTTTTTTGTTTTTTTTTTTTTTTTCTCTTTTTTTTGTTTTTTTTTGAGACAGGGTTTCTCTGTGTAGTCCTAGCTGTCCTGGAACTCACTCTGTAGACCAGGCTGGCCTCGAACTCAGAAATCCACCTGCCTCTGCCTCCCAAGTGCTGGGATTAAAGGTGTGCACCACCATGGCCCATCGATACAGTTGTTTTCAAGAGGGAAACTTATTGTTCCTGTGTAAAGTAGTAGATTTCTCCTATATGGTGTCATCATCTTCTTACTGGTTACAGTTACTTTGACTGCACCTGCTCTAGCTACAACTTAAAATTTTATCATTCTTCTTTCCTGGTGAAATTACACATTTTTTTTCCTTATCTTGGCTGACTAATCAGTGAGTGGGAACCATGCCATAGTTTGGTTTTATGCCGTTTTGAAATTTCTTCCACCAAAAAACCTATTCTATTATTTTTAACTTGACCTTACTAATATTTTCAGAACACAGGCAGAATATAGCCAGATTATATTCCTAAATATGTTAGTAACAGATGCTAATCCAGTCCCTCATGTAATCTGCCCCTCACAAGCTGTATTTCTATCAGCATTTATGTCTTCCACACTCCCACCAGTATGGTCCATCAATCTTTATTTACAGCATTCCAGGGCTTGTCCATTTCGTGGCCTGAAACTTCTACATTCAAATGGATCCACAAAGCAACTCAGCAGTTCTACAAACCACCCAGTTGGGTAGAGCAGCAGCTCCACTTCTCAGTATAAATTTCTTGTAGTAGTTACTTACTGCTATGACTAATTTTGTAACAAAATCAACTTCTAGGAAAAAGGCTCATGTTTTTGACTGTGATTTGAGGCTATAATCTTTCAGGGTATACATATATGGTATCAGAATTATAAGGTAGATGGTCATATTGTATCTGCACTTGGGAAATAGAGAGGTGAATTGCTCTTATTCTACTTACTTTCTTTTGCCCCCCACCCCCCATTCAGTCTAGGTTTCCAGGTTTATATGAAACATTTTTTATTTACTTTTAAATTTATTATTACAGATTTATTTTTATTTTATGTATGTGTTTCTCATGAGTATGTATGTTCACCACATGCTTGTCTCACATGAACCAGAAAGAGGGCATCAGCCCCCTGGAATTGGAATTAGTTAGTTTTAAGCCACCATATGAATCCTGGGAACCAAACCAAGTCCTCTCTGCCTCTCTGCAAGAACAAGTGCTGTTAACATCTGGGCTGTCTATCCCTTCCATTTCATTTCATTTCATTTCATTTCATTTCATTTCATTTCATTTCATTTCATGTGTATGAGACTTGCCCGTGTGTGTGTGTGTGTGTGTGTGTGTGTGTATGTATACATATACCGTGTGTGTCGGGTGCATGCAGAAGTTAGAAGAGAACATCAGATCTCTGGAATTGGAGTTTAGATGATTGTGAACTACTATGTATGCGGCAAACCAAACCAAATAGCCTCTGCAAGAAGAGTCAGTGCTCTTGAGTGCTGAGCCACCTCTCTAGTCTCTATTTTTGTTTTATTTGAGATGGTTCTCACAGTGTAGTTAGTCCTGGCCAAACTGGAGCCTCCTGTGTAGATCAGATTGGCTTCAGACTCAAAAAGATATCTGTGCCTCTGCCTCCCGAACACTAAGATTAAAGGTGTATACTACCCCTAGCCTATTTTTGTACTTTAAGATAGAGTTTTACTCTGTGACCCAGGCTGGCCTTAAACTCTTGGCAGTCCTTTTGCCTCACCCTTGACTACAAGGATTTTTAGACAACGAGCTACCACTTTCCACCAACAGAATATTTTGATGCTGTTCTTCTACTTGCACACTTGTATTCCTCATAGCCACTTATAGTGTAATAGTATAACATTTGCTTTTTGTCCTTAAAATCATTGCCTAAAGACCTAAGCTTATCACTTCTTTGATTCCCATCTTATTATAGGCTCACAGGATTTTCTCTAGCCATTTTCATTCATCATATTCTGTTGGTTTTTGTTTGATTTTAAAATATACTTAGGGTTTCATCATGCTCAGCAACAGCTATCTAATCTTGATCAAATGGCAAACTGATTTGAGAAGAGAGGAAACCAAGTAGTTTCTAGCTGTGTCATTCCATAAATCATCTTTCATTGCTATATAAAACTTACCAAGTAAAGCCTCATGTGATGCTGAAAAGGTAGATCAAAGTTAAGAAATTCTTGAGAAGTTAGATTCTGTTGAGTCTGGCTCTTTTCCTGTTGAGTCACATTTTTGCTGGGATATGTGTTTTGTATTTGTCTTTCTTTAATAGTAAATTTTACTCTTAGGTTTGAAGCTTTTTTTTTTTTTTTTTTTTTTTTTTTTTAATTTTAGAGTCTCAGAAATACACACATACATACCCACAGTTGACCTCAAACTCATAAAGATCCCTCTTCCTCTGTCTCCTGAATACTAAAATTGAAGGTTATGCTACCCCCAGCCTATTTTGTGTTTTTAAGATGGATTCTCACTTTGTGACACAGTCTGGCCTTGAACTCCTGTGACTAAGTCACTGCTGTTTAGACACAGACAGGGTACTCTCAACTGCAGACTTCATCCCTTGTTCCCTGCCTTCCAGTTCCTGTCCAACTTCTCTCCCAATCTTGCCTCTTATTTATTGTTTGTTTTAATCCACTGAGTCCATTTAGTATTTCCTTAGAACATGGGTTTGGGTGTGGAGCATAGTTAGCCTCTGAGGACCTGAATCCTTGAAGACTCTTCCCTAACCTAGCAGAAAAGTTTTTGTTTTTTTAAGACAGGGTTTCTCTGTATATATTCTTGCACTCTGTAGATCAGGCTGGCCTCAAACTCAAGAGATCCACCTGCCCCTGCCTCCTTAATACTGGGGTTAAAGGTGTGTGCTACCACTATGCCTGGTTTTGTTTGTTTGTTTGTTTGTTTTTGGCATGCTCTTACTATGTATCCAGGCTGAACTCATGACAGTCCTGCTACAGCTTCCTCAGTGCTAGATCAACAGGTGTGTACCATCATGCTTGACTGGTGTTCTTTTATTTTGCCACTGTGAGCAGTTCCTGGTGAGAATACTCTGTGTATATAAGCAATAAATAGTAACTGAGTCACAGAATTCCCTTTCAGATCAAATACTAAATCTTTATTGCATGTCTTTTCTATACTTTGTAGATTTGAAGAGATTAAAGATGAACACATTTTAAAGTAAATGAGGAAAATACCCTGGGATTATTGTCAGTTCCCCAGGCTTTCCCCATATGGTATTCCTGAATAATTGTTTGCTAGAGGGATTGGGGGAAATATTGACTCAGTTGTAAAATATCAGTCAATTTTTCTCTTTTGATGGTGGGGAGGAATTAAATATAAGATCTTCTCCAGTTCCAGCATTTTTTTATTCATAGTTTTTCTTCCTAGTGGCTTCCAAAAACAGCCTCTAGGCGTGTAATTAGTACTAACTTAAGTGCTTTCTGTCTGTCTTTTTTTTTTTTTTTTTTTTTTGTAGGATGGCAAACTTAAGAAGCCCAAGAATAAAGATAAAGATAAAAAAGTCACTGAGCCAGATAATAAGAAAAAGAAGCCGAAAAAGGAAGAGGAACAGAAGTGGAAATGGTAACATCTCAGCACTGGGTTAAGATGTCAGCACTTTCATTGTACAGCTCAATTAAACAAGAGTTGAAATATTAAGGTTAATTTTCTGACATTTGATGGAGAAGTACTTACAGACTCTCTAGAAGAAAAGATAAATTTTCAGATCCTAGTAATTTACTAGCTCTAAATCTAGTGGACCTCAAAATTAGTTTCTTCTCATTGAATAGAATTGAATGTAGAATTAGCCTATATATAGAAGGGACTTCAAAATGTGTTCATTCATTCATTCATTTCAAATTGTACTTAGTAGTAGTATAATATATCAGTGCATATATACTCTATGTAATGTTTAAATCAGGCTAAGTCTACCTGTCTCATCATATATTCTATCTTTATGCTGAGAATTACCAGCATACTTTCCCGTGTCTTTTTGAAGTATTCAGTTCATTATTGGTGTTAGATAGAAATGTATTTACTACATAAAGTGTTTTTTTCTTCTTCTATAAATCATGTTCATGCCAATTTGTTAAAACAACAGCAAAGGAAAACTCCACACAAAAATCTTTGTGAATATTTGTGTAATTGTAAAAAAAAGTAGGGATCTTTTGAAGCAAAATATAACAGAACCATAACAAAATTACTAACTTGACATGTCAAAGCTGGAGTAACAAACCAGTTGGTAAATTGCTTGCTGCACAAGCATAAGGACCTGAGTTCAGATCCCTAGAACCCATGTAAAAAGCAGAACACAGCAGGACACATCTGTAATCCTTGTGCTGAGGAGGCAGAGACAGCCAGATTTCTGCAGTTTGCTGGCCAGCCAGCCTAGCTAGATTCAGAAAGTCCATGTTCAATTACAGAACCTGTTTATTATGAAAAAAATGAGGTGGACAGCAATGAGGAAGACACTTGACCTCTGTCTCTTGCATACACACATAAACACATGTGCAGGTGCACAAGCACATGCACTACCTTGGGAATACACACGTGTAAATCTCATACCTTCCCAAAAACATACCTGCAAACAGTTAAAAATTTATCAAGGGGAGAAAAAACGATGATGTATGTGGGTTGAGTGTGTATCACAGTGTGTGAAGGCCACAGGACAACCTTTTTTGGAATTGTTATTCTTCTTTCTTCCCCCTATAAGTAGATGCTAGGGACCCAACTCAGGTTGCCAGGTTATAAAAAAATCACCTTTACTTTCTGGGTTTTTTTTTTTTTTTTTTTTGTTAGTTTGATTTTTTTTTTTTTAATTGGAAATTTTAGGCAGTGAGATTGCTCATTGGTTAAGGGCACCTGTTGCCAGGCCTGATCACCTGGATTTGATCACCAAAACACACATGGAAGGAAGAGAACTAATTCCTGCAAATTGTCTTCTGACTGTCACTTTTGTACTATTGCTCTATGCATGCACACAAGCTAATGTTTTTTTTTGTTTGTGTTTGAAATCTAAAGTACTCTACACCAGACAGCTTTATGCCATTAAAAAAAATAAATAAATCTAGGGCTAGATAGATGGCTCAAGTGTTAAGAATAATGCTGTTCTTTCAGATCGGAAATCAGTTCTCAGCATCCAAATCAGACAGCCAATAGTCTCCCGTAACTTCAATATAAGGGGATCCAGTACTTCTGGACTTTATAGACACTCTCACCCCTTTCCTTCCCATACTTGTACATACAAATAAATAATAAATTCGTATAAAATAAAATTCAGGCTAGGAGTCAGTTGGTAAAGTACTTGCCCAAGAGTTTGAGTTTGATTCTTGGTACTCTATGTGCTTAAAATTCTTGTGCTGGGAAGGCAGAAATGGGTACATTTTTAGGGCTCCCTGACTCTTGTTTATATCAGTCATTGAGTCCCAACTTCCAGTGAGAAAGACTATCTCAAGAAACTAGGTGGAGAGTCAGAGTATTGAGTGCCTTTAATCCCAGCATAGGTAGGAGGGTTTTTGTGACTTAGAGGCCAGCCTGGTCTACATAGTTCGTTTCAGGACAGCCAGGACTATGTAGAGTCCCTGCCTCAAAACAAAACAAAAAAATGTGAAGGTGAATGACTCCTAAGGAACAGTGCTTGAGGTTAGCCTCTCATCCATATGTGCTCTGTGTGTGTGTGTATACGCAAGCGCATGTGTGCACCTATGATGAGCACACACAATTACTAAAGGGATATATTTATAATACAAAGGGCTAGTACTTTTGTTAAAAAGTTCTTGCAAGACAAGTTTGAAAGACAGTGCAAAAGTGAGGAACATAGTTCGTCAGTGCAAATAAAGGGATTGTAAACATTGGTAATTGAACAAGAAATCAGATGCAAAGAAAATTCGATAATTTTTATCTGTCTGTGGGATTGGGAAAGATTATTAAGTGTAGGTGTTAGAAAGCTTGTACATTTGAAGATAGAGGTAGATGTTAGCAATGACAGGTTAGTTTTCAGAAGGACATTAGTGTAGAACTTTTATTTTCTACTTTGGGAATTTTTTGTTGAAAGTTTTCAAGTGGGCCAGAGATTGAGTCAGAAAAAAATGTCCTTTACCTATCTTTCTACACACACACACACACACACACACGTATCTGCACACATGCATAATATATATATATATAAATCAATCCTTGGAGTAACCATAACCTTTACTCACAGTTTGGTTTGTTCGTTCCAAACTCATTTATGTGTTAACTCTGATGTTCCCAGCACCTCTGAGCAATGGGAAACAGCAGTGCCCAGGGAGGCAATAGGGAGCAGTAGAGCAGAAATGTTTCTATACTTAGTGATTGGCTTGTTGCTATGAGGTCTTGGAGTTAAAAGGGAAGTGTAGAAAAGGAATATGACAAAGCAGTGGAACCCTGTCCTTCTAGGGATCAAAGTAAGACAACAAAATAATGTATGTTTTTATTTTCTTAGGCTTTTATTTCACTTTTCATTCATCATTTCCCTAGAATTGTTCACATAGTGAACCTCTTTTTTGTTTGGAGACAAGCTTTATATTCTATGTTGCCTTTGCCAGTGCTGGGATTAAAGGTATATGCAAACACAACAGGCTTTTATAAAAGGCTTTAAATACTCTTTAACATAAATGATTAAATAAATTAGGAGTTACTATTGGGAATCATGTGAATGTTTAAGTGAGTAATTGCAGTCTGGATTTGCCTCCTAGGTGCTCAGGAAATGTGAACTGGATTTCCTTGTTATTAGGATATAGAGGGACTTTCTTGGACCCACCAACAATATAAATAACAAGGAGGCTTCTAATAAAGTTTAAGGTTTAGGCCTTTGGCTGGGGCAGTCTCCCAGCTACTTCATCTAACTTAACCTGACTACCTTGCCTATGATCCATCACATATCTGCTATCTCATATATCTCTGTCTGTTCCCTGCTGTGTCTGCTTTGGAATCTTCCATATCTGCTTTTCTCTACCCAGAGTTTTTGCAGGCCCCCCTTCCTGCCCAACTATTGGCTATCAGCTCTTTATTACAACCAATCAGGAGCAAGATGACCTCTGATACAATTCTAGATTGCCTTAAGGGAGGTGAGTTGAGGAAGGACAGATGTTCACAAAATTAAAAAAAACAAAACAAACAAACAAAAAAACAACCTTAATGATGGGCCAAAGAAGTGGCAATACCAGAATCCTGCTAGCACTTAGTCACTACAAATTAACAATTGAAAGAGCAGAGATACACCTTCATACAAAGTAAAAAGCAAAAACTACTCTAACACGAGGAACTCCCTGTGGGCCCCAAAACCTTAGTGTAATCTTTGTGTATAGAATCAGGTGTCTTTGAGGTCTTTAGTGTCCCAATTTTATTTGGGAGGTTGAAATCCTTATCAAGTGTTGCCATGCATTAAATCTAAGAGATCAAAACTTTTGTTATAATTCTTATTTTAGTTCAAAGGGGAACTGGCTAGTCCTTGAAAGATGGTTTGGAAAGGAACAGTTTTTGCTATAGATGAAGTATGCTTTTATCAAATCTCATTGTTAGGTCTTAAACACTGTTCATTGATGCAGCGTAAACTGCTAGAAATGGAGAAGAGGGATATAGGGCTAGACAGCTTCTTTCTTATCTTACTACATTCAGAAGTCCTCCCTGAGTTCTGGAAGGAAGGTAGCTTACTGTTCTAGTTCCCTTTACTATCCCAAGTGAAAGAGGTTAACACACCTTACCAGAACTGCTCCAAAGTCCTGACTAAAGAAATACACTTAGTCTGATTATCTTCCTATATTTCATAATTATGGGAATGGGAAAATAGTCCAGGTCCCTATTGTTTTCTTTGATTTTTTTTTTTTTTTTTTTTTCATAAAGTTAATATTGGAAGTGGTGGCAGTATGCTCGAGGTCTATTCATGTGACCCTAACTGTTACCTGTTATTATAGAACTGCATAGGTTTTCAGTTCTATTTGGGTTTTTTTTTTTTTTTTCTCTCAACTGACCTCATAGAACCAAGTTCACTCAGGTTTAAGAAAAGCATTCGTAAGCTCAAAGAGATATCTTTGTTCTAGAATACCTGCTATTCTTGTAAAGGACTTGTGCTTAGTTATCTTCCCATATGGCAGTTCATAACCCTCTATAACTCTGCCCTCTTCTAGGCAAACATCTTGTTCCCAAACCAACCATCTTTCAAGACAAAACCAAAACCGAGGATAGTTCTAATCTATTAGGTAAATAGATTCTTTACCTAAAGACTTGGAGAATAGCCAGTTTATCACTAGTGTTGGGTTGAAGTTTCAAGTCTTTTGGCAAAGAGAAGTGTTTAAAAAAAAGTTAGGGATATAATATTGTAAAGGAATTCGTGTTGAAAGACCAGGACCTATAGGTCTTATCAGTGATAATGCCTACACAATAAAAACATACATATATAAATAATTAAGAAATCTTAAAGAATAAGGATTATTAATATTTTTTCCAAATTAGAGTCTATTCATTCTAGACAGCTTCCATAAATCTATAGTTTTAGATTTTTATCTACAAATCTTTTTGTTCTTAAATTTTATAGTCTATTGTAAGATACCTGCCTAACACCAGGAGACTTTGACTTGAGAAAGCATGTAGACCCACTTTTCTGCTTTATATTCATTTTAGACTGTTGAACTTTCTCCCTTTCTAAGGAAACTTTTTTTTTTTTTTTTTAAATCTACCTAACTTGAATTTATAAGCCTACCCTTCTTAATTGGTGCTGGTTTTGGAGTGTTAGAAGGCCAACACTACAATTTTATTTGTATGGTAATACCTGTTACTTCAATAATACTAATATATTGGAGGATATTTTACATTTTTCTGATTAAACTGAAGTTTTGTGTTTAATGATTTATTGAATCTTTTAATTGGCTTAAATGGTAAAGAAGTTGTCATTTGTCCTAAAGAAAAACCATGATGAATTTGGAGGAATTGTGAGATGGGGTTTGGGATCTTAATTTCAAAACAGAGGAGATGTTGACAAGAATATAAGGGGAAACATGGTATTCTGAATCCCTCCACATTTATGCTGTGGCTATTAAAACAGATGAGTTATTTGCAGATGCTTTCACATGCTTGCAAACATTTTCTCTGATTTGGAGAATAGTGGATTTGAGGGTTAGGTTGTTTCTGTAGCTGGTCCTTTGTCATCAGCTAATATCCTATCTGTAAATTGGTTGTTGAGTATAGAAAGTCTTTATTGTTCTCTCTAGGTCTAAGACTATAAAATCTTTACTTAAAAAAGCAAATATTAAGTGCTTAAATGTAAATTAAATATATATTTAAAATAACAAAATTTGTATCTTATAAATAAGCTGTAATGAGATACTACACATCCATTAAGATGTCAACCAAATGAAGTGTTGGTAGGGCAGAAATAGAGAAATTGGAATCTTTGTCTACTTGGAGAGAATGGTGTATCCATTGTAGAAAACAGGAAGATACCTCTACCTGTATTGAGCTTTCCTTTGTTTGTCCTTATTGTTGTTTCTCAGGCTGGCCTTGGGTTCCTAGGTCAAGTTTTTTGTTGTTGTTTTCTTTTTAGCCTCCCAAGTTACTGGAACTGCACGCCAATTCTATTATGTCCAATAAGGAAGTCTTTGTGTATTATATTAAGCCTTTATAAGATTTTTAACTTTCAGCTATTTTCTCTGATTGTGAGTTAACTCTTACTTTCTTGAATTTGATCCATAGGTATTTTTAAAAATTTTGATGTATCCCAACTTATATGTGGTTTTGTTGCTGTTATTTTTATATTTATTGTATCCAGGAAATCACTGCCAAATTCAATGTTAT
Organism: Arvicanthis niloticus; assembly: GCF_011762505.2. NCBI lineage: Eukaryota > Metazoa > Chordata > Mammalia > Rodentia > Muridae > Arvicanthis > Arvicanthis niloticus. The sequence continues at coordinate 129,966,590 of NC_047659.1, forward strand.
GAAGCTGTTCCCCTTTATTTTCTCCTAGTGTCCAAATGAGCTTAAGCTTTTATATTTAGAATTTTAATCTCCTGGTTCATACTGAGTTAAGTTTGTATATAGTATAAAGGACTTGCCCAGTGTCATTCTTTGCAAACTTGAGTGTTGAAAATCTGGCATCTCTAACCATAAAATGAAAATAATTTTTATTAAAAATGACTTGCCAATATGTGTTGACTGTAGTTTTATATACAGTATTGTTGCAACTTGAAGGGATTCATTCATTTCTTTTTTGTTTGTTTGTTTTTTGTTTTTCGAGACAGGGTTTCTCTGTATAGCCCTGGCTGTCCTAGAACTCACTCTGTAGACCAGGCTGGCCTCGAACTCAGAAATCCACCTGCCTCTGCCTCCCAAGTGCTGGGATTAAAGGGGTGCGCCACCACCGCCCAGCGATTCATTCATTTCTTACTCTATGATTCTGAATGTTTAAAATACGGGACTAATTAATGGAATTAATGGCAGAACAAGTCAGAAGAATCCAAGCACTCAGGAGGCAGAGGCAGGCAGATTTCTGAGTTCAAGGCCAGCCTGGTCTACAGAGCTATTTCCAGGACAGCCAGGGCTACACAGAGAAACCCTATCTCAAAAGACAATAAGAACAACAAATCCAAACCAGAACAGGAATCCATAAATTTTTTGTTGTTGTTGTTGTTTAGAAGTAGCAGTAAAGATAGAGTTTGAGAAATTTAAAAGTAGTTTGTCCATCAGATGGATTCTATCTGGCTGATTCTTTTCAAACTCTGAGGGGATGGTAAGATCTGTTTATCAGTGTTAATGGGGCTGTTAGAAACATCCAAATGCAATGCCCACTCCTTCAGTAGATCTGTACCTGTAAAATACTGGATCTCATTGGTGAACTTTTTATAATCAGAGTAAATACTAAAATGACACTAAAAATAGTTTTGTTTTTAGATCTGATAATGTGTTATAGAGATCAGTTTTATAAAGATAATTGCTGAAATATTTATTGAACTTTCACATCGACAGCTAACTTTGAAGTGATCAGTAAAAATAGAAATGTAATAAATTTTAATAGTTCTTTGAATATATCTGCAGTTGTTTTTTATATGCTTAATTTTTTTAAAAATAAAATGTTTTAGAAAGTTATTTACTCTGCAGTTTATTTAGATTTTTGCCAAGTATCTACTAGATAGTTCTGTTTGTTTCAGAAGTGCCTTAAACTTAGTGTACCTCAGTTAGACTATTCTCAGTCCTTTTGCACATGGTTTGTTTGTTTGTTTGTTTTTGTTTTTGTTTTTGTTTTGTTTTGAGAGAAGGTCTTACTGTGTAGCCTTGGCTATCCTAGAACTCAGCCTTCTGCTGGCCTCTGACTTCCGAATACTGGAACTAAAGCATCCTGTCTGGCTGTGCTTTGTACTTTCAGATAAAGTTGCTTTCCTCTAAACTTTGACCTGCATGCCATCAGTTTAGCAATGCCTCCTTCACATGTACCACTGTGGCATATTGTTAGAGTACCAAAGTAGAACAATTATCACAATTTTTATATTCCATAGTTATTGTTAGGCTTTTTGAGTGATGGATGGTCTTTTAATACTCAATATCTCTAAACTGAAACTGTTGAAATGAAATCTTTTTACTTGCCATATTCTTTCATCTTGCTTGATATTGCTGCCTTTTTCAGTGAGACACAGCCTTTGAATGAGTACCACCAATTGATTAGTTAATTATTTTGGCATTTAATTGGTGAGGATCTTTTTATTAAGCAAGATGATCACTTAATGAACTTGTACCTTGTCTTGAAAGGTGGGAAGAAGAACGGTATCCAGAAGGCATCAAGTGGAAATTCCTAGAACATAAAGGGCCTGTCTTTGCTCCACCGTATGAGCCTCTGCCAGAGGGTGTCAAGTTTTACTATGATGGTGAGTTATTTCAGGTTGTTTGAATTTTGGCTAAGAAACGTTTGTTTCTATTCAAGGATAGAAAATGAGAACACTGCCTATATTGCACAGTCCTCTCTAGTTACTTCACTTTGTTTTATTGTCTCTGTGTGGTTTAGGAAAAGGAACCTCAGGTGTTTAATTCATAAGGACCCCTTTGCTGCTTGAAAAATATGAAAAGGGGGGCTGTTAATGTCTTATCTGCAGTCCTAAAAAGGTTTATCTATGGCTCACAGCTAACCTACTGAACTGAAGGTTTTTATCTGAACTCAATAGGAAGCTGTTTTGTTCTGTGGAGTTGTTCTCATTCAAATAGTAGCACTTGTGATAATACAGTATGCCAACAAGCTGCTTATCACTAGAAATAGTATTAGCAAGGGATTAGCTGCCATCATTCAGCCTATAGGTAGGAATCATAAGCTATGCCACTCTATGTAGTGCAACTGTGCCTTTGATAGGTGAATTTTAAAGAAATGCTCTGCCCAGCTCTCTTATTTTTATTTTTTGAGACATTTCTAATTGTGTAGCCCTGCCTGGCCTGTAACTTGATAATGTAGATCAGCTGTCCTTGAATTTAGCAGATGTCTCTGTCTGCTCCTGAGGCACACCACCTTATCTGGCCTCCTTTTGTCGCTTGGAATTTTCCAAAATGTCTGAGAGTTACGAAGCTGTGTTTTTGTCCTTGGGTTGAGGGATTTGAGAGTAGCTTCTCATCTTCCTTTGACTGATGACTGATGGTGTATCAGGTAGTAATGTCCAACTTCATTCCAAGAGTTCTGCCCAGAGATGCTAGAGTTGTTTCTCAAATCCTATATGTATTTAAGATTCACCAGTATATCTGGGCCTGTTTAATAAATAAGAGGTAGGACTGAGTGCTTCTTATTTATCAAATAAATGTTATTTACTAACAGGGAGAAACACTGGACAGCAAAGCTACTAAGAAGTAGCTAGTGGCAGCCATTCAGAGCTATGTATCTTTTGACCACCAGCAGTGGCTTTAGGAGTATAGATGATGCCTGTGGGTTTAGGATGAGATAGGTTTATTAGAATCCAGTGATTGAAATCTGTCTATGAAACAAGTGAATTTTGACCTGGGTTTCATCCTTAAGATGATGATGATGATGATGATGATGATGATGATTTAGCTCTTTTTTTTTTTTTTTTTTTTTTTTTTTTTTTTTTTTTTTTGAGATAAGGTCTCATTATGAAATCTTAGCTGGCTTTGTACTCAAAGGTCCACTTGTCTCTGCCTCCTGAGTGCTGGAATTAAAGATGCCCAGCACTGATTACCTTATTAATCATACCCAACCTGATACCTTATTGTTACACACACAACCACTACCACCCCCCACACATATTTAGTCATTCTCCAAAATTTAGGGGTGAAAAAAAAATGAAAATCTAAACACTTTTGGTTCCACATATTTTGGAAAAGAGGTGTTAAACTTGTTTTTTCCAAAAAGCTCATTCTGTAAGTCAGGAAAATATGTTTATTGAATATGCTTGTATTCAGATACCCAAGTCCCAGGTAGAGACTACTGATTCAATCTTTTTAGGAAGTCGATTGCATAAAACACTTGACTGGCAAATGTTTAGGTTAGCCAAACAGTTTGATCAGAAAGGGTAAGCCACCCTACCCACTGCATCATTCCTGGAGACTTAGGAAAATACTTGAATTTAAACTTCCTGTTGAAGAGAAAAGGCCTAAGCTTTTGAAAAAGACAATTGCTGTATTCTGTAGCCTGCTCTGGGCTCACTAACTTTAGACAGCTCTCTGGAAAAGCCTCACTGTGAAAGTCAAGGTGATGATGATGATACAAAGTAGATTTTTTTTTTTTATCGTGGGGTTTCTGATATTTTTCAGTATAGGAAACTAAGGCCTGGGAAGAGTTTATTGTTGGCTGTGGTTCCTTCCTCCATTTTTTTTGTCTCTGTTGGTCTTCCTGGGATTTCTTCCCTTTGATTATAAAACTCCTTCACCATAAGTCAAATGTGTTTGACTTACTAGTGCAAACTGTTAAGTAAGTACTGGTAGGTAGGACATTGCTGCCTTGCCCTGGACTCCCCGCCTCCCCCCCAGCTACCTCTGCATAGGACATGAGTTGGCTGAAGCACAGAATTGCAGTCTCTGCTAAGGATCTGCCCTTTCAACTCTGACTCAACAGTTTCTTTCCGTTTCCAGGAGCTCAGCCTTTTCCACAGAGTACTACTGTTGATGGGAACCTACACACCCTCCACCATTCCTCTGTTGTAGGAGCTGTTACTTAATCCTTCCACAGCCCATTTAAGACAAATCAGGTAGCTTCTCGGTGGGACAAAAATCTAGTGCAGTCCAAAGGCACCCCACCCAAAATAAGAAAACTATTGAATAGTTTATGTGAAACATACCAGGGAACACATTCATTTAAATTTATCTGTTTTTATATTTTGTGGTGTTCTGAGATGATTCTGTAGCCTAGACTAGCTTCAAATGTACAGTCCTCCTTTCTCAGTCTTCTGAATGCTGCAGTTATAGGCTAGTGCTACCATGTCCCCCCTCCCCCATTTATTTGCTTATTTGTTTATTTATTTATATTTCCCTTCATTATACTTGAATCATGTTGCTCTTTTGCTGACAACTCTGTTCTGACCTGAGTGTGATGGGGAGAAGCAGGAAACATCTTACTCGAAGTCTTTTTCCAACACAGAATCTTGAATGGGCTGAGGAAGAGCTATACCACCTATTTGCCTTTTAAGTTATGTCTTCCAAGCTAATCATCTGCCTGTAGTACAAGTTTCAGTTTTGTGAGGCATTCCCTATGTTTCATAGTCTCATTGAGCAGTACTACCCATTATGAGATAAGATGTCTCTCAATTTTACAATGAGTGGGTTTCTGGTTAAGTTTTAGAGTTCTGTAATAAATGTGAGTCCTTTGGAATTATTATTAGTACTTACATTATTGTAAGTAGTGAGATTATATTACTCTCATTTAAAATGCAGCTAAATGCTATTATGACATAAATTGTTTCTGTATAATATTGAAAAGTTGGTTTTTTGAGAAAAGATAGAAATTGACCCTAGGAGTGCAATATTCTCTTTGAAGATTTGGTAGATTAAGCTTTTAAGTACTTTTCTTTCACTGCCAGTTATGATCTATCTGAGGAACACAAAATCACCTCCAGGAACTATTAATCAGTTTAGTGGCTTTCTTGTGAACATGGGTTTTTTTAAAAGCAGTCTTTACATATATTTATATGCTGCTCAAATCCACCCACACCTCGTGCTGTGGACTGATTGGGCGTTCCTGAAAGAAGTGAATTCCTGGTGCTATTCCCAGTGTTTCAGGTGCACTCTTATGTGTACCTGAATTTCACTCTGCATACACTAGTGCTCCAAAAGTGCTTCTGGCTGGGAAGATGGCTCAGTGGGTAAAGTACTTGCTGTACTAGCCTGATGACTTAAGGTTGTTTCCTTAGAACCGCATCAAAGTAGCACATTTGTCTGTAATTGTAGCATGTTCCTATGGTGAGATGGGAAGTGGAGATGAGAATTGGATGAGTCTGTGCCAGCTAGCCTAGATATATATAGCAGTGAGCAAAGAGACCTTATCTCAAAATAAGATGAAAGGCAGGGACTGACACCTAAGGCTCTGACCTTACATGGGCACTGTTGCACACATAATAAATACCACACACATATACACACAATGCAGTTTTTGATTCTAGGTGTAGGATTGAGGCCCAAAACTTGGTATTTATAACAAACTTGCTTGTGATGCTTTTGGTCTGTGAACTACTTAAGTAGCAAGGTTCTAGAGGAAGGTCTTATTTAGGCTTTTTATGTGGGAAATCTGGGCTTGCCTGCTATGAATATATATTTTTATTCATATTCCACCCACGTAACTTTGAAGAAGAAAGATGCCTATTTCTTTTCCCCACAATTCCTTTCTTCCACTCCCTGCCCCTATCCTTTCCTCCCCTTCTTGAACAGAGGCTGCTTAGCTTAGCAGTGGCAGGAGTCCTTCTGAGGATTTGATTTTTAAAAACCATTGAAGAGGTGTAAAGGACCCTGCTTGCTGAAAGGAAAAGGAAGAGTGGCTGGGCCTTCCCCAGGTCATCCCTGTCCTGAGCAGGCACTTGGGAACAATTAACTGGCATAGTCTCCAAAAAAAGACCCAGGTAAATATCTACTAAAGAGAAGGAGAAATTTTATAAGTAGATATATAACAGTATGTTACTCTGTTGTTGTTATAACTGTGTGTCAGCAGACCTTTCTACACCTTGGAAAGGTAAGCCATTATTAATGACCTCTCCAGTATTCAGTGCACATAGAATGTGAATATTGTGCCTCACTGTTTGGAACCATTTTCTTCCTTCAGGTAAAGTTATGAAGCTGAGTCCCAAAGCAGAAGAAGTAGCTACATTCTTTGCAAAAATGCTTGACCATGAATATACTACTAAGGAAATATTCAGGAAAAATTTCTTTAAAGATTGGAGAAAGGTATTGTGGCCCATGTGTTCATATCTTAATAGTTCACAAAAGTGCTGACTGGGAGGTGTAGCCCATTTATTAATGTCTTGTTTGTTTTAAAAAATACAAAATATAGTTTATTGTATATCTTTTGTCCTTTACTATTTTAAATGGGGTTTTTGTTCAACAAGAATATATCCTCTCAGCTTTCATGTAATTGCAGGAAGGAGCTTATCAGATTAGGTTAAACAGAAAACTTGAATTCCAATTGAGCAAAAGAAACATTGTTTTTGCAGGGATTGTTTTCTGATGCCTTTTCACAGGATTAGTCTGACCACCTATTCTGTCTTAATCCGTGGTGCCTTACTTACCTATACTGTGTTAGCCTATATAAAAAATACCATTGTTCTCCATTTGAATAATTGTGAATAAAGGCTGAATTAAAATTCACCATGTAAGGCATTCTAAAGTCAGATTTAATAAGAGCAGGAGTAGTAGTTATGCATGGGTGTAAGAAAGTATTTTTCTTGATTGCTAAAGTAATTGATTAATATATATGTCTCTCTTGGATTGGTGTTTGTTCATATACTTGTGAGTTTGTGTTTTTGTCAAAGATCACTAAAAAATATGAGAGTAATTTTTCTCTATGATAAATCACTAAAAATATTTTTATATTAAAAGAATACATCTTAGAACAACCCCTCTTCCCAGAAGAAAAGGTCACTGAGGTTGGCTACCCTTCTAGATACCTCTGATTAAAGGGGGGAAAAGATTTAATTTTGAAGAAAGAGGAAGACTTATTAATGTATTTAATTTTTTTTTTTACCTTTTCATTCAACTAGGAAATGACTAATGATGAAAAAAATACAATTACCAACCTAAGCAAATGCGACTTTACACATATGAGCCAGTATTTCAAAGCGCAATCAGAAGCTCGGAAACAGATGAGCAAGGAAGAAAAAATGGTATGATAGAATCTACTAAACTAGAAAATGTTGGATAGTGATTCTTTGTCTAATTTTTTGGTTCTTGTGACACAACATTGAATTCCTTAATTTTATATTTTTCTGTGTTAAAGATTTACTCAGTAAAGTCTAATTACATGTATGATTTGTGCTAACTGGCAGCTATCTGTATTGGTACATGCTTGTAATCTCAGCATCTAAGCTTGAGGCAAGAGGATTAAGAAAAATTAAGTTCCATTCTGTGATGGAAGCAAGAACTGTGATATCTCCACAAAACAAACAAAATATATTGCATTAGATATTTTTTATTTTAAGTTCATTTTATCTGTAGTTTTCCAAATCACTAAAATTTGGTCTATTATTTGTGGATGTTTCTTATTTTAATTGTATACACATGCATGCATATATATGTGGAAACTAGAAGATATCCTTTGATCTGGAGCTGTTCCATGTGGTTCTAAACTACCCAGCATGGGTGCTAGGAATTGCTCTAATCAAGGAGTCATTTCTACAGCTTCAATCTGTTTAAACATAAAGATCATTTTGGATTTCTGCTGTAATACTAGTCCAAGTAACAAGAAACTTTTATAAATGTTGCCTTGTTTAATCCCCTGACAAGTGCACTTGTGGCCAGTAAGTTGAGCAGGACTTGGTTATTGAATCACTACATAGAATTCATATATCTATGGGCTGTGGTTTATATATATATATATATATATATATATATATATATATATTTTTTTTTTTTTTTTTGAGACAGGGTTTCTCTGTATAGCTCTGGCTGTCCTGGAACTCACTCTGTAGACCAGGCTGGCCTCGAACTCAGAAATCCTCCTGCCTCTGCCGCCCAAGTGCTGGGATTAAAGGCATGCGCCACCACCGCCCGTCGGTTTTATACTCTTATAGTCCCAGAAATGGGAAGAGCTAAGGCAGGAGGATCAAGAGTTGGGTAGCAAAACCCTGTCTAAAAGCTAAAACAATAACAAGAAAGGAAAGGGTCAGGAGAACCCACCAGAAATCACCATGTATAAGATAGAAGAGACTGGTTAGAATAAAGAAGCTGAACTCCCACATACACCATACCATCATGGAATAAGGATCATGTACTATAAAATATGGGGTTGAAAATTTACCTCAGTAGGAGAATGATTGCCTAGCAAACATACAGCCCTGGGTTTGCTTCATCTCAGAAAACAAACAAACAAAAAACTATATACCACATAACCCAATAAAGAATCTGAGACAGTTCATCGGGGGTTTTAAACCCCATGGGAAATGCTGTTCACTTAAGTGGCTGTGCCAGTGTTCTTTCAGAAAATGATGAAATGCTATGACAGTTTGTTCTGTAACTGACCTTCTTCCCCAGTCCTTAGTATGTTTTTTTTTTTTTTTTTTTAATTAAAATTTGATTATAAAGAACTATGGTGGTTTGTATATGCTTGACCTAGGGAGTGGCACTATTAGAAGGTGTAGCTCTGTTGGAGTAGGTGTGCCACTGTGGGTGTGGGTTTTAAGACCCTCAGGCTAGCTGACTGGAAGTCAGTCTTCTACTAGCTGCCTTCAGATGAAGCTGGAGAACTAGATGAGCTCCTTCTGGATGTTGGCCGTGTTCTTGCCTTGGTGATAATGAACTGAACCTCTGAACCTATAATCCAGCCCCAATTAAATATTGTCCTTATAAGAGTTGCCTTGGTCATGGTGCCTGTTCACAGCAGTAAAACCCTAAGACCAAAACCAAAAACAAAAAAACCCAGAAACACCACACACTAAAATTAGCCAGACCCAAAGGCTATATCTCTCAATGAAACAGAATAGTGATTCTGAAGGTGTGCATTAAATTTTACACTTTCAATTTACACTGTCAAATGTATGTTTTATGCACTTATCCTGTACCACAAAACAAAATCCATGACAGAGTTGAAACTAAAAGGGAAAAACAAAAATAGCTTTATATCCTTTTGTAAGTCTCCATTTTTTATTTTATTATTATTTTTTTTTTTTTTTCATTTAGTTCTTCCTTACTACCTAGAATTTACCTTTCACATTTTAAAATACCTAGATAGGACTGGGCTGCAGTAGCTCAGTTGATACAGGCCTTTCCTAATGTGCATGAAGTGATGATTTTGCTCCCCAGCACTGTATAAACGTGTGGTGGTGGCACATGCCTATACTATCAGCCCTTGGGAAGTGGAGACAAGAAGATCAGAAATTCAGTGGCACTCTCAGTTACATAGTGAGTTTGAAGACATCCAGGGATACATGAGACCAGATCTTTTAAACTAAACTAAGCTAAACTAAAAATAAATGACGTTTATAAATCTATGCCCTTTACAATAGAAGATTAAGGGTTGAAGCTTTAGTTAAGTTGGAGACACAGTTTAGTCTGCAGTACTACAAAAGACAAAAGTTGAGAATCTGTTAATTTTGTGAAGTTAGTTATTCTTGATAGATCTTTTTGGCAATGTATTTTGTTTGTATGTATGTATGTATGTATGTATGTATGTATGTATGTATATGTTTGTTTAAAATCCACTACACATTTTCCTATATTTGAGTTCATTTCTGAGTGATTTTTAGACTTTACCTTGACCTTTCTTCTGCAAGAGATAAACATACGTAATTCTTAGCATGCAGGAGTTTGAATCCATTTTGTATACTTTCTTGGTCTATTTTAGAAAATTAAAGAAGAAAATGAAAAATTATTGAAAGAATATGGCTTTTGTGTAATGGATAATCATAGAGAGCGGATTGCCAACTTCAAGATAGAGCCTCCAGGGCTTTTCCGAGGCCGAGGCAACCACCCCAAGATGGGTATGCTGAAGAGAAGGATCATGCCTGAGGACATCATCATCAACTGTAGCAAGTGAGCACAACAGTTCATCTAGAGGGGGAGGAGTGGGTGCAGGGCTATTTCCTCAGTGCTGGTATTTGGACTATTCATAGTGTTAGGAGATCTGTGAGAGCATTGCATATAACTTTCATGGTTAGGTATCCCAAGTTTTTGTTCAGAATTGAGGGCAGGATGAGAGGGGACATGGTTTGTCACTTTTCATTTCACTTTCCTTCTGCATGATTATTTTCATAGAGATGCAAAAGTTCCTTCCCCTCCTCCTGGACATAAATGGAAGGAAGTTCGACATGATAACAAGGTTACTTGGCTGGTCTCCTGGACAGAGAACATCCAAGGCTCTATCAAATACATCATGCTGAATCCCAGCTCACGAATCAAGGTGAGCATACATACAGGGTACAGCCATTGGTGGGGCTAATACAACAATCTCTTTCTCTTTTGGTTGTGTTGCCATGCGCTTTCTAGACTCATGTTAACAAATTAAAAACGTACCCTCTCCCTAAAAGGCAATCGCTTCCATGGTTAGCATTACCCGGTAAATTTTTATTTAAAGATGTTTTACATTTATGTCCTATTGTAATCTTACTTGTGGAAATTTTCTGAAATCCCATTATGTTCTGAGTGAGTGCATGTGGTAACAGTGTTTGTGAAGGTGCAGCTCTTGCCTTCACAGTCAGTGCTGCTGTCTGGTGGTCAGGACGTGATGACATGGTTAGTAAGTTTATGTGAGAAATGTAGAAATTACTTTTCTCTAAGTGTAAAAACAAGCTATAAAACCTAGCTTTATATACTTTATGTTTTCTGATGTCTCATCTGAATAGGTTTTTTTAGGTTGTGATTGAAATATTGCTAGCCCACCATGTGCATCTTACATACTCAGTTGTTTTAAATTATTAGACTTACTGAGAGGGACTGTCTTGGGATCTTGTTAGCCAGGTAGCTAGCGATATACTTTGTTCTTGAGATTTTTCCAAGCTTCTTCCATCAGGCTTTATGAATAAGTGAACCAAAAGAGACATTGGGTTCACAAAAAACAGCCAAGGAAATTGGCTCTGTGTAGTCTTTAGAACTGTTTTCCATTTAAGAGTCTGAAGCTAAAGACTTTGAAACCCTTGTTTATAAGGATTTCAGATCCGAGAGTCACAGATGAAACAGCTATGTAAATTTTGCGTGCTTTCTAGCTTATACCCTGTACCATTTGGATACTGTCTTCAAATACATTGGAAAATAATAGTTTTTCTGTTTCAGAATAAGTATAGAATCAGGTGGGAAAACTGAGACTCTGTTATTCCTTTCTTCAATGAGTAGTTTACAGAACTACAAAAGTGAATAAAGAAACCATGGTTTTATTTCTTTATGGAATTGTAGGTTGGTGGGCAAATTGTGTAAAGATCCAATTGTGTTAGAAGAAAGGTAATTGTTCTTATTAATAACGTAACTATTCTTAACATCAGAATGGACTTTTAAAAGGAAATCAGGTTAAAATTAGCCTTCTAGTCTTCTAAAGAGACTTGGATGCTTATGGACAAAAGAGGAAGGTTAATTGGTATACAGGAATGTGAAAAGCAACACAGTGTCAAATAGGGCTAGGGGAGAAGGCTCAATAAGTAGGAACACTTTTGTAAAAGCAAGAAGATGCGACCTGAGTTCACATCTCCAGCACCCACTTAAAGCTAGACATAGCCATGCATACCTGTGACTTGAGTGTTGGGAACATATACAGTCAGATTCTAGGAGGCTCTGGCCAGCCAGCTTAGCTGAGATTGTGGTCTTCAGTTTCTTACTCAGGTGGAGGGGCTAAAGAGATGACTCAGTGGCTAAGAGTACTGGTTGTTTTTCCAGATGGCCAGTGTTTGATATTCCTAGCACCCATACATACAACAGCTCACAAATAGTTCAGTTCTAGGAGGATCTGATGCCTCTTCTGGCCTCTGTGGGCTCTGCATGTATGTAGTACACAGACAGCCAGGCAAAATACCTATAAACATAAAATAAAAATCTTTTAAAAATAAAGGTAGAGAATCTTCTCATGCTTACACAGAGATGTATGCCTACATACATACATATATACCACACTATAATGTGCATGTACCACATACACCACAACTACCAAGTAGTAGTGGTTCTATAATATTATTAATATACTAAATATCACATTAATGGTACATTCTATGTATATTCACCACAGTCAGAATATCGTCAATCTGTGATGATTATTATTTTAGTGTTAAAAACCTTTTTTCTTATAAGTTGGCATTTAATAACCATTACAGGCATATATTCATAAATAAATTTAGTCTGTGGGAATTTTTTTTTAAAGTCCTAGACCCAATAGCTGGCAACTCTATGTCTGTCTTCTTAGAATATAATTTAGATCTCCAATCTCATGCTCTCCCATAACATCCTGCTGTCAAATTGTGGTCAGTCTTAAATAACATGCCAAAGAAGACTGTGTTCTGTTGTAGGAAGAGAACCATTTAAGGACTTTGCATGTAAGCCTGTCTTAAATGTAGGTTACCAATTTCAGCAAGATAAGCAAGCATGACAAATTATCACACCAGTAAATATAAACTATGATAAATGCTGCTGCACAGAAGTAAAAGTACCATTTAGAAGTATACCTCAGGTCTCAATCTTGGCTCAATTTCGGGGAAGATGTTTTCACAAAGATAATATTTAAGGTTAGATTTTTGAGATGAATAGGAATCTCATTTGCTACTAGAAAGAAAAACAAAGGTAATTAGCATTCCAAAGAGAGAATGAGACCTTTTGAAATTTCTGCCATGAGAAAGAGCGTACATGTTTGAGTAACAGAGTGCTTTGAGCAGTTAGAGACATGAAAAAGGCCCTACAGAAGCAGACAGGTCAGGACTTCAGCTCCAACATAAAAATTTTTAAAGGAAGTCTAAAAGGAAGCTACTGACCTAGATGTAAAGAAAATAAGACTGGACTGGTGACATAATTGATAGTTTTGACTACTGCTTGGTGCAGCCTGTATTGGATACAAACAGGAAATTAGGAGGCCTCTAGATAGCTCTTCTTCAGGCAAGAAACTGTAGTGCAGGTGATGCCAGTGAGAATGGAGGAAAGGGAGTCGATTTCAAGTATGTGGCTGTTGTGTCCTCCTATAGGCAAAAATTACAGGAAACTACAGTTCTCACAAGAGTGAGATCCCTGCTAGGCAAGCCAGGGCAGCACCTCGAGAGCAGAGGTGTCAGCCAGTCTTGGTCTAGACAGTAACCAGATAACTGCATAGTAAGGATTTTTCTAGGTTTCCACAAGATGGTTACAGTAGTAAACTTGAGAATCACCCCATGATAGAATGCTTGACTTGAGACAATTGTGGTGAGATCCCAAGAGTAGTTATTACAGGTCTGGAAAGGCTTCTTGAGGCTGTTCTCAGTCTTGGCTTGGGCTCCCTCATATAGCAGAACAGCGCTACCCAAAGGAGGTTTCCATTCTTAAATAAAAGACATAAGTGCAAGCTTTAGGATTTGGGGGGAGGGTGTTGTTGTTTTAGGCATATTTATTTTTATTTTATGTGTATGAGTATTTTGCCTGCATAATGCATGAATACTGTGTTATGTGCCTTGTATCTGCAGAGTCCAATAAAAGGAGGTATCAGATCCCCTGAACCAGAGATAGCTAGGGAGAGTGGTGAGCTGTTTATGGGTGCTAGGAACCAAACCTACTTCCTCTGTAAGGGCAGAAAGTACACTTAACCTCTGAAAAAATATTTTCCCGCTCTGAGTTTTATTATTAATGAAATAATTAAAATATGTGAGAATAGATGTACAGTAAATAAATTCTTGTCTGGCATTGTCAGATCTTTAGCACTATGTCCAATATACCCAATCACTTAATTAAAAAACTACTCTGGTGGCACAGCCTTTAACCTAGTACTTGGAAGGCAGAAGAATTTCTTTGAGTCTAAGACTATCCTGGTCTTTGTAGCAAGTTCAAGGCTATCCAGAGCTACTAGGGAGGCCTTGTTTTTTTTCTAGATTCTGATAGATTTCACATGCTTCAGTCAGTGCTACTGTGCCAATGCACACATGGAGGATTTATGGGTGGCACTAACTGTTCTTACTGAGTTATCATAAAACCAAAAACTTGAAGTGGCAAGGAGGTATGGGGGTCTTGGGGAGAAATGGAAGATAGATAACATATTTTATTACATAAATGTATGCAAATTTCAAAAGTAAAGAGAAAAGACGTGGCAATTCAAATTAATTTTTAAAAGCTAGGCATAGTAGCTGGGGAGGTAGAGACAGGAGGAATCTCTGGGCCTGGTTTGTCCAGCAATCTGGCCTAAGTTATGAGTTCTGGGCCAGTGAAAGACCCTATTTCAGGTACAAGCCTCTGAGCAACCAGCCTGAGTTCGTCTTATTCACACACTCAAAGTATGTGAAATGGCAAATGCCATCTTCCCCAGTGCAGATCCTGAGAAGAGTTAAAAGACAACTCACTTCCTGCTCTGCTGCCCTGACTCCATCTGCCCATATTATTGAGTGGATAAGTATCTACATTTAAAAGTGTGGTGGCCACTGGTTTATAACTGTCACTAACTAGTTTTCTTTCCATTATGGAGAGGTTGCCAACTAGGGAAAGAGGAAAGGGAATCAAAGGCTCCTACAATATCTACCTGCCTTTGTTTTACCAAACATTTCCTACTCCACATTAGTAATGTTATGATGTGGTAATAGAATTTGAGGGAGCACATCTCTGCCAGTGGCAGGAAAGGACCTTCTATGCTGGTTTTGATGTGACTCCCTGGAAGACCTAGGTGGATATGTTTTAGAAGCAGTCCAAAAAGGTTTTAAGTCTATTATCATTTTATAGGCTCTGTTTAGCAGCACTGAGAGCAACCAGGATAAGCATACTTGGCAGCTAGACCTTGCCTGTTAGTCATTCACAGGGTGTCTTCTGTTCTTGATCCCCAGCCTAGTGTTATAGAGAAAACTTTGGTTTGTTCCAGGAGGCCAGTCATGCTCTTTAGTGGTTTCTTCTATAAATTACTTACTTCACTTTCTCAAACCTTGTTTGCCTGACCACTACTTCATACCCCCAGCAGTCATTGAGATAGACCAATGCTTATGTGTTTTGGAGTACTGAAGAGAGTCCACTCCTGACTAGATAGTGTACTTCAGTGAGTCTTTCAGGTGTCTTGTTGGCTGTGGTTTATGTAAGAAATTGTGGTAGAGGTGCATTATTGCTTTGTACCAGGAGGATAGTTTGTATTGTACTTTTTCTAATTCACTCTCTTAAATGTCAGGTTGTACTTAGAGAAATCAGAGAGAAATTTTCAGCTCCCTGGGAAATGAGACAACTATAAGTTACTGAACCTCTTGTTTTAAAGCCAAACAAGTCCATACAAATAGTACACTCACAATTGTGAGGAAATGTTGATGATTCCTTAGCACATCCAAAAAAGCATTGCTTTCTGAGCATTTGTTAAGATCTGGAAGTAAGCCTTTTTGTTCCATGCACCCTTATGAGTGGTCCTATGTGGTCCTATGAGTCAGGTCCTTTTGCCTCAGGTGAAAACCAAGAATATACAAAAAGAAATCACTACCACCTCCTCTCTTTTGTTGTAGGATCAAAGAATTGAGAGTAGAAATTCTTGGGTTATTTCTTTTTCTTTAAATCCCATGTGTCTATGTAGGGGTATGTGCATTTGAGTTGTGCAGTGTGGGAGGCATCAGATTCCTCTGGAGCTGGAGTCACACGTCACTTGTGATACAGGTATTGAGCCCAAGTCTTCTGGAAGAGAGCAGCAGGGGCTCTCAAATGATAAGCCATCCCAGCCCCAGATTCTTAGGTTTTTTTTTTTTTTTTTAAGATTTATTTATTTATTATATATGAGTACACTGTAGCTGTCTTCAGACACACCAGAAGAGGGCATCAGATCTCATTACAGATGGTTGTGAGCCACCATGTGGTTGCTGGGATTTGAACTCAGGACCTCTGGAAGTGCAGTCAGTGCTCTTAATCACTGAGCCATCTCTCCAGCCCGATTCTTAGGTTCTTATGTAGTCAGTTTTACACCTCATAAAATTTTACCTGTGTGGAATTTTCCTTATCTCTCTCACTTGACATTATTAATCCTTGCTTTCGAGTCTGTTTCTCAGGGTGGTAACAGAAATCTTCTGTTGTTTAATGTCAGTCTTTTTTTTAATAATATTTTTTATTTAGTCTATAAATTTCATACAATGTACAACTCCCCACTTCCCAACTACCACCAGATTCCCTCCACACATATCATTCTCTCAACTTTGTGTCTTCTCTTTTTCGTAACCTACTCAGTTGAATTAGTGGTGTCCATATATGCATAGGTGGGGGTTGTCCAGTGGGGCATAGGAAAGTTACCAGGAACCACACCTCAAACGAGACCACTACAAATATATACTAGTAGCTACCAAATGTCAGTAGCTCCTCAGCTAGGAGTTGGAGCTTGTGTATCCCTCCCCACTTCATGATGGAGTGTCGACTGGCTTGATACTGTGCAGACAACCACAGCAGTTCCTGAGTGCAACTCCCCTACCATGTTTAGAAGATACCTTGGCCCTAGTCTTTCCTGCTTGTACCTCTTGAAGTCTTTCCATCACCTTTTCTGATGCTTCCTGAACCTTGAGGTCAGAGTGTGTGTGTGTAGAGGTCCCATTCATGCCTGAATATTTCACAGACATTTTGTTCTCTGCACTTTGACCAGTTTCAGCCTTGATATTAACCAAATCCATTGCACAACTCTGCTGATGAGGACCAAGCCTGTGGGTGTAGAGATAGGTGTTTTGAAGACAGCCTGATGCCATGCCCATTTAGCAAAATCACATAGTGCTTTCTCTCACCCATCAGACCTGTGAGCTTCCCAGCTACAGGTTCTTGGTTAGGTTTATAATACCAAGCATGTTAACATTTTCATACTTCATGGGCTTTAAGATCAGATCTTAAACTTTATGCCAAAAGCTGTTTGGGTTGTTTGTTTGTTTGTTTGTTTTTTGTTGTTGTTGTTTTAAAAGAAGCCAGGCAGTGGTGGTGCACACCTTTAATCCCAACATTTGGAGGCAGAGGCTGACAGATCTCTGAGTTTAAGGCAGCATAATCTACAGAGACAGTTCTAGAACATTTAGGGCCACACGGAGAACTCCTGTCTTGAAAAGCTGAAGAAAGAAGAAAAGGAAGGAACATGTTCCCAGAAACACTTTTATCTTAGTCAAATGAGCATGAGCGATCGTTTTTAAATGCAGAAGTGAACAATTACACCTATTCGTAGAAGCTTTGTTCCTTGGTAATTACATGTTGTTGCCTTGGGTTCTGTTTCTTTGATAGGCCAATGAAACTCTATGCTGTCTTGAATTTAATGGAATTCAGTGCTATCAGAAAACTGGTATTGGAGCGCACATCCCACAGCAAGGCTGTGGTGCTTGTGAAGCAGAGGAGATGCTTACATCCTTTATATTGACAGAAGTCAGTTTGGGGCCATACTAGGTGGGATCCTCACAAAAGTGGGAACTTTTTTTAGATTGGAAAGCTTTCTTAGCAAGTAGACAGGAGTCAGTTATGTGAAAGTAGACTAGCATGTATTCTTGTCAGGCTAAATGCCCTTGTCAGACTTTTTTTTTTTTTTTTTTTTTTTTTAGTTCTATGCTTTTCCAGCTTTGGTTAAGCTCAGGTTCCTGTTCTTGGGTTCAGAGTTCTGAATATTCAGTGTGTTGCTCCACTGCAGGGTGAGAAAGACTGGCAGAAGTATGAGACAGCTCGGCGTCTGAAGAAGTGTGTGGACAAGATCCGAAATCAGTATCGGGAAGACTGGAAGTCCAAAGAGATGAAAGTTCGGCAGAGAGCTGTAGCACTGTACTTCATTGATAAGGTGGGACAGGTTCCTTTATCCACATTGAACAGTTCTGTTTATAGGTATAGGGAGTGTCTACTCTGTAAGTACAGGGATCAGGAGTGTATATCTGCTGTGTGACTTATAATCAAATTTAGCCCAGTAGGAAAAGTAGATGTGGATACAAAGAGGCATGTACAGTATGTTTGTTGTTGAGCAGTCTCTGTAACAGGAGAATTTGCATAAACTCAACATTAGTGGTTTGTTCATTTTTTTTAAAATAACTGTGATTCTCAAGCTTTTTAACCATAATCTATACTGCAAAAGTACTTACTTTATGTAAAAATCCAACATAACATTTTTATTTGTATTAAATCAGAAGTTGTACAAACTACTGATTAACTAGTAGCATTGAATTTTAGTACTTATCTCCCATTTCATTCTTTTAGAAATGACGATTACAACTTACACAATTCTTGAACAAAAAGTGTGATTTATTACAATTGCAGTTTGAAAGATAGTGCTGTAGAGTTCAGTTGTTTAGGGTTTCCTTAAGATCATATGTGGTTCATGTTTCTTCACTGATGCTCATCTCTTTCTGAACAACCCTATTCCCTTTCTTGCACAGCTTGCTCTGAGAGCAGGCAATGAAAAGGAAGAAGGAGAGACGGCAGACACTGTGGGTTGCTGTTCACTTAGAGTGGAACACATCAATCTACACCCAGAATTGGATGGTCAGGAGTATGTGGTGGAATTTGACTTTCCTGGGAAGGACTCAATCAGATACTATAACAAAGTTCCAGTTGAGAAACGAGTAAGTTCATGTGGCCTGTGCTTCTCTGGCTTGCTCTTTTTATTTGTTTGTTCATTGGGCAAATATTTATTGAGGGCTTTTGTATGCTCTGCATTTTGATGGGCTCTAGTAAAATTGATCTCAAAGAAAGAAGAGAGATCCTGCTTGGTGTATTGTGTGCCTCATTTTAACCCTTCCCTGTAACCTCTGCTACATTGCTGGGAATCTGTGGCCATCTCTGGAAGCAGTTAATAACAGAGTCTGCAGAAGTTAGCCTTTACAGCAAACTCAATATTAAAATTGAATCCAGCCGGGCAGTGGTGGCACACGCCTTTGATCTCAGTACTGGGGAGGCAGAGGCACGCAGATTTCTGAGTTCAAGGCCAGCCTTACAGAGTGAGTTCCAGGACAGCCAGAGCTACACAGAGAAACCCTGTCTTGAAAAACCAAAAATAAATGAATAAATAAATAAAGGATATTTAAATAAATAAATAAATAATTTGAAAAAAGATTGAATCCAGCCACTTTAGTGATTTAAGCATATCACAGCATCTCCTGGTCATGTTGTGTACTTGTCATCTTGAGCGTTTTCTTAGCCCCAGGCCAATTCCCAATTGCATAGAATGATAATCTTTCAGTTTTCAGAGATAGGCATATAGGTACTTTCTACTTTAGCCCACTAGGTAACAGTGGGTACCAGTTAAATCGAGCAACTAGGGTAAGCATAGGTTGGATATAAAGGGCCATTTTTGTTCTTAGGAAGTAGATGCCAGGATGTTTGGTGCCACAAATGGCTCAGAAATGATGCTTAGGTATTTATGTAAATTTACACATACAAAGCAAGATTTTGGGTATAATGTATATAGGTTGTCTTTGTGCATTTTCTCTTTTCTGAAACTCTATTTTGAGTTTGAAATTATTTCTAAAAATTTTTAAAATAATAATTGGACTTCTTTTAGGTTTTTAAAAACTTACAACTATTTATGGAGAACAAGCAGCCTGAGGATGATCTTTTTGATCGACTTAATGTGAGTAAACAGGACACTAGGCAATCTCAAGCTCCTGGGGTCAAGAGTTGTCAAGGATATTTGGATTGTCCATTCCATCTAACTTCCAGTGACATTCTATATATCCTTCTTCCCTTGGGGCACTCAGTGCATCTATAACCAGAAGCAGACCCTTCCTCCTCCTCCTGCCCCCCACCCAGTGGGTGGTGCTGTGGATCACTACCAGAACCTAAGGTGGAGGGAGTTGAGCTCTACATGTACTGTTCCCTCTTTCATCCTTTCCTGAGATGCCCAGCTGCCTTTGCTACAGACTTAAGACTTTCACCTGCTTTCTTTACTGGGAGAGATATTTATAAGAAAGAACAAACTTGTTGTTTTGAACTTAAGATTAAAAATACTTTATAGAAAGGCAGTATGCAATTCTGTATTCTGGAATTATTTTTCTTCTTTGCTAACTTCCTCCTTGAAGGACAGGACAGTAACTGACAGCATGGTGGCAACACTGGCACAATGACTCCTAGTGCCCGCTGCAAGGGAAAGGGTGATTTGGCATTTACCTCAGTTCCAACAACCTCTTCGTTATCTTGTTTTCTGCAGACTGGTATTCTAAATAAGCATCTTCAGGATCTCATGGAGGGCTTGACTGCCAAGGTGTTCCGAACCTACAATGCTTCCATCACACTACAGCAGCAGCTTAAAGAGCTCACAGCCCGTAAGCAATGCTCTGTAGGACTGTGCTGTCCTTGGGATGGGGCCAGTGTCCTTCTCTTCATTCTTTCCCTCCGTTAGCTGTCTAAGCAAAACCAAGGCCTTTCTTCCCACTGCTGCCGCAAACTCTAGATTAATCCCATAGGATACTGACAAGAGCTTTGCTTCTGCTCTAAAAATCTTTGTGTTTTATCTGTGTTACTTATAATAAGCTCACAGGGTACAGGCAGTACTGTTAAATTGGAGAGGGTAAAGTTGTCTTGGTTACCAGAGAAATGTAAATGTTTTTCCTAAGTTTTTGTTTTGTTTTGTTTTTTGTTTTTGTTTTTTTTTTTTTTGTTGTTGTTGTTGTTGTTGTTTTTTGGTGGGGGGATCATCATAATAGTATGTAATAATTACATCTGGGAACTTAGGACTTCTTTTCCTCTCCATTTAAAACAAATTCTCACACCGCAGTAAAGGCTGGCCACAATTCATTATGTTGTCTAAGCTAGTGAACCTTCTGCTTCAGTCTCCCCATAGCTGAGACTGTAGGTAAGAGCCACCCTTCCTAGCTCCTGCCACTTGAATTTCTATTGTCTTCTGTAAATATATCAAATGGTCTTAAAAGAGCCAGAGATGGTATGTTGGAGATCAGTATTTTAGGGCTGGTTTGAACAGTGGCTAAAAAGCCTGTACATGGTGGTGGCAGCCCAGCACTTGGGAGGCAGAGATAAACAAATCTCTTGAGTTTGAAGCTACCCTGGTCTACAGAGCAAGTTCTAGGACCCTGTCTTGAAAGAATACCCCCTCCCCAAAGAAAGAAAGAAAGAAAGAAAGAAAGAAAAAAAGAAAGAAAGAAAGAAAGAAAGGGAAAGGGAAAGAAAAGAACTAGAGATGGTTGTGAGCCACCACAGGAATACTAGAAACCAAACCCAGGTCCTCTGCATGAGCAGCAAGTGTTTTTAACCACTGAGCCTTCACTGCAGCCCCTGCAGTATAGCTTAGAATCCCTTCATCTCATTCTCATATAGTCATTCCTTCTAGTACAGCATTTTTTGAAGGCTACATCTGGCTGGTAAAGGGGAGACAGGGAATAAGGAAAGCAATATAAGGGTCTATGGCCAGATTCCTGAGGTTTGGGTGTGTGTGTGTGTGTGTGTGTGTGTGTGTGTGTGATTTTGTGGTTTTTTTGAAAAAAGATTTATTTGTTTTATGTGAGTACAAGACACACCAGAAGAGGGTTTCAGATCCCATTACAGATGATTATGAACCACTATGTGGTTGCTGGGGATTGAACTCAATGTCTGGAAAGCAGTGCTCTTAACAGCTGAGCCATCTCTCCAGCCCCCAAGTCCTGAGGTTTTTAAGAAACAAAAACCAAAAACGTAGATTTCCCTGTAATATTATAGACAAGCTGGGTACAGTAGTTATAGCTACTCAGGAACCCAGTAATTTAGAGACCACCCGGACTTCATAATGAGACCTGGACACAAAATCCAATAAGGTTAAAGAAAAGTAAAAAAGAGGGTCAGAATTCCTCTTGTGACAGAAACTCAGGCTTATGTAGAAATTTACTGCCTTTGACTCAAATTTTGACCTTGTGCCTTCAGAGAAACTTGGCTACGATAAGCTGAAGGTCTGTATAAACATCACAGAGATGAAGTCCCTAGAAGACATTTCATGTGTATATTCTTGGTATGCAAATTGACCCTGTTACTATTATATTTCTTTGTAGCTGATGAGAATGTACCAGCGAAGATTCTATCTTATAACCGTGCCAATCGAGCTGTTGCGATTCTTTGTAACCACCAGAGGGCGCCACCAAAGACCTTTGAGAAGTCAATGATGAACTTGCAGTCTAAGGTATGGAGAATTCAAAGGTGGGGTAACTAAGGAAGTCATGTGTGATAGCTTCTGAAAATGAGAGGTTTCTGGAATCTGAACTAGTGTGGCCTGGGCTAACAGCAGGCTAATCTGGGTCTGTTTTGAAAGAAAGATTCTTTGTACAGATAACAGATGGAAATAATTTGATAGTATCATAGTGTTTGTTTTTTCCTAAAATATTTGTGCTAGAGACACAAGTTCTGTATGAACCACTTTCTGTTTTGAAGTGCTAACTTTGATGTACCACTGAATTGCTAATTGTTGTCCCAGTTATACTTAAGGAAAACAAAAATAAGAGTGCAGTTTCATGGTAGAATGTTTACCTTATGTGCAGCAGGCTCCGGGCTCCATCCCTAGCATGACAAAAATAAAGTCTCAGTGCTTTGGCTAAGAAACATGACAAGAAGATACACCTTAGTGCCAGAACCTACCTTTGCTTGTCTACCGTACGTGAAGCCCGGTTTTGATACCCAAAGCAGAAGCAGAGGAAGGGAGAGGAATCCTATTAGATTGTTTGACATTTAAAAGATGGTGAAGCAATGGCATTTAATTCCCTCCTGATCCTAGAAGAACTGCTCACATCTGTCGATGTGTGTCAGAGTCATGCCCTCTTGGGAAAGACTGACACTGGAACAAGTTGGTGTTGTGGAACTGCTGTGCCGTCTAACCCACAGTGAATGGATTTCATGTTAAAACAGACACACGGGGGCTGGTGAGATGGCTCAGTGGTTAAGAGCACTGACTGCTCTTCCAGAGGTCATGAGTTCAAATCCCAGCAACCACATGGTGGCTCACAACCATCCATAATGAGATCTGATGCCCTCATATGGGTGTCTGAAGACAGCTACAGTGTATTTACATAAAATAAATAAATAAATTCTTAAAAAAAAAAACAGACACACGGGGTTACATTGGAACACCTTATAATTAAATACACACAGTCTGTAGCATAGGAATAAAGATCCTCATTTAAGATCTTGAGGTGGTCCTAATAATTATAAAGTTTAAGACAGTGATAAGAAAAGTGACATTTCAAGAGTTCTACAACACTGTAATGCATAACAGGAAAGTATTCAACATCTGTTGGCAATAGTCACAGGACAAGTTATATTTCTTTGGGTTCTTGCCCACAGTTAATTAAAGAGGAAATAATAAATGTCAACTAGAGAGTAGCCAAAGTACAGATACATGATTTTCATCCAAATTTTTGGAATTCTATACTTGGACAATTTACTTTTAGAAACTGCTTTGCAGTGAAACTTAACACATATTTTCAGGCTCAGAATGTTCTCCTCCTATTGAGATTTCTGCAAGATGAGAACACAGGCATAATGTATATTAATCTAAAACTACAATCTAGAGGCTTTGATACAGCCGGCCTGAAGGGATCTCCAGATCCACAGTGAGTGACTATCGATTACAGACCTCTCTAATCTGTGCATAGGGTCAGCAAGCTAAGAACCCCACAGACAGCCCATTTTAGTATATGCCTTTGCTTTGCCCCTGTTAGATGGAGATCCTCTGATACTGCTTACTTTCCTCATGTGTTGTCATTCAAAGCCCAGAATAAATAAAGTATGAGTATCAGGTGCTGTTTACCCAGTTCAGGAGACCCTTCTGGAGAATGAGGAGGTCATTTGTTGCTCTTATTCTGGAACCACTGTTTGAGCAGCTCAGGCTTCCTGCCAAAGAAGCCCTCCAAGTGTAGGAACCTTCTCCTGTGTGCCCACAAAGTAAACACACACCCAGTTGCCTAGTCAGTCAATGGAGTCTTTGAGAGAATTTGACATAGCTTGCCAGTTTAGCGCTCATAGAAATGGTTAAGACTGGTTTGCTGCATTTCTAGCATCTGCCTGGTGGTGGCTCCAATAATGCTTTTGTGTGCAAAGTCAGTTCCAGTAACTTTTTTGAACAACATAGATATTGGAAGGAAGCCACTAACAGTAAACATTAAATTATTCTCTCACAATGGTGAATTGTTTCTAATCTTGGGCTGCATTTTATGTGGTTTTTTTTTTTTTTTTTTTTTCCTGGCAGGGTAGAGGGTGCCAACGGGTGTGGTATTTGTCTAACAAATTTTAGGCTCAGTCAACAACAACCCAATGTGTGTAAGTCAACATGTATTTACTCTGGGATATTCTCTTGACCTCATAGGTCATCAGGGTGATCACAGGGATGGGATTCTTTGAATCCAGCAGCACAAACTCACCAGCATCAGCTCTAGTATCATTATACTGCTGTTTCTAAGCAACGCCCAAAGCAGAACTTAGGTTTCCAAGGGTTCAACAAGCAGGAAAGGATGATGGAAGTGTTCTGTCTTTTCCTTGTAGATATAAATTCCATAAGATTTCCTTTGTGGAGGGAATGATGACTAATTTTCTTCTCACTTTAGACTTTTCTACTTTCTAAAATAATAAGCCAACTTGAGGCAATTCCTAGTTGATGCTACTTGCCAGTTTTAGTTTCCTGGGACATCCTCTTTAGTATCCTTTCCCAGAGCTGTCAGTTCTCTCCCAGATTTGGCAGACCATGGGAAATGATCTGGGCTTGCTTAGTACATATGTGTATCTCCTATGGTCGTCTCAGAAGGAATGCTAAAGGCCAGGAATGGTGATCCACACCTATAATCCCAACATTTAAGAGTCAGGGGCAGGCAGATCTCTGTGAGTTTAAGGCCACCTTGATCTACATAGTAAGTTCTAGTCCAGCCAAGGCTACATAGTCAGACCCTGTCTCTTTCTGACTGACTGACTGACTGACTGACTGACTGACTGACTGACTGACTGACAAAAGAATACTAAAGCCTGGCATAGGATTAATTTGAAAACAATTGTCATCTGGGTCCTCCTCTCTGTTTTCTAAAGCCAGAGTGTTTTCCTAAAAGATTACAATCAGATTTACAGGTTACTCTTATAGAACCTTATATTGTTTAAAGTTCACTGAAGAACGTAAGTGAGCAGCAGACAGCAGCTGGATTGATTTCTGCCGTCGCTGTCCATTGTTGTTGTTTTCATAAAGCCTTTTTGTACTAGAAAACACTTGACAGCTCCCAGTTTTACGTTTTATGTCATTCCTAAGTGTACTATTGTTTTTCTTTGTCTAGATTGATGCCAAGAAAGATCAGCTAGCAGAAGCTCGAAGGGACCTGAAAAGTGCTAAGGCTGATGCCAAAGCCATGAAGGACGCAAAGACCAAGAAGTATGTATCTGATACTGTACCAAGGGCTAAGAGAGAGCAGTTGGCAGCATCACTCAGAGGCCTGGGTGTCCTAGCTCAGATAGTCTCATTATGTAGCCTTGGCCATCTTTGACATCACGGTCCTCTTGGCTTCCCAGGATAAACCTCCATTCTCAGCTATTTTTCAAAGGTTTCTTGGGGAAATTTTCCATGATTTCTTTTTCTCCTTTAAGAAGTATGTGAGGGCCGGGCAGTGGTGGCTCATGCCTTTAATCCCAGCACTTGGGAGGCAGAGGCAGGTGGATTTTTATCAGTTAAAGAGTGTGGCCCCTGACCACGGTGATGCCTTATGTCCAACCCCTAAAAAAATATGCAGGAACTTATCCATAGTTAGAGCTGAATATATCATATGGGAATAAGAAAAGGCTGGTATGCAATTACCAGTGACTCTCCCCACGAAGCATCAACTTTTGAGAAAGGCTACTTAAAAGACTGGCCAGGAAGGGGTAATGTGCCTTAGAGGTGGGTACATCTTCTTCTTGGCTAATGAGGTAGATGGCTTAGAGTTTAAGAGCGTGAATTCTCAGGAGGCGGGAGTAGTGACTTAATCCCAGCACTCAGGAAGCAGAGCAGACAGATTTCTGAGTTCAAGGACAGCCAGGGCTACACAGAGAAACCCTGTCTTGAAAAACAGAAAAACAAAAACAAAAACAAAAAAAAAGTATGTGAGGATACTTAATTGTCCTTGTCCAGAGATCATTCTTACTGTATAATGATTCTTCTATTTTTCTTCCCAGGGTAGTAGAATCAAAAAAGAAGGCTGTACAGAGACTAGAGGAGCAGCTGATGAAGCTAGAGGTTCAAGCCACAGATCGAGAGGAGAACAAACAAATTGCTTTGGGGACCTCCAAACTCAATTATCTGGACCCTAGGATCACAGTGGCTTGGTAAGTGTTAGGCCTGTGTAGAGCCCCTCCTGTTGTTTAAGGAAAGGCAGAAAGTCTCTAGGAGTATTGCCAGCTCCCTCATGTCATGTCTAAGTTCACATTTCTTCCAGGAGAGCCTGCAATTCTGGTTGCTGAGCTCTGTCTACAGTTACAATGGAATATCCTAGGTGCCCCACAGGCACATTAGTGTAGGAGCCCATGCCTGCAGAAGCCAGAGGAGTACATCTGGTACCCTCCTTCCAATTACTCTTCTAATCACAAAGTGACCTGGTCTTGTTAGTGTGTGCCTAAGGCAAAAGCAGAAGTTAGCCTTTACAGCAAACTCAATATTAAGATTGAATCCAGCCGGGCAGTGGTGGCGCACGCCTTTGATCCCAACACTTGGGAGGCAGAGGCAGGTGGATTTCTGAGTTCAAGGCCAGCCTGGTCTACAGAGTGAGTTCCAGAGAAAACCTGTTTCGACACTCCCCCCCCCCCCCAAAAAAAAAAAAAAAAGGCAAAAGCAGGATGATTGACAAAAAAGTTTGAAGCCAAACTGGTTTTAATAAAAAGCACAGCAAAGAATTAAGAACATGGATCCAAGTAACTTACACAGAGGTAGAGACCATTCTACATAGATTCTCTATTGTGTGTAGATACAAAGCTCTCTCCCTCTTTTATTCTTTCATATATACATAGTGCTGCCCCAGTCTCCTTCCTTTTCCTTCTGGGTAGCCAGTCCCATTGTACGTCATCAGACTGCACTAAAGGAAGGGACACTTACCTGGGGACAGCGTTGGAGAACTGGTTCAGTTTATTGGGGAGAACAGCGTTTATTTAAACCTTTGGTGGGTGAGTAGGGGCTATCAAGGAGAGTGTATGTCATTGGCCAGGAGCAGGGTGACAGGGATGCCTCATTTGCATGAGGAAGAAATCCAGGTGCTGCTGAACATGAACTTTTTTAAGGGGAAAGTAATTTAACCTGGCTGCCAGCTACATAACACACCTGGACCCTACTCTTGCTCCAGGCTTGCTTCCCTTCACCCCACACAATAGCATCCAAGCAAGGGGATCATTTCTGAAGATGTTTAATTAGTTCCAGTTGTTGAATTCTAGACCAGAGACCTAGCTTTTTGCTTGTGTTGCTAGGGGTTAACTTTTTCGTGTGTGTGTGTGTGTGTGTGTGTTTGTGTGTGTGTGTGTGTGTGTGTGTGTGTACACTTACTCACACCACAGTGTATATGAGGAGTCTGCTGACAGTTTGGCAAGAGTTGGTAGATTCTCTCCTTCCTTCCATCATGTGGGTCCTGAGGATCATACTTTGGTCTTCAGGCTTGGGGGCAAAGCTTGCTGTTCTGGTTAGGGTTTCTATTGCTGTGATAAAAGACCGTGACCCCAAAAGCAACTTTGGGAAGGTGTTTATTTCAACTTACAGCTCTCTGGTCACACTCCATCATTGAGGAAAGTCAGGGCAGGAACTCAAGACAGGTATATGGAGGCAGGAAATGAAACTGACCACCACAAAGGAATACTGCTTACTAGTATGCTGGGTTGGAACTTCTTAGTTAGTCAAGAAAATGCTCTAGGCAGTTTCCCAATAGGCATTTTCTAGATTTGAGATTCTCTGTCCTGATAAACTGTAGCTGTGTCAAGGTGAACAACAGCAGGTCACCCACAGAGGCATGTCGTCATTCCCTGGATTAACTGTTGAGAAGCAGTGTGATGATGGTCAAAAGTATGGTCTTCAGACCAAACTGCATAGTAAAATTCCAGCTGCACTTTCTAGTGACATGAAGACACTATTTTTTACAATCTCTGCATGGTTGTAGTTTAAAGTCTACCTTTTTTGTTTGTATGTCAAAGTAGTAACACCTACTTTAGAAATCTGTTGAGATAAAAAAAATGAGACGATAAAATAAAGTCCTTTGAATATTTTGGTGTACCAGAAAACTCTGGACTCCTGCTGTGGGCTGTCATTGAGCTAGACTAAGCTCCTTTACTGTCTCCACATTTGTTGATTTGGTTTTTTTTTTTTTTTTTTTTTGTTCTTTTTCAGGTGCAAAAAATGGGGGGTCCCAATTGAGAAGATTTACAACAAAACCCAGAGGGAGAAGTTTGCTTGGGCCATTGATATGACTGATGAGGACTACGAGTTTTGACCAGTCTCGGCTGGGGTTCTGTGAAAAGGAACAGTGTGGTTTGGGGAAGATGGATAAACTGAGCCTCACTTGCCCTCACCCGAGGGAGAGGCCACAAGTCTTAACAAACCAACATCTTTGCAAAAAGATAGACCTGGAGATACTATAAGGGAGAGCTGAGCCAGTTGTCCTATGGACAACTTATTTAAAAATATTTCAGATATCAAAATTCTAGCTGTATGATTTGTTTTGAATTTTGTTTTTATTTTCAAGAGAGCAAGTGGATGGGAATTTGTCAGCATCCTGCCAGGCAAATTCAGTTTTGCTGCAATGTTTGGATTCTCTCAGCTACTGTATGCGAAGTCTGATTATATTGGTGCGTTTTTACAGTTAGGGTTTTGCAATAACTTCTATATTTTAATAGAAACGAATTCCTAAACTCCCTCCTCTCCCCTATTTCAGGAATTTAAAATTAAGTAGAACAAAACAAAAACCCAGCGCACCTATTACAGCTGTCATTCTATCGTCATGGGAATCAGTTTTCATTAAACTTGAAGCAGTTGTGACATCGGCAGTGTTTTGGTTCAGACACCTATTCACAGAAAAGCATGATGGGAAAATATTTCCTGACTTGAGTGTTCCTTTTTAAATGTGAATTTTTATTTCGTTTTAATTATTTTAAAATATTTAAGCCTTCTTCTTGATCTTAAAGATCGTGTAGCTTGGGGTTGGGGAGGGATGAAGGGCGAGTGAGTCTAAGGATAATGAAATAATCAGTGACTGAAACCATTTTCCCATCATCCTTTGTTCTGACCATTCTTTGTACCCTTTAAGAGATCCATCTTTTTCTTTGGAAACCCCAGTCTTTCATTTGAAAGATTTTATTGTATAAAAACTTCCACAGGTCAATAAATTTAGAGGAAAGCGAGCATTTGGTCCAAGAAAAACAAAAACAAAACAAAAAGGAAAAATAATCAAGATTTTAGGGCTTTTATTTTTTCTTTTGTAATTGTGTAAAAAATGGAAAAAAAACCATAAAAAGGAAAATTTTAATGTGAAGACATTTTTTTTTTGCTATAATCATTAGTTTTAGAGGCATTGTTAGTTTAGTGTGTGTGCAGAGTCCATTCCCACATCTTTCCTCAAGTATCTTCTATTTTTATCATGAATTCCCTTTTAATCAACTGTAGGTTATTTAAAATAAACTCCTACAACTTAACGGAAACTTAGCGTCTGCCTCTTTGTGAATGAGGCCCCAGGCCAGAGTAAAGGCTCGGGGGCTGAGATTTACTGCAGTACGTGGTCCATTCATTCAGGTCAGCAAGGGTTGGTCCCTCCCAGTGGCAAGATGGTATGGAGCTTGACCTGGAAGTACATCTGTCCTGATGTGGAGTAAAGAGTATCAAAGTCTCCATCCCTAAAGATAGGCCCAGAAAGCAAGGGAATGCATGGTAAACCACTGTGAGCAGTGCTGGTTGAGCAAGACGGCCTTTTTTATTTGGGAAACAACATGGACTGAACAGAAACAGAATAGCTTTCTTATATGATGAAGCCTCCAGGCTGTACTGAGTACCATATCTCAGAAACCTCTCAGATGGAATGAAGACTCTTCGTTGATTTGTTGAAGGAGTTAACTGGTAACTGTAACCAACCCAGAGCTCTGGATATCCCAAAGTAACCATAATACCTACCAAGTGTTCTTTCTGTTACCCTAAGTCTGAAATTCAAGATGAAAAGGTGAACTCCAGGCTAAAGGGAAGGTCTGAATGGGTCACTAATTGAAGGGCCCACATCTGAGCTTGCTGGCATAAGCAGTCTATTCAGAACCACCTTCCTTAATAGTTGTCACTGATGCTGAGGCCACAGCAGCAAACTCTTGGTTCCTTGAAGCTTGAACTTTTCATTGGTCATTGAAGGCAGCACTTACTCCCAGGAATAAAGTATAACTATCACTGTTTGGAACCAAGAACATTATAGCTAGGTGTTTTTGAATTATGTAGTGTTGAGTTAGCTAGATGGAATGGTAAAATAGGAGGTAGCTGGTAAGAAATAAACCTTAGTTTTGGGACCTGATAACAACTAGGTTGCCAACACTAGACAGATATAGAGCAGGAAGTAGTGCCTACCTCTGGTAATCCCCACCTGCTAGGTCTTACTGATAACATGAAGAGCAAGTATGTGCTGCTCAAGATGATACAGCAAATAGCAAAGTACATTCCAGGCAGTGGTGGCAGGAAAGCCACAGGGCAGGCATCTCAGTTGATCCTGACTGGGACTGAGAAGAGGCTGCAAAGATTGGGGCAGCAGTGGGCTATGGGGGAGCTGATGAGTAGGTAGAAGTCTATAAGGCTCTAAAAGATGCTTGCACTTGGAGAATGGGAGTAAACCTGTCATCCTTGATGACCTAGCACATCTCAATTCCAACCCATATGCAGGAGCAGAAGCCAAATGGGCAGCATCTGAGAAATCCTTTTCTGTGGGCGGGGCAGGGAGGTGCTTCTATGTGGAATCCAAGCTACACATCCCCCACACTCTTGCCATCTATGCAGCAAGTGTACTGTCCCTTCCAGAAGCTGGGACCTAATGACTGACAATTGACAACCCCCAACCTTTCCAGCCACCACCTCTCTTCCCCTAGTACCTGCCATGCATGAGTCACCCACTGCACCCAGTATCTACCTCAGTGCCCTCCCTGAATTCTAACCCTGGTCACCAACCAAGCAACTAGGAGAGAAATGCAGTCTTCATTCACCATCTTGTTTAAGCTGTTTTGGGGTAGAATTGCATGCTGTTACTTTACATGTCATAAATCCAACATTCTAATCAGTGATTTTTCGTAACTACTGACCAGTTCATCCATCCATCATCATGGGTCAGCTTTAGATCACTTCATCCCTCATACCCATTTGCAGCTAGTCTGCACTCCCGTATGTATCCTCCACTGGTCTCTCTTACCTTTTTTCTCTAAAAATGTCTTACGGACATTTTATTTGAAAGGACTCATAGTATATGACCACTCCTAAAAATGCCTCTCTGGCTGCTATAATGTTTCCCAGTTTTTCCTATTTCTGTCAGGCTGTTTGTTGCTGAGACACCTTTAATGCAAGGTCTTTGGCTGCCATAGTTCTCTTATTTAGCCTAGTGCCACTCACACTCCTGAGCTCTGCACGCACTGTCAGCCACACACTTGCAGGATATCCACAGAAACCTCTGGAGGACAGCTCAGGATTTGCTATTCTAAGCCTGTTGTGGCCTGGGTTTCCTGTGTGTAAAGCACTACATTCACTGAAGCAGGTAGTCTCAGCCTTTGGTTCCTTTCTTCCAATCTCATGTCTAGTAATTTGTCAACTTAGAAATTCTTTCCTAAATACTAATGCTGCATATAGGCATTTTCACAATTTTTAAAATTTCTTAAATTTTTTAAACACTTCTTTTAGGAAAAAACTGACTTTATTTCAGCCCTTGCAAATCCCTCTATAATAAGACATTTTCAACTTGTTTTGAACAAAAAAGCGCTTCTTGGAGAACACATTACCCTGAAGTGACCTCACTCAAGCGAGTTTTGGATGCTTATAAGCAGTCCCCTGACAAATCAGTACATGGGGAGGGAGAAGAGATTTAACAGACTTTTCCCACAACCCCAAGTAAACAGCCTCTTTGAAGTTACTATATAGATTTTTTAGGTTAAATAATTATGCTGTACGTATTTTTAAAAATCTTTCAGAAAAACATTTATGGAAAACAAGTGATCATTGCAGAAGCTGGGGCTACTAGTGGTGTAGGCCAGAGGTAGGAGGACCCTTGGCCCTGGGGTCTGCCTCTAACACCATAAAACCACCATCACCAAAACCCTCAATGTAATTAACTCCCAAAGTTGGATGGAGGCTTACTGCACTTAGTGCCTTGTCCTTACATTTGAGAGTCCTTATGTTTAAAACAATGCAGTGATTATCAACCTTAGCACGTATCTGTGGAAGATATGTATTGTTAAGGCAATTATGCTTAAAGTCCCCAGTGGCAGCAGACCCACCCTGTATATTGTATGTGTAGAAGTTACAAGGAGTGTATTTTTCAAACTCAAACTTCCTATGTAAGATGGGTGCATCTTGGGGCTAGATGCTTCAGTGATTAAGAACACTTGTTACTCTTGCAGAGGATTGGTGTGTTTGGAGCCTAACACCCACATGGTGGCTCACAGCCAACCACGTAACAATTCCAGGTGATCCAATAACTTCTCCTGACCGCTCTACACCAGGCACACAACGGGTGTGCATACATATACACGGGCAAAACACTCACACAAAATAATAATAAAAGATTGGGTACAACTTATGTGTAAATTACTATTCAAGAAGACTAGGCTTTCAGAAGCAGTGAGGGCAATGTGTTTTGATAACACTGGATGGTTCTCCATGTGGTTCTCTCATGGTGAAAAAAGACTCAAAGATTCATGCAAAGTTTACTGATAGGACTGAATGCAGGGAATCAATATTTATAAATAAATGTTTTCAGTAATGCTATTCAGAGTATACATGTGTCACTGAATGAATACCTGGAATTTTAATCATTCATTGTTAAACCTTTGTACTCCCTTTGTAGAAATGCTCCACAAAATTCCTTGGGGTGACCTTATTGTGAAAGGAGTAGTTACCTCATTTGGAGAGGCTGTAATTAATAAATACACAGCAGCACTCACTTTGTTCTCTCCCCACAATCACTTAAGAATCTAGATAAGGCCCTTCTTGCTCCCTGTGTCCATGTTAGACTGAGCATGGCCTGTAGACATTTCTGTAGCCACTTCTGGAACAGGCTTGATGTGTTCCTGCCCTGCTAACTGAGATCCTCTAGAAGGCACAGTAGGATGTGTGCTGGAAGAAAGGGTGGGAGAGTAAAAGCAAGTCCACTCTGGTCTCAGTTTTCCCTCTTTCTTCAGTACCACATGCTTGACCTCAGTGAAACAATCATTGTACCTGCTGTTCCTGGCTGAAGAGAGCCAACAGGAATAATCAGCAGTGAGGCAGCCAGGGCTGTGGACAGAAGTAGTTGGGAACTGTTGGGACAGGTGTGATTTATGTGGTTTTTGTTTTACAAGAGAATTTCTCTGTGTACCCTTGGCTGTCCTGGAAGTTGCTCTGCAGACCAGGCTGGCCTCAAACTCATAAAGATCCGCCTGCCTCTGCCTCCCAAGTGCTTGGATTAAAGGTGTGTGCCACCACCACCCGGCAGGTATAATTTTTAACTTGAGTAAAAACAAACAAAAAACAAATAAACAAAAACCCTAAAGTTCCTTTAAGGGACTGAGAATGCAACCTCCATAAGGAAAGGGCCAGGAGGTTATGATGTCAGAAGAGGTGGAGCCATAGATAGGTTTGCAGGTCAGTACAAGGGCCTATACTGCAGGTTCCCTGAGGTGTAAGTGCATGCTGACTGTACAGCTAACAGTAGAGGAAATAAGGAACAGAACACAGCTTGATGAATGGATTAACCAGACACTTCAAGCCTAAGTCTTTGTCTTCCTCTGTGAATGGAACGTCACTATGCTTTTAAATTATGACTTCTATAGTCATTATATGGAACAAATTAAAAGTGTGTTAGCACTTAGTGCTAGCCTGCTAGGAATACCCTCTATTATTTTAATCAAATACATAGCCATGTGAGAATCTTTTACAATTTAATTCCAGGAAAATTTTATCCCCTTTCCAAAGAACTAGCTACCAAACATTGAGAGTTCATACTTTAGCTACTATAAAGCTCAGTGACACTTGCTTCTCAATTACAGCAGCGTGATCACCATTTCAACCATACCATGACTGCTCACATCTCCCATTTCAACAACACAGCATTTTTGTCCTTTTCTGTTTAAGAGCTCTCTACTTTTATTAAAGAGCTTGGTGTAGTGGTACCCTCTGGATGTCTCAATTCTTGGGAGGCTGGGGAGGCCTCAAGTTTATAAGGCCAGCCAGGGTTATACAAGTGAGACCATACCTCAAGAAAAATGCAATGAACATAGCAGTGTGTCTGCTTCCCATTCAAAGAAAGACTTGTCATCACTTGTGGAAGAAGTGTAAATAGAAATCCAGCTGCCAGTCCCTAAGATCACAAAGAGCCATGAGGCTGAGGTTGAACTTCTTTGCAGAACAATGAACATCCATTTCAGGATAGTACTGAACAACACAATTCCCTGGAACTTGGCAGAGGCTGTTCCCATTCCTATTTCCTTCCTGTTCCTTCCACAATGATGACCTTAGGGCTGCTCCCTAAAACACATTCTACCCACTAACCTATCAGAGACAGCACCCTAAAACAAATTCCAATCTAGCCAGGAAGCATAGTAGCTCACACTTGTAAGCCCAGCCAGACTGAGTGGCAGAGCTAGGAGAATTGCTAAATTCAAGACTAGCCTGGGCTACCCAGCTTTGACAAACATGCACAAAATAACTAAAAACAGGTGCTTGCTGCTAAACCTAATGGCATGAGTTCTATCTCTAGGACCCACATGGTAACAGTGAATAAAGAAGCTCTATATATTCACAATGTGCTTACCACTGTTCTAAGTAGTTATTAAATACAATGTCTGTGAGATCAAGTCCACAGGCCACAGGGGCAGTTGAGCAGTCTCTCCTTGACTCCAGGCACAGGCTTGGTATAAACTAAGGCATGAGGAAGTCAGAGTGTTTCCTGAAATCAGCACCAATCTGGGCTAGTCTGAGTGATGTCACAGGCATGTGCCTTGTGTGGGTGCTAGGGCACCTCCCAGACGGCACAAATTTATATACATCACCAGTGACACCTACGCACCCTTATATATGCTGAGCTGGGGGAAGCCCATACTGGCTACACCCTGTGTGTGCCCTACTTTTCCCAAAGTTCCTTTGGTGGAAGGAGACACCTAAAGCCTGGGAAGCTAATAAGAGGAAATGAGGCTCTGTTCCCCAATTACAGGCCTGGCAAACAAATTGCTGTTGGAAAATTCATGGAGCCCCTGGGGGTGGGGGACGGGTCTTGTTACAGACACAAAAGCAAAAAAGATTTGGGCTGAACACAAGGAAGCTCCCAGAAAATAGATTTTTAAAGCATACTGCAGCTTCTAGGCTGCTGGGGTTGGCACAGAAAAGTCAACGATGATTATAACATTTTAAGAGGGTGCCTCCTGAGAGAACCGGCAAGACCAGGCAGGCAGGGAAGGCCCTGTTCAGCCCCATCTGCCCTCTCTGTCTGATCATCCTGGCTGGCCATTCATTCTCCTTCATTGAGTAAAAACCCCAGGGCCTTTGTACATGCTGTTATTCCTGTTACTGCCTTTCCTCCAGCCCACCCTTCAAAATGCGTATGTCCATCTTTTTACATCATTTGGTCTCTCTTGAAGTTCTACAGACATGGACATACCTCTTCTTACTTACTGATTGGCCAGCTAGCGAATGCCACCAGGATCACCTCTCACCCACTGGGCTCTCTTGCAGAATAGAAACACATAGACTCGGGTTCCCACTTATTGTGTAGTCTCACTTCAAGTTGTGGGGCTCTGAAACCTTGATTAGGAGATAATTATGATCATGAGTTGTGCAAGCCAAGGTCAATTCCAATTTCCTCCTACATTAGAGGCCTGTCACTAGGTGGCAGTCAGTCTATCTCAACCACCCAATCCCTTAGGACAAAGTTCCTAAGTTTAGTAGTATACTGAATTCTGACTTTCTTGAGGACCACCCTCAAGGGAAACAGAACATCTGTCACCATTTCAGCCTAGCAAAGCTGAAGGTGGCCCAGCTGGGTGGACTGTCTAAACTCATACATTCACAAATTCTAGTCTCAGGAATCCCAGGGAAGCTTTTCTGCAAGCTGGATGCTGTGTGAGATTTCTCACCTCTGACAGGCAGAGAGCTGTCCAGAGCTGCATGGTAGCTGTCCACTGGTCAGACAGCAGGATCAAGGGGTGCCCTCGGGTTTACCCGTGCTGTTCAGAGAACGGCTTTTGGAAGATTGATTTTAAGTCATTGAACAGTCACAGACAGCTGTCTTGTCTGGAGAATAAAAAGTCATTGGTAAGAGATGAGGCAGGAGAGGCAGGGGAAGGCAAGACAGCACTGCTGGGCCACGAAGCTGTGCCGATTTGAACCTCAGTGGGAATTGACGTACATAACTGCAAGGATTTATTTTCATTTTAGTGGTAAATTCTGAAGCACAGATGCAGGCAAGACCAAGAGGATAGTGTGCACAGAGAGAAGATGGGGCCAGAGGATCCTGGGTAGAGTGGAGAGAGCCCCAAAGGCAGGAGGGAAGAGCCTCAGTGGATTACCTAGGGGTGAGGCAGAGAAGAAAAAGAGGTTCCCGGCAAGGTGTGGGGCCTTCCAAACTCAGGAGTTTACTGCCATTTAGAGAAGGTGCAGCCGGTGAAAGGAGCCACGTGATGAGGATGGCAAGGCTGTGGCGCAGATAACGAGATGCCTGGGCCGGGAGGTCAGGGGAGATCCAGGATTGGCATCACCTGTGTCTGCGCAGAGGGGACGCCACCTGGCCCAGCACTGAGTCCAGAGGAAAACAAGGCTGAGGAAAAACCAGAGCTTCCGAGACTATCCGCAGGTAGGGTGCGGGCGGAGCGAGAGGAGGGCAGCGGCCCACGCGAGAGGCCTCGAAGGCCACCGGGCCTGCGTCCGAGGGTCTGAGGGCCCATCCCACACCTTCAGGGCCTCCTCCCGAGACAACACCGTCGAAGGCCACCCTAGGACCGGTCTGCTCAAGCCCTCGCAAGAGACGTCTGCGGAGAGGGGCGTGGCAGGCGCACTGTCACTCACGGCGCTCTGGCCAATCCACGGGTGCGCCCCTCCCCAGAGAGGGTGCGCGGAGGGCCCGCCCCCGCCGCCACCGCGGGTGTGAGGCGGCCAGCCTGGCGCGGCTCCCTCCGCCAGGAAGCCTGCCCAGGTAACCGGGTTCGGCGGGAGGGCCGGGGGTCGCGCGGCACTCTCACTCCCTGGGAGGCGTGCACACTGCCGCGGGGCCCGTGTGGGACGGAGGCCCGTGCGCGCGTCTGCCTGACGGGCCGCAGCCTGTGGGCGGGGTTGCGTGCGTGACGGGCGGCTGTGCCCCGCGTCGTGTCAGGCCTGCGCGGGGAAAGCTCTGTCGGACCCAGGCGTATGGGTCCGCCTGCTGCGGCCTGCCCCGGGTCGCGGGGC
This sequence comes from Arvicanthis niloticus, assembly GCF_011762505.2. Lineage (NCBI taxonomy): Eukaryota > Metazoa > Chordata > Mammalia > Rodentia > Muridae > Arvicanthis > Arvicanthis niloticus. The sequence goes on from NC_047659.1 coordinate 130,004,406, forward strand.
GCAGGCGCGACGGTGGGCGGGGGTCGTCCCCAGGAGCGCCTTTGTTCCCGGCGCGCTGAGGGAGGAGCCTCGCTTCGCCCCGCCCCCGCGCTCAGTCCCGCCCCGCGTCCGCCCGCAGGAGCTGCCACCGGGTCCCGCTCGCCTCCGGAGCCGCCGCCTCCGCCTCCGCCTCCGCCTCCGCCTCCGCCGCCCCAGGCCCGCCGGCTTGCGTCGCCGAGATCGCTGCAGCATGGCGGGCGTCGGGACCCCCTGCGCCAACGGCTGCGGGCCCGGCGCGCCCTCCGAAGCCGAGGTGCTGCACCTCTGCCGCAACCTCGAGGTGGGCACCGTCATGACTTTGTTCTACTCCAAGAAGTCGCAGCGGCCCGAACGGAAGACCTTCCAGGTCAAGTTGGAGACGCGCCAGATCACATGGAGCCGCGGCGCGGACAAAATCGAGGGGTCCAGTAAGTGCACCCCAGTCCGGCCTGCCTCGCGCCTGCCCGCCTCCCAAACACTTGGGCAAACTTTCGGGCCTCGCGCCTGGCGCCCCGTCTCCGCCCAGTCCCTGGTGGTCACTCTGGGGCGAGTGGGGGGGCATCCGGGTCTTGGATCACCTGATAGGACACCCCCTCCCCCAGCAGAGGGGAGTGTTCCAGGCACTTTGCCCTGAGGCCTAAAAGTCCTCACTGTTTGGACAAGTGGGATTCTGGCCCCTAGAATCGGGCGGCTCTCAGCGACTGTGAGGGGGAGCCAAGGCAGGAACCTCCTCATCCAACCTGAGAACCTGGGGAACCGACGAGACCTTCCTGCCCGCTTCCATTTCTCCGGAGAGTGCTGTCTGTGAAAACTCTTGAGAGCTCCGGGATGGGCTTATTGGCACAAGAACCTTTGGAATCCTCATGTAGAACTTAGGCAGATGTGGGGTAGGGCTGGTTTGGAGCATAGCGGGCCTAATCGTCTCCCTCTTAGAGGTAGGGAAGAACGTGGTCCTTTGGGAGGGTACAAAAGCTAAAACAGTGGCTGCTTTTATTTTTTTTTCCCGTGGATGCTTTTTTTTTTTTTTTTTTTTTTTTTTTTGACCCAAATCTGAGTTTTGGAGGTCCATGTTGATAGGCAGATGTCCAAAGTCAGAGCCAGGGTTCCTGGTAGAACTACCAGGCTCCTTTGCTCTTACAGCATATAACAAGGAGCTTGTGTTCAGAAAGGTTCCCCGGCCTTGGGGTTCTCCTCTCCAGAGCTGACAGCCAGTTTGAGGTCCAGCCCTTTGTGTTGGATGTTCTAGTGACCACAGGGTAGCCCAGAGTTGCCCTCGTGGTTTCCTGTCTTAGCCTTCCAAAACCTGAGTTTGGTGGGTTTACACAGGTCCTGGTGGGAGTAGTGAATAATGGGTTTTGAGAAACCTCAGTTCTTTCTGATAGTCATTTTCCTTGGTGTGAGGCTGGATGGGTACTCAGCTCTGGCCTTCCAGTTGAGGACATGATGTATTTGCAGCTCCAGGCTTTGAGATGTTTCTTGCAAGAACCCCCAAAGAGATGATGGTTGAAGAGACCTAGCCTCAGAACCAGGTCTGTGTTAGAGAAGGCGGTGGTGTCAGGAAGTAAGGTCCCACAGATCTTCCTGGGTACATGTGTAGATGGGTGAGGAGATGAGAAGGAAGGAAGGTTTTTGTGGTAAGGCAGCCATCCTCAACTTCAGGTCTGACAGAGCTGCCAAACAGAATTGGCTCTTAACCATCATCGGTGGCCATCAGCCCTGACCTCCACTGGAGGAACATTTCAGTGATTTTCAATGTTGGGGGATGGTACTGCAGACAGTTCCGCTAGTCCTGAGAACATCACTCAGACATCAGGTTGCGGGCATGGCATTTTACATTTGTAGTATTTCCTGTGTTTAAGTGGTGGCATTAGTTCCCTGGTAGCTAGCTCTTGGCAACAGCTGCATCGTAAACCATGTGTATTACCAGTAGGCAGTATGTGTAGTCCAATGGTGGAAAACAGGCATGCCTTTGAAGCCAGTATGGTAGTTGTATGTCACCCAGGCAGGTGCTTTCCTTCTCTGAGCCTTGGTTTCTCTGTAAGTTAGTAGATGTGTAGTTATTATAAATGGTCACTTTTGGAAGTGAGATAGTTGGTGTAAAGTAAGCAGACTAAATATGTAATAGATGTTAGCGGAGACATTGCAGATGTTTAAGAACCAGTTATTAGTAGCAGTAGCTATGGTAGATGCTTGTCCTCCTAGACCCTGGGATGGGCGTTCTGAGGGAGGCTGTTAAGAGAAAGAAAGGGCTTGGAGGGATGGCTGAGAGAGGTCACATTCTCCCTAACTCATTGCTCAGTGAAAAAGAGGAAACAGTCTTATTATCATTTACCCATCCATTCACCCATCATGTAGAACGTGTTTCTGTAGAGAAAGTGTTTATACATTGGATGTCGGTGTGAGTTGGGGCCTGCACAGAAAGAAGGATTTAGAGACATAACCCTCAAGTCCACTTTGTCTCACTCGGGCCTTTGAGGGCAGGAATACAGGGGACATCATCTTCCCAGACCCACAAAGGTCATCCAGACATGCATGTTTTCATTGGGCCTGGCCCTGTGATTTTTGGGGTCCAGAATGAAGGCTGTAGACTAGTCTATGTGGACTTCATACCTTGTGAATAGAGTCCCCCATTGAAGCCCTGCCCCATTTCTGCCCACATGCACCTCACTCTTTGGTGGGTTTCCATTCCTGCAGATTGTGAAAAGGATTGAGTTGTTAGCTGGGTCCCCTACTGTCTGGTCTCTTGTTTGGTTGCCTCAGGTATTTGACTTTTTGCTGATAATCTTATCCCTGCCTAAAACCAGGCCAAAGAGACTACCGCTGCTTGCTCTCAGGGTGCTCATGGATCTGGAGGACAGATTGACTGCCATTTCCTGAATCTTAAGTTCTCTCACTATGGCACTTGTGAAACTAGTTAGCACCTTCTGATGTCTAAGGTATCAGTCTGGCTTGAAAAGTGCTTTGGTGCTGTTTGCTTGTGTGACTGAAGTCGGGCTCGTGTCTGGCATTTATGTTGCAGAATTTAGTGAGTTAAAAGCAGCCATAGACTTCCTGCCCAGTGTTAAACAGGCATTTCACTCTGACTGCATGGCCAACCCTCACAGGACTCTACCCCAGGTTGTATTGGTGGTAGGCCTTGGTCTCATGTTTTCTGTAGCCTTTGTTGCTCCTTGTGAAGAGAAACCTCCATGTTTAGATGGTACTTACAGGCAGAGACCTCCTGAGCATCTGCATCCTAGATGTCCTCTGAGGCTCTGGCTCCATAGCTTTCTGTATATAATGCCTGTAGTGAGATAGCTCAGACCTATCCTTAGCAAGGTTGTCCAGTTAAGGACTACAGTTGGCACAGTAGCTTCAGCTAGCAACTCTAAAGGTCTGCTGTGATTGTGGTGAAGCTTGCAGTATCAAGGGGCTGGCTCTGAGAGTAGGTCCACGGCACCTAAGAGTGTTCTACAGATGTCCTCAAGTATTCCCTTTTACTGGCTCCCAGTGAGAGAACAGCACAAAAGCATGTCTGGATCTCCAGAGCTAGCTATTCCCACCATGTGTTTCCTCTTTGACTATCATTTTTCCAGGGGAAGTCAGACCTCTTATTGTTTCCTCGGCACCCCAGGCTTGCTTGCTGTGAGAGTTTCCAGGTCCCCCATTCAGGGGGGCTTTGTTTTCTGAACCTGCTTCATAAATGACTAGCAAAGTTGAGCAAACCCAGTACCAGGAAACCCAACACTCCAGCTTCTCCCAGGACTTTGTGTTCAGAAGGGGAGGTCTGCATAGATGCATAGGCTTGAGTTGGAATTTAGAGAACTTGATTACCAGCATTGCTTCAAGTGACCCTTTGGAATTATGGGCATTTATTTGTTCAGTAACATTGTTTGCACACTCCTCACTTGGCTTGTGGAGGAGACAAGTGATGAGAAGAAGGGCTGAGTGCAGAGTGGTAAAGCACTGGGCAGTGAGTGCACACTGTCCCAGCTCGCCTGCACTGTGGCCTCCAACGGGCTACGGATCCTTCGAGTGTCTCATCAGTAGACAATACTGACTTCAAGGTTCCTAATGAGGCTCGGAGGAATGTTTGTGTAAAGTACTTGGCACCAAGGGTGGTGTGGTGAACATGCTTAATGTGTGGAATCTGGCAGGAGAGAAATAGGATGGAGTCTCCAGGAGGGCCAGGTTGGAGGAATAGATGTGTCTGTTGTGGTCAGGGGCTGGTGCCTGGCCACCAAATCCTTTGATGAAGGGCCTGAAGCTGCAGTTCTCAGCAGGGCCTGGATGATCAGGGCTTTCTGCTGTCATGGGCATTGATGTGGAGAGAAGGCAGTTAGCTGCGAGCGGCTGCTTGGACGTCAGGGTTTGTCTCTGAGTTGGTTCAGCGTTTGAGTTGGCCTCTCTGTCTGAATGATAGGAGAGACCCAGTCTTCCAGGAAGTGCTGTGACACAGCCCAGAATGGTTAGGCTACATCCGCTTCTGTAACTCAGAGTATCTCTTTTCACTCTCTCCTTTCCTATGGAACTTGGTTTCAAGGACAGTGTATCCTTACTGAATACACTGGAGGAAGTGGTAGGGCCTGAGGTTATAGAAGCCTGCTGTTGGGTCTTGCTGTTAGGAGACTGACACTCCCCTTCTCTGCTCTCTCATGAGAAGAGGTCAATGTGCACCTCAGGAGAGTCTTTGGAGAGGTGTTGGGGAGAGGACATGAATGTTTTGGTGTACCATGTAGCCATGTGGAGTGCTCCACTGCCTTGGAGGAATCTCTGATAATGACCAGGGATACCTTAGTGTCCTTGGGCAGCTAATCCTACCCTTCTGGTAACTGAGCTGTGAACACTCCAATGTGTGGCTAGAGGCAGTGTGTTCTTGTGACCCTCGGTAAGCTACTTTCTATAAAACAATTCTTAGCCAGGTATGGCAAGTTCAAGGCCATCTTGGCTACATACTGAGTTATATATAGACTAGCCTGGGCTATGAGGCGAGTTCAGTCTTAAAAAACAAAAAGCAAACAAACAAAACCAAACAAAATTCCTCCTCATGGAGTTAATGAAGTAAGATTGCATCTAAGCATAAGAGACTGGAGAAATGGCCAGCAGCACATTTGACGCCTTGAGCCCTTTGTCACGCCTTCCCTCTGCTCTCCTGTTAACAGCAGAGTTCTGCTTTCCCCTAGGGTGTGGCTGGAAGCCGCTGTCTCCTGTATTTGGGTACAGAGAAGGGAAGGATCTGGTGTTTGGATAATGTTCTGGGAGTGCTTGGTGCGTTTTCTCACCCTCCGCCTAGCTCCCCGCTGCCCAGGAAAGCAGTTAATTGTCCCTATTACAGAGATGAGGAAACAAAGGTCCCAGGATGAGGTCATGGAGCATCATAGTTAAGTGTGAAATTTCTGATTTTTGCTATAGTATTGTTTCTCCTACTCTAGGACGTAACAATAAGGTGGAGATCCTTGACCCCTATTCTGTACTCTGGTCACATGTGTTTACCCAGCCCAGGCTTTCGTCAGTGGAAAGCTAGACTCATTGACTGTACACTCTCCAGTCTTGTCCTGGGCATGGTCCTTAAAGAGACGGCTAGGTACCTAGCCTTCCTGGGCCTTCCCCTCCTACAGTGAAGGTACTCTCTGACATGGAGGCCAGAGCACCTCATCCCTGAACTTACCCCTACTAGTTCATGGTAACAGCCTTGCAGTACCTCTATGGGGAAAAGAGGCACAGGGTTCCAGGTGCTCCCAAGAAACACCTTCCTAGGCTTCCCTCACAACAGAGCCTAGTGTACCTTCATCTCTGTGTTTCTATATCCATTCACCAGGTGTTGGGTGGGCCTAGCTGCTGTGTTGGACACCCCTAGATGTACCCTAGAAGCAGGGTTTCTCCTGCTTTTGCCAGTTTATGGTTAGCACTCAACTAGGTTGCCTTCATGTCAGCTTAGCCACTTTCTTTAAAACTAAGGGAGAGGAGAGGCTGGAGAGATGTCTCAGAGGTTAGAGCACTGACTGCTCTTCCAGAGGAACCAGGTTGTGATTCCCAGCACCTATGTGGTGTATCACAATCATCTGTAACCTCAGTCCTAGCAGGAAATCTGATGCCCTCTTCTGGCCTCTGTAGGCACTCATACAGTCATGCATTCAGGCAAATTTTCATACTATAAAATAAAAATAAATCTCAATTAAAAAAGAACTGTGGCTTCCTTGGGCCTCACTGGATCACTGAACAAGCAAGGCACCATGTGTGCTCTGGCTTCTCTGTGGCAAGCACTGTAAAGTCTAGTAGTGAACATACAGTTAGGGCAAAAACAGCCAGACAAATAATTACAGGGTGTGGTGAGTACCCTGAAGGAAACTAGCATGGGCTGCTCTGTCTGAAAGATGGTTGAGGGCATGCTGAAGGGACAAAGGCCTGGACCTCGGACTGGTGGCATAAAGGTTTATTTGTCCTTTATGTTACATACCATTCATCCAAGCACATCACTGTCTTTGGAGAGTGGCCTCAGTGGTCTCGGTCAGGTCTGTAGTGCAGATCTGAACACTGTGGGCAAACTAAGCTAGAGAGGAATTTGGAGTCTGGTGGCTAGAAAGGAAAGGTTTTCTCTGTAAAGCTGGGTACAGTGTGTGTGACCTTCAAGAGACAGCATTTAGACTCCGAGCCCTTCTATAATGTCCCCCTTGTCCTTGCTTGAGCCCCCGAGCATCATCTGTTGTGGCCTTAGTGTTCCTCCTGTAGCCTCAGAATCAGAGCTTCTTACAGCCTCTTATCATGGTTGCTCCCACAGCTCCAGAGAACTGTAAACCCATGCTTTTAGAGGCTTCTAGAGAATCTGCTTGTTGGCCCCCTGAGAGCAAGGCCAGGAGCTGAGTACTGGGAGCTGTGGGAAAAGTTGGTGGGCACCATGGAGTTGATCTCAAGCGTCTCTACTTGCATTCCTGGCTCAGCCCTTGGTGCTCTCATGCTGTCCTTTCAAGAAGAGGTCTGAGGTGGTGCTGGGCTAGCCTTTGAGAGGCTGTCGTGGCTTTGTGCCCGGGCACAAGTATTTGTACTCTACTCTCACCTCTTAGGAACCAGGCCCATCCTGGGGGAAGCAGGGAGGGGCTCCTTTTTATAGCCGCATAGAGGCTTTGTGTATAGGCTCTGCTGCTTCCTTCCGGCTCTTGCCCTTCCCGTGTTGGCCAGAGGCCCTGGCTTCAGCAAAATTCAGGAGTAAATGGGTGAGGCTTTCTCCAGCAAAAGACTGGCATCTCCTCTATTGAGCCCAGGCCTGGCAGAGAGGAGTTAGGTAAACAAGAAAAAGAGACTGGCCCAGTCCTTGATCCTGGGGAGTTTGAAATCCAGAAGCAGATGGGAAACCAGGAGACAGTACTTACTTAAAGTACTGAGGGCTGAGCCCAAGGGCCCAGATCTTTCTGGCAGCCTAACCTTTTCTGTATAGTCTCTTCCCCATTGATTGACACATCAGCACGGGGTAGAGGCTCTTGAAGTGACGCAGACCATAGACACTATGAAGAGTATACTGGTCCAACCAGTGAGAGAACTCGTATAGTCCACAGCAAGTTTGATACCACTTGTTTGTGGATCTAATTTTTCTTCAGCTCAAGTGGAACATTCATTTCGGGTTGACTTCCTGGAGATATGACTAAGTTAAAAGCCTTATAAAGTGACTCTTGGGGACATGTATACCTGAGGGTCAGAGAGTCCTTGGCTTGGCCAAAGCTGTGGTAAGAATAAGGCCTTGACAATATAATTTCTGGCTATGTAGGTAGATGTGAGTATGTGCTAGGGAGATTCCAGCCTCAGGCCCAGATAGTGTGCCTAAGTTCACACAGTGGTTAGCCTGAGAAAAAGCAGAGGAAAGCCTCTGTTAGCCCACAGGTTTCTCAGCCTCAGGTGGTGGGTGGTCAGCACAGGTATAGAGTTCCCTCCTTGGACAGGTTAGAGGTTTGCCGCAGGCAGTGATGGTCCTTCTCTAAGGCTCTGCAGCCCACTTAATGGTCTTACCTGATGCTTCACATACTAGAAGCAGCTTTTTTCTTCCCACCTCAGTCACTTCCTCACCCACAACAGTAATGTGCTTGTGTTGGGCCCTTTCATGGGACCACTTAGTATATCTACCAGGGAGGTTCAGAAGGTAACAGTGGCACTTTATCAGGGGTTTTGTGGCAGGCCTCTTGAGTCCAGCAGTGACATGAGAGTACTCGGTGTCAGACTGCTCCTGAGAGGTTGTTCTGATTTCTACTCTGAGAACTGGCGTACACTAGAAACATGAAGTTCATCCTAGTATGGAAGTGTGTTGGTGGGCGATGGGGTGAGTGCTTACTAAAACTAGGGGTGGAGTGGGTTACAAGGCAGTTGAAGACAGAGATTAGACCTTTCTCTGGGGCCTTGCTTTTCTAGGAAGCAAAAGTGGAGTGGCTTTGGCTGCAGGACATAGGGAATGTGGCAGGTGCTATGGAGCGGCTGGGCCAGGAAGCTTCAAAGCAGGAAAACCTCCTGAGGTATAAAGAAGTAAGAAGTCTGTTATCTCCAAGCCTCCAACTTGATGACTCCCTTTGTCATTCAGAATTAACCTGTGACCTTCTGTTGGAGCTTTAAGACTGGTCCTACAAGCAAGAGGTTGAGAATGTGCTGAGTAGTTACGGCAAGGGAAATCCCCTCCTGCTCCTCAGCCCCTCTCCTCCTAGCTCCTCTTCAGTCTGAAGCTGCTTTGTTTTCTTTGTGGTAGGGAGAGCCCAGATTTTCCCTTCTCCTCCTGACCATTGCTTGTCCTCTGCCCTTTGGTCGGGTCGTGCATAGGCAGGGCAGCAGAGAGGCCTGCAGGCCTGAGGCTGTGAGGGCTCACTTGTCTGCTGGGCAGGAGCAGCTTGCCCAGCCAAGAAAGACGCTCAGTAGAGTTTTCTTTTCTTGCACATTTGTTAAGTTTCTGCTAGGTATGGAGCAGTTAAGATTATAGACTCGGTTTGTGTCCTCAAGGAATTTACAAAAATCAGCCAAATAGCCCCAGAACACACATAGAGTTGAGAGATAGCTCGTTCAGTGGGTAAACATACTTGCCGCTTGAGCCTGGCAACCTTTGATCACTGGAACCCATGGTTGTCCTCTGGTCTTCCCAAGTGTTATGGGATGTGTGCATCCTTACACATCACATGGACACACATACACACACACAAATAATAATAGAATTTAAAACTCTCTGTGTGTGTGTATTAATTATATGCTTTTATTATAAGAGTGCCATAAAGCAGCCTGAGTCCTGCCATTCTCCTTGTGTTGCTCCCACTTGGCTGCTTCCCACAGAGCACAAGCCAGGGGCACATCAGCTTGGCTTTGAGATATTGTTGGCTCTGCCACTTGCCAACTGTCTCCTTGGGCAGGATCATTAACCACTCTGTGCTCAGTGTCCTTGCTTGGGGGAATGGGAACCCTAATACTTGTCTCACAGTATTAGTTGTAAGGATGAAACAGTTCAGTTTAATTAAGAACTTGATGTAATAAGTGTAGCACACATGCCAGTGACAGGATACCACCAGATGCCACTGCTGCTGCTGCTGCTGCTGCCGCCCTCCACCTGCAGAGGCCACAACCTCATCCTTTGTGCTTTGCAGTTTCTGAGAAATGTCTGTAGGCTGTTTAACACAGCCTGTTAGCATGGGGCAAACCTTCCTCTCCTGGCTGAGCTCTGCCTCCTAGTGTGTGGCCTCCTTACCGATGCTCAGTATGAATGAGAGTTGGCTGGACTAATGAGAAACAGAAATAAAAAAATTTCAAAATGAGTATGTTTTGAGGTTGAGGAGACAACTTGGGGGAGTTGGTTCTCTCCTTCTACCATGTGGGTCCTGGGATTTGAACTCAAGGTCATCAGGCTTGGTAGCCAGTGCCTTCTGCTGCACCATTTTGTACGCCTGAGAAAAGAGAATCTTGATGGGTGGCCGTGAAGTTTTCAGTTCATATTGTTGGTATACCCAGAGGAGCTTAGCCAGAAGCCTAGGGTTTGGGGTGAGAGAAGATAATATTTGCTTTGAAGTGTGTGTGTGTGTGTGTGTGTGTGTGTGTGTGTGTGTGTGTGTGTTTTCCTTAGGTGGACAAATAGGAACAGGAAGTGAGCAGTTGGAGTGTAGTGCCAGACATTTAGAGGCTAGAGATGTTTTGTGAATTGTTTGTGTACCAGAAGGACTTAAAGCAGTGGGCATAACTATCATTGAGAAGAAAGCAGAGCACAAGAACAGAGGACTGTGGCCTGTATTTTACTGAGTCGGCCTTTAGCACACAAAGAAGCAGAAAAGGCTGGGTAAGGTTCTGTGGAAAAAGTCAAGAACAGAACACCAAATAGAAGGGAGGTTGTGCACACAACACCACAGATGTCTCCCTACTGTTCCATTCTTTGCGTGACCTCATAGTTATCTGCTTCCCCATCTGTTTCCTCCATCAGTCTGGGATTTTCTGAAGGGCAGGAACTCGGTGCCCATTGATCTGTTTCCCCAGGACCCCACTTAGGGCCTGGGGTGGAGCAGATAGATGCCTGGTAATTAACAGAGTCATGGACTGAGTAAATGAGCTTCAGGTGACCGGGGTCTCTTCTGGCTCTGTGTTCCTTGTGGAGCCTTTTTTCCCTTCCTTCTTTTCTTCCTTCCTTCCTCCTTCCTTTGGGACTTAACATATGCTGTTACTACTTTAAATAAACTATGTTTTAGGAAAGATGGCTTCCTGCCTGGGCAGTGTGAAGCCTTCTGTGACCTCCTTTCTTTTTCTCTATGTACCCATTATCAGTGTTGGTACTACTATGAGGACTCTCTAGAACCCCTGTCTGCCATGAATCACCATGATGAGACCTGTTGGATCCCATCCTTCATTTGCCTAAACAGGAAAGCCATCTAGAATCTGGTCTCTAGGTGGCCTTGTGTGTTGGTAAGGATTGTGTACTGAAGCAATTTGTACAGATCACTGCAATGTCCCATGTACTGGGAGACTGTGGACCTCTGTCTAGCTGTCTGGATGGCTGCTTCCTGTTTACCAAAGTAGGAAAGAAGCTGAATGCAGAGTTAGACTGAGCTGGTCAGGTGTTGGAGGCAATACCTTGTGTGTGTAAACTAACAGTTTGGCTATGGTTCTGAGGAGAGGTCACTGTTCTTTCTTCCACAGTTGCTGCTGTGACAGTAGCTGTTTGCTGCACAGGCACAGGAAAGAGACTGTGTCTTGGCACCACCTTCTCTTTGCCATGTGACCCTGTGGGGGATATTTATTTGTGGGGCTGTTTGGAAAGTGGTTTTATTGGAGGTGGGAATGCTAGGACATGAGTTAAATTAAGGTTTGGGGTTTTGTGGCTTGACTCCCTGGCCTGTGTACTAAAGACCCCTAAAAAGGTTTAGTGCCCCATTATTTTTATTCTCTTTTTCTGGTGTTCCTGCTAGTGAACTCTGACTGGATTATAGACTACTTACCAACAACACCCGTCTGCAGTGGATGCACAGCATGGTTGTCCCACTGTGATGGGCAGCAGAGATGATGACAGGCATGTGCCTAGCCTGGTGTCTGGCAAGACTCTGCCTTCAGGAGACAAGCACCCTTTCTCAGGCTACAGACTGGCTGTCTGCCATTTAGCTTGTCCCTGTGACAGCACTGTTTCTTCTGCCTACTCAGTGAGTTGAGTCCTGTCTGAGGTGTAAGAACCTATTCTACAGAAGAAGCAGGCTCTTAACCCAGCCCTGAGTGCCACCTTCATGGCTGTCAGAGTACATGGGGTTAGTTCTCATCTGGGTGCCTCAGATGAGAAGTCTTTTGGAGGGATACGGGCATGTCTAAAGGTTCTTACTGTCTGTATAAGTGTCATCCAGATGCTACACTCTGGGTAAGGCTGATGATCTCTAGTCTCAGGGTCTTGAGTTGAATTAGGAGTCTGTCCCTGGGTTGAAAAAGGCAAAACAGAGAGGAAAGGACATGGAGAGGGAACATTAGCCTTCCGGAGTCCCTGCCTCATCAGACAAACTTTGATTTTACGAACTTAGTTTTCCTCATCTGCCTCAGATATTAGAAAGGCAGCAAGCACATTTCAACTCCTACGAAAGCCAAAATGGAAGCTCGAAATGATGGGACAGATGAGGGTTGGTCCTCCAGTGGATGTTTGGGTAGGGGTTACTAACTGATGGTCTTGTAACAAATCCAGAAAAGAGAACAGTTCCTCTTTGCAATTTCAGATCTGTTGCGCTCTCGCTCGTTCGTTCTCTCTCTCTCTCTCTCTCTCTCTCTCTTTTTTTCTGGAGGTACTTGTGAGGTACACATGCCTGCACTGTGGGGTTTACTATAGACTCAAGAAATAGTATCTTAGCTCATTTTTGCATATACTCATCAATGAGACCTGTGCCCCCACTGGGTACTCATCTTTTAAGGCCTAATTGTGAGCTGGAAATAACTGCTTGGATTCTTTTCCTTGTGGCCTTCATCTTCCAAAACAAAACTCTTAGAGATTTGAGTTTTCCCTTTGAACAGAGCCCTGGCAGGCAGCTGTGTCATCTTCCCTAGGGCTGTCTTTCTCCGGACCCATGTCAATAACACGGGGCACACAGACAGGTGCTTCTCAGCAAGGTCCTTATCTTGTGGAGTGAGAAGAATTCAGTTTTCCAGCTTGGGAAACTGAATCTGAAAGAGTCAGGGACTACCTGACTCTCACAGCTGGAACTGAAGGGCCCTGTGGTTCTTGGTTCTTCCTGCTAGGGGAAGCTTCAGGAACAGCTCTCTGGTCAGGGCAGACTTTCTGAGGGCTTAGGAGTAGGAAGGTCTCTACTAGGGGCACCAAGAAGCACAGACCATCAGGATTCTGCCTGGTATACTAGATTGTCTGGCCTTAGAGCTACCATGTGATAATGTTAGTCCCTGGCATAGGTGTGGGTGGTTCCTCAGTATTCAAATCTTTTTGAGAAAAGCCTGCATACCTAGTGATCTCAGCACTCTAGAGGCTGAATCTGGAGATCTGCAAGATCCAGGGCTGTCTATCTCAAAAAAGACAGAAACAGAAGTAACAAAAGAAAAACCTAGTCTCGATTTCCTTATAAGAGTTTATAAAGATTAAGTGTGAAGGACTGGGTGCCCCTTGCTTCCCAGGCAGCCCAGGCTATTCCTAAAGCCTGGGTAAGCCTTCTCACTTGGCCCAGAGCCCTTGTCCTTGGAGTCGTGCTTATACAATGCTTCTGACAGGCTGTGCTTGCTAGACTGTGCCCATTCAGGTTATGGTGAGCCTGCAATTGGGCCATTGTCACATCATGGTCCCTGGTTGTGGAAATCTGACCCTGTCCTCAGCGAGTATCTTTTCACTTCCCAGCCCTTGGACACCAGGGCCTCTCTGTATCCTGGACTTATGTTTTCATTAATGTTCCTCCAAATGCTGTTCTCCCATAGTTTTTAGGAAAAAGGGAAAGCTGGCTCATGGGTCTTCCAGGCATAGGGAATGAATATCTAAGCAGTTGCAAATGCATGCACACATGCACTTGTACACACACAGTCATTCCTGACATAAGAAGGTCTCACCACACAGTGGCTGGGCTGGCAGTTTTCCTCTCCTCTTACGCAACTAAAGCAGAGGCTGTGTCTGATGAGGGAGCCTCTTCCATGTGATGGCAGCTTCTGGGAATGAGCCTGGGCTCGCTCTCACGCGCGCTCACGTGTTTGTGTTCTCGTTCTCTCTCTCTCTCTCTCTCTCTCTCTCTCTCTCTCTCTCTCTCTCTCTCTCTCTCTCTCTCTCTCTCTCTCTCTCTCTCTCTCTCTCTCTCTCTGTTTTTGTCCTGAAACACAGGCTGTGCTCTCATGGCCTAGCAGGCTATTTCATTGCTGTTAGGTCCTTCTCAGTCTCTAGCTTCATAGATGTAGAGGGCATCAGGACCATGCTGGTGTCTTCTTATGGGAGGAGGAAGTGAGGATCAGTGGGACCACTATGGGCTTAGAAGAGTGATGTGCCTGGCCTCCCTGCTCTATGCCTCCCTGGTTCCTATTTAATCATATGCCTGTTCTAACTTCAGACTCTGTGCAAATGTGTCTGTAACACAGAGCAGGCCAGAGCTCACCTGGGCCTACTGGCTCTGTGCACATAGACACATATGTGCATATGTGTGTGCACACACCGTCCATGTGTGCACATACATGTGTAGGGGAACTATATGTGGCCTACCCATGTGCCTTAGACAGACTTTATAACTGCTCGTCTACTGTGTATACACCTTATTGTGTATAGCCTGTAGGGGCAGCAGCAGGAAAGACCTTAACTGTGGATCATGTAGGTATGTGTGCATGCACACACGGGCAAATGTGTAGGAGGGGAATGATAGCTTTGACTGGAAGAGTATTCTAGTTTCTGTTTCAAAGGGCAGAGTTTGTGGTGGTTGTGTGGTGTGCAATGTAGGCATTTCCTCCTAATGGAAGCTCTTCCTTCCACCTTTAGAAACTGTGTTATCAAGTTGTGGGTTTGTGACCCAGCTCCCCCGCCCTCATTCTAGAACTGAGTAGAAGACCTCCATTTTACTCCAGCCCTTATGCCTTTTCACTTGGCAGATCCATAAGCCTGCATTTTTTCTCATTTTTTGCATTCAGTGGGTACTGGAAGGGGCTCTGTCTCCTGTGGAGTGTGAGGAACATACATTTATTACATATATATTACATAGCAGCCTGAAGCATTGACCGGATGATTACTGCAGGATGCAGCTTCCCATTTGGATCTCTAGTAGGAGACAATCCAGTGTTAGAACTTGCCAGGCCAGGATCCAGGTTGCCATAGGGCAGAAACATTTGCATGTAGGAATGACTTGGGTTGGAAGGATCAGAGAGAGGGCAAGACAAAAGCTCAGAGTAAATCTCTGAGCCCCATCATGAGAACCTCAAAGGCTGTAAAGGGAGTGGATTCATGGTAGGTTAATGGATATTCATAGGAGGAACACCAATGGACCTACAGGACCAGTTGTCCAAACAGTGTTTTATGGTTCAGAAGAGTCAGGAAGGAAAGCTAGTTGGCGAGGGCTGTGGCCACCAACAGGAAGGTTCAGACTTCCTGGGGGGGTTTGCTGAGGGGACAAAATTGGTTCCAGGTAAAGCCAGTGCTGTTTGTGGTAGCAGACCTAGGGATAGGACCACAGTGTTGTCATTGTTCCATGAGACTACTGTGCCTGGCTCAAGGGACAAAACAAGACTTCCAGGTGCTGGTTGGAGCCTTTGGGATGTTCCAGGCATGCTGGTCTTTAGGACTAGAATCTAAGGGCAATTTACTCAGAAGGGGGACTGGTCAGAACATTTTAAGAAGTTCCCAAGCTAAGGGAAAGCTCACTGTCAAGCCTGAATCTCTTTTCTTGGGCTAAGTATTTTCTTCTGTTCAGATTCCCAGCTAGTTCAAGGATAGAGTGGGTGTAGAGTCAGGGCAGCTGTGGCAGGACCTCTCAGCCCTAAGTGGGCTGAGAACACACATCTGAGCAAGTGCTGGCCAAGGAACAACTCCCTTTTTGTGGGGCACACAGTTTCCATGCTTTTGGGGCCACTTTTGGTCTCTCCAGCATCCTCTCTGATCACCTTTGTAAGTGTAGCAGTAGATTCAGGGCAGTTGTCTCTGCTCAAACTCACAGTTAATGTGCTGTAGAGCTAGATTCTAGTCTATGCAGCCTGCTATCCCATCATCCTGAGAAACTGAGTCAGACCCTTAGCTCTTTAGTCTATAAGACTGCAATTGGAAGGAGCTAAATGAATCACTAGCTTACAGTTGTTCTGTCTGTCACTCAGGTTAGAAGCCAGTACCGATTATTTACCTCTCAGGTTCATGTACTTGCCTCACCTTTGCTTGTGAACATAGGGGAACAGTTGAGAATTCCTTTGTAACTGAGATAAAGATACCAAGCACAGTGCAGACATTCTTGGACAGCCTGGGCCTAAACTAGAACTTGGCCTTTTGCTAAGACTTGTGTGGGCATTTATGGGGTGTGGATCATTTCAGGATTTGCCAGTTTTCTGGACCTGATCCAAGGTTCTGTCTGGGATTCTGAGACCAATCTAGACTTGCCCAGCCCAGCCTCTAGGACTTTACAGTTGGGTCTGCTATGTTGTATTAGGAAGTGATCCACAAGGAACTAACTGCGTTGGAGTCCTGTTCCTTCCAACTCTTTTCCAGTTCTAAGTATATAACTGTACTTCCAGTAATGGACCAAAGATAGGGCAGGGGTAGCACATACCTGCCTGTCCCCAGAGAGCCTTTGCCTTTAACAACAACAGAAGTGTTCTACTCTTGAGCCAACTCTGTCACGTGGGGTAACTGAGTGGGTTCAGTCTGTGTCAGAGAAAGGGTTTTCTCTTTGTGGTCCAGACCCTGAAGAAGGAGGCTATGGAAGTGGCTGGGAAGAGCAGGCTGTGCTCCCTTTGGTGATGACTGAGGACCTCAGCCTGACCTTGGCCTTTACTGTCTTCGCAGTTGATATCCGAGAAATCAAGGAGATCCGCCCAGGAAAGACTTCACGGGACTTTGACCGCTACCAAGAAGACCCTGCCTTCCGGCCAGATCAGTCACACTGCTTTGTCATCCTCTATGGAATGGAATTCCGCCTGAAGACTCTGAGTCTGCAAGGTGGGAGACACAGGCTTAGAGGAGGTGGGGTGTAGGTAAGGGGAAAGCCCAGCTGCACTCGCTCTTGTGGGAGACATGTGCCCTTGGCTCAGCTGTTGCTCTGCTCACAGCCACATCTGAGGATGAAGTGAACATGTGGATCAAAGGCTTAACTTGGCTGATGGAGGATACACTGCAGGCAGCCACACCCCTGCAAATTGAGAGGTAAGACTCATCTTCATGTGGTTAAGACTAGATATCTTGCTGGGCGGTGGTGGCGCACGCCTTTAATCCCAGCACTTGGGAGGCAGAGGCAGGCGGATTTCTGAGTTCGAGGCCAGCCTGGTCTACAGAGTGAGTTCCAGGACAGCCAGGGCTACACAGAGAAACCCTGTCTTCAAAAACCAAAAAACAAAACAAAAAAAAAACAAAAACAAAAAAAAAAGATTAGATATCTTGGGGCTGGAGAGATGGTTCAGTAGTTAAGAGCACTGACTGCTCTTTCAGAGGTACTGAGTTCAAATCCCAGTAACTACATGGTGACTCACAACCATCTGTAATGGGATCTGATGCCTTCTTCTGGTGTGTCTGAAGACAGAGACAGTGAACTCATATACATGAAAAAAACTTTTTAAAAAGAAAAAAAAAAACTTTAAAAAAAGACTTGGAAGCAAGGGAAGAGAGGCAGAGACTTCAGAACCCCTGTGCAGACAGTAACTGCTTTTACCCACCAGGCTTTAACTTGGCAGGAGAAGGGATCCTTACCTCAGGCTTCTCTCTTTCTTCAGGTGGCTCCGGAAGCAGTTCTACTCAGTGGATCGTAACCGAGAGGATCGGTAGGTGTTAAGCTGAGGTGTATGCCTGACCAGTAGGTAGAGGCACCCACAGTGTTGGAGCCAGAGGGCCCAGAGAACTGAGCTACAGTGGGAGGGGCTAGGGGTTCTAACACAGAAGTAGTTCATGCTGCTGAGAGTGGCTACAAAGCTGGATCTGGGTCTTAGAGGTGTGACTAGCAGTGCAGCCAGAGGACCAGGAGCTGGAGGAAGCAAAGACCAGATGGCAGTCTGTCAATGCAGTGTTGTACTGTTGCAGGGCCCTCTGATAGTCCCCAGAGGCTGGAAGCCATGGGAGGTGTAGAAGAATGACCTGCTCTGACTTAGTTTCCTCAGCATCCTAGATAGGCTTACTATTGCTGCAGTGAAACACCATGAACAAGCAACTTGAGGAGGCAAGGGGTTATTCAATGTAAATTAACTTCCTCGTTGCTGTTCATCACCAAAGGAAGTCAGGACAGGAACTCAAACAGTGCAGGAACTTGGAGGCAGGAGCTGATGCAGAGGCCATGGAGGGGTGCTGCTTACTGGCTTGTCCTCATAGCTTACTTTTAGAGCCTATGACTACCAGCCGAGAGATGCCCCCACCCACCAACATTGGGATAGGCTATCCCACATCAATCACTAATTAAGAAAATGCCCTGCAGGCTTGCCTACAGCTGGATCTTACAGAGGTGCTTTCTCAATGGGAGTTCTCCTGATGACTCTGGCTTGTGTCAAGTCGACATAAAACTAGGCAGACACACTCAAGATCATTCTGCTGTGGAGGGCTACCAGACAGTGTCTGACCATTCTGGGTGGAAGGGAGAGGGCTCAGATTGAGGTGAGAATGGTAGGAATTAGCTGGATTTGGGCTATATTGATTAAAATTGCATCAGAAAGTCAGAGATCAATAGGCGTTTGACTTGAGCAGCTGGAAAGTAAAGTTGCCATTGGCTGAGACAAGAAGACAGTGGGAGGAACACATTGTAGGGAGCTTAGGGTCCAGTGTGGGTGTAAGTTTTATGGTGCAAATGAGGAGGTAGGGCTGGAGGTAGTAACACGGGTGTAACTGGTGAAATGGAAAGTCTCGGGGTCCCAGATAAAAATTCATGGACCCAGATACCAAGAAAAGGGAAGAGAGGCCCAGTGGCCAACTCCAGACTGCTTCCACATGAGAAGCTAGGGAAGGAGGAGTGCGTTTATCCTTATGTGTAATAACATTGTGAGAAAAGTAGCTTCAGCCCAGTGGTAAGCAGCTTAGGAGCATAAGGGGAGTGCAGGTGAGTTTTGTAAGAGTTTTACCTAGAGAGGAAGGGGCGACAGTTACAGAAGTAAGCACAGCAAGGCAGAAAGAGGGCATGCCTTTATGGTGACGGGAAAGGGAGGAGACAGAGGCTTGTGTCTCCTTGGTGAATATGGGGCCCTTTGACAACAGCTTCCGGGCTGACTGGTGGTCAGGTGACCTAATGCTCCCTGTAGAACTGACTCTAGAGCACTGGCTCTCGACCCCTTTAGAAGGGTTGAATGACCCTTTCACAGGAGTCACCTAAGACTATCTGCACATCAGATGTTTATATTAGGATTCATAACAGTAGCACAGTTATAGTTATGAAGAAGTGATAAAATAGTTTTCTAGTTGGAGGTCACCACAACATGAGGAAAAACTGTATTAAAGGTTGTGCGGCATTAGTTTGAGAACTACTGTTCTAGAGCATTCAGTCATTGGTGAAGATCTGAGCCCTACTTAGGGAATTTCGGTCTTTCCTGCCTGGCTTTAGGCCGAAAGAGGGTGAGCTCCCCTTTCCCAGCTCCCACTCCCAGGAGAGCATCCTGTTCTATCTAGTTCATCCTGTGGTGGTCCTAGCTGCCATGCTGGAGGGTGGCATGCGTCACCCCCCATCCCCTATCTTCCCCACTCTCTTCCCCTCTGTCCTTCTCTCTAAGTTCTGTTCCTGGAGCCAGTTTACTGTCCAGCCTCAGGAGTGTGCCCAGGCAGCAGCAGTTACATGTAGCTAAGGGGGCACATGATTCCTTCCCTGCTGCGTATTCTGGGGGCTGTGGGTCCCAGGATATCCCAGTTAGTGGCAGTGGGCACTGCCCTGTCCTGTACAGTCAGGAGCTCAGAGCTGGGGAGAGCTGTTGGAGATGGCTTATTCTGCTCCCACCCCAGCCTGACCTGCTTTCCTGAGCTTGGTCATTTTTGGAGTATTGGGTTTTGTCTTTCACACCTAGAAACTGAGGCCCAGAGAAAGGAAGGGACTTCGATCTGTCATACCATGAAGTTCGAAACAAGTTCCCAGAGTATAGGTGTTTACCTGTCCATCCTTAGGTAGGCTCAGCCTAAAGTCAAGGGAATCCTTTTTATCTCCTCAGTATATCAGCCAAAGACTTGAAGAACATGCTGTCACAGGTCAACTACCGGGTCCCCAATATGCGCTTCCTCCGAGAGCGGTTGACGGTAATGGACACTTGGGGCTGTCTACTGGCAGGGCAGGGGAGGTCAGCATCTCCTCACAAGGGGCCTGACTGGCAGTCCTACTCTGTACTATGCAGGACCTTGAACAGCGCAGTGGGGACATCACCTATGGGCAGTTTGCTCAGCTGTACCGCAGCCTGATGTACAGCGCCCAGAAGACGGTGCTTGAGCCTCTCACCCTCCTCTGCCCTTGACCCAACTCCTCTGCCTCCTCTCACAGCCCTGCTGCCCTGCTTTTGAGTTTTGGGTGCCATTGCTCCAGCCATCCCCCCAGAGCATCTGCTCCCTAACCTTTTCTTAAGAGCCCCTTTCCTGCATGGTCTCCCTGGGCTCTCCTCCTGACCAGATTCTGTTCTCTGCAGATGGACCTTCCCTTCTTGGAAACCAACACTTTGAGGTTTGGTTTGGAACAGCCAATTGGGCTTTTTCTCTGGGTGGTTTCAGATCCAGGTGGGAAGTGGTGGGTGGGATGGGGCATAATAAACCACTGGGTGTCTACATCAGCCAGGGGCCCCTTGTCTATTGATCAAGTCAGCTAGCTGTCAGACACTATGTTCTCTCCCTGCAGGACTGGAGAGCGGCCGGAGCACTGCCAGGTGTCTCTTTCTGAGTTCCAGCAGTTCCTTCTTGAGTACCAGGGGGTATGGCTGGGCCAGGGAGCCAGGATGCAGGGTGGGTTCATCATTGGTGGCCTCTTCCATGACTTCCTCTTTACCTAACAGGAGCTGTGGGCTGTGGACCGGCTCCAGGTACAGGAATTTATGCTCAGCTTCCTTCGAGACCCCTTGCGAGAGATTGAGGAGCCATACTTCTTCTTGGATGAGGTGAGCCTCACCTTTCCTACCATTCTGTTAGAGAAAACAGGTGGGGTGACCAGAGCCGACCTGTGCTCTAAAAGCCGTGTATGCAACCTACTGCCTCCTTTGCCAGTGGAGTTGAGACTAAGCACACTCTTGTATACCTACTTCCATCCCAAGTGGCAGCCAGGACTCATTCACCTTCTCCGTGTTATTCTTGTAGCTTGTCACCTTTCTGTTCTCCAAAGAGAACAGTGTGTGGAACTCACAGCTAGATGCTGTGTGCCCAGATACCATGAACAACCCACTCTCTCACTATTGGATCTCTTCCTCACATAATACGTGAGTGTGCCTCTTTCTGTTCATCCAGCTTTTTTTAAGGAGGGAAGAAGGCCCACCAGACCATATGTGCCTTTCCTTGCTTATCCAGGTACCTGACTGGGGACCAGTTCTCCAGCGAGTCCTCCCTGGAAGCCTATGCTCGCTGCTTGAGGATGGGCTGTCGCTGCATTGAGTGTACGTTGGGTCTAAGGTTTGGAGAGGGACGGTATCATCATGGTCAAACAGGACGCCTGCCTGTTTGACCATGATGATACTGTTCCCTAGTGGACTGCTGGGATGGACCAGATGGGATGCCAGTCATTTACCATGGGCATACTCTCACCACCAAGATCAAGTTCTCAGATGTCCTGCACACCATCAAGGAGCATGCTTTCGTAGCCTCAGAGTGAGTAGGTGTGGAGGTCACAGGCAACCTCCAGGTCCTCTCCTTCCTGGGGCCCCTTGCGAGGCTACCCCACTCCTGTCGTCTCCTGCTCTCACTCCACACACTTTCCTGAGTTCTTTCCTCTGCTCCCTACATCTCTGGCTAGCACTGAAGTGCATCTCATTCTCAAACAGCCCTGTCTGTAACTGTGGTCTCAGGTTATCTGCTTTTTCTTTGTTACTCATAGGGAAAAGAATGTTTCCTATGAACTACTCAGTCACTAGCTCCCACCAAGCCTGCAGTGCCTACTGCACTGTGAGAGGGTCCTCAAGCTGCATGTGGGGGCTGCTTCTCATCTTTCCTGACCTGTTTTCTGTGGAATGTCTTATTGCTAGGGTAGCCTCAGCAACTCAGGCTCACTTCTGCAACACTTGTGACTTCTTGGTTCCAGCTGCCTCCTGATGTGCCCCCACCCCCACTCCCAGGGGCTCCCTGTCTTCAGAGGGTCCTGTGGATAAGGTGCCCAGGCCCTTGACTCCATTATTTCACTTTGAAAGGAACTGTTTGGGCCGGGCGTGGTGGCGCACGCCTTTAATCCCAGCACTTGGGAGGCAGAGGCAGGCGGATTTCTGAGTTCGAGGCCAGCCTGGTCTACAGAGTGAGTTCCAGGATGGCCAGGACTACACAGAGAAACCCTGTCTCGAAAAACCAAAAAAAAAAAAAAAAGAAAGAAAGGAACTGTTTGGACTGAGGTTTGACTCAGAATAACTGTAGCGCAGCAGTGTCACTGTGCTGCTGACCTGTTGCCTTCAGGTACCCAGTCATCCTGTCCATTGAGGACCACTGCAGCATTGCCCAGCAGAGAAACATGGCTCAGCACTTCAGAAAGGTGCTTGGCGACACACTCCTTACCAAGCCTGTGGACATTGCTGCTGATGGGCTTCCTTCTCCCAACCAGCTCAAGAGGAAGATCCTTATTAAGGTGTGGCATCATGTAGAAACCTTGCATTAGGAGATGGGGCTAGGTGTGGAATGGTTTTGCCATGACCTGGTCTGCTTCAACAGCACAAGAAGCTGGCTGAGGGAAGTGCCTATGAGGAGGTGCCTACCTCTGTGATGTACTCCGAGAATGACATCAGTAACTCCATCAAGAATGGTATCCTCTACTTGGAGGACCCCGTGAATCATGTGAGGTCTAGCTGAGCCTGGACATGGTGGGGCAGTGTGTTGAACTCTGGCTTACAGGGCCCCTTTGGTCTCTTCCAGGAGTGGTACCCCCACTACTTTGTTCTGACTAGCAGCAAGATCTACTACTCTGAGGAGACCAGCAGTGACCAGGGCAATGAGGATGAGGAGGAGCCGAAGGAGGTAGACTTGTTGACGGGTGTGGGTTCAGCTGAATGAGAACTTGGTAGTCACTGGGTGTCTCTGTTTTCCTGTCTAGGCCAGTGGCAGCACAGAGCTGCACTCAAGTGAGAAGTGGTTCCATGGGAAGCTCGGGGCTGGGCGAGATGGGCGGCACATTGCCGAGCGCCTGCTCACTGAGTATTGCATAGAGACTGGGGCTCCTGACGGCTCCTTCCTAGTGCGAGAAAGTGAGACCTTCGTGGGTGACTACACGCTGTCTTTCTGGTAACTCACATCTAACCATACTTATGTTTAGTTTCTGTGTACAATAGACTGTACCTGGACGTTATTGGTTAACAGTTCAGCCTTGGGTCTAGGTTTTACATAGAACATAATTCATTATTACACAGGCATCTGTGAACTTAAACATGCATGTTTGATGATGTGTATTTCCTCCTCCAGGCTTCTTTGGAGAATGGCCACCCTTTGAAATTTGACCCTTTGAAATGTTATGCCTTGCCTAGTTCGTGTTCTTTGGAGCTCTGACCTGTTTTTGATGCCTCTCCCATCCTGTCTTCCCTCAGGCGGAATGGGAAAGTCCAGCACTGCCGTATCCACTCCCGGCAGGATGCTGGGACTCCTAAGTTCTTCTTGACAGATAACCTTGTCTTTGACTCTCTCTATGACCTCATCACACATTATCAGCAAGTACCCCTGCGCTGCAATGAGTTTGAGATGCGCCTTTCAGAGCCTGTTCCACAGACAAATGCCCATGAGAGCAAAGAGTGAGGAAAGGGGCAGGGAGGGGAGCAGGGGCAATGGTAGGACTGGCCAGGGCCTAACTCTGTTGATTTTCAGGTGGTACCACGCAAGCCTGACTAGAGCTCAGGCTGAACATATGCTGATGCGAGTACCCCGGGACGGGGCCTTCCTGGTGCGGAAACGCAACGAGCCTAACTCATATGCCATCTCTTTCCGGTGAGGCATGCTGGACAGATGTGGATTCTTGCTGGGGTCTGGGCTGTCTTCTTTGCTGACTGTCCTGTCCTTGTGAAGGGCTGAGGGAAAGATCAAGCACTGCCGAGTACAGCAGGAAGGCCAGACTGTGATGCTGGGGAACTCGGAGTTTGACAGCCTGGTTGACCTCATCAGCTACTATGAGAAGCACCCCCTGTACCGTAAAATGAAACTGCGCTACCCCATCAACGAGGAGGCACTGGAGAAGATCGGGACAGCTGTGAGAAGGCTGGGGGGTGGGGCAGCCGGGTATACCAGTACAGTTAGAGGACACTCATAATGTACCAGTGTCTGGATGTGCTAAAAACATC
The DNA here is from genome assembly GCF_011762505.2 of Arvicanthis niloticus. Taxonomy (NCBI): domain Eukaryota; kingdom Metazoa; phylum Chordata; class Mammalia; order Rodentia; family Muridae; genus Arvicanthis; species Arvicanthis niloticus. Next base: position 130,028,430 of record NC_047659.1, read on the forward strand.
CTGGGATGTTTTCAGGTTCACATGGGAGCTCTAAGAGTAACTGGGAGCCATGGTGTATAGTGGAGGCAGTAACGCTTGAGCAGTTCCTGGGTATTCAGACATAATCCCCATGACCTAAGGGCTAGGTAGCAAGGGCTAGGAGCTCACATGGGTTGTGGTGTGCACACATGGGCTGGGTCTGGAGTGTGTGGGACAGAGGGCAGGGTTGGTGCAATTGGAGGGAAGACCATAGATTTGGTAGTACAGAGGTTGCCAAGGGTCTTGGACCAGTGTTGCGGTTTTTAGTAGAAGGCAGGCATCTCACACAGGATTGGTTGAGAGTTGTCATTTGTGACATGATAACTGGTCAGGGTCATGCTGTTCCCTGAAGCCAGGATGGGTGTGCTGGACTTCTTCCTGACCTCAGACACTGAACAAACCATTAAGTATGTGGTGCTGCTGGCAGCTCAGCAGCAGGTAACTCAGGGTCTTCAGGATATGGTGGTAGATGTTGAGTAAGAGTACAGAAAGGAGTGGGGAGTCAAGTCCTTACAGTCACCCTCCCCTTGGAAGTTGAAGAGGGGGATTCCAGTAGGCCAGGAGCCAGTGAGCTGGGGCAGACACCCTGTAGAAGAGACCAGCTATGCTTCAGAAACTGGGCAAGTAGGAGCTAGCAGCTACATTTATCTTAGTTCTGGGGTGGTAATAGATGACAATGTGTCCTGTTTCCAGGAACCCGATTACGGGGCACTGTACGAGGGTCGCAACCCTGGTTTCTATGTGGAGGCAAACCCTATGCCAACTTTCAAGGTAAATATCTGTCCTTAGCACAGGAAGCCACAAGGAAGGAAGGGTCCCCTGCCGCTTGGGGCTTATATTTCTGTATTCTGGGCCCATTTGTGGTGGGTGTGGAGAAGCAAGTGTTAGTTGTGGTTTTCTGAGGCTCAAGAGATTATAAGATGTGTGGTTGGCAAATGACCATAAATCTCTAGGGCTCAACCACTTTATAGCGCCTGTGTCTTGGGTTAGAACTGGCCCTTTGTCACCATTCCTTCAGAGTGATCCCCATGTCTTCTGTGTAGTAGAACAGAGGTCAGATGGCACACTGTCCAGTCATTCCCGGTCAGATGGCACACTGTCCAGTCATTCCCGGTCAGATGGCACACTGTCCAGTCATTCCCTTCATCATGAAGATCTTAGGATCTTCTTGGTTTTGACCTTTTCTCTAATGTAGCAGATTGCTCTGTCTCTTAGCCATAAGTACCATCCAAGGTGAGTGAGGTCCTAACTATGTAGGGAGCTACACGGGGCTGTACACTTGCTGTTACTGGACCCCAGCCCTGACTTCTTGGAGTAGACCCTGGACAGAGCACCAAAAACTCCACCTGGGAGGCCAGGAATTTCCCTGGAGAATAACCTCTGTTTTCCCATCCTGTGTGTTCTGAAACTTCCCATAAGGCAGCATTGAGAACTGTGTCTAGGATTACTTGCCAACGGTGGTACTTCCCACTCACATAGGGATAGGGAGTGCCGCTTGGCTTTCCTCCACACGGTCCCATTGTCTTACCTCTGCAGTGCGCAGTAAAAGCCCTCTTTGACTACAAGGCCCAGAGAGAGGACGAGCTGACCTTTACCAAGAGTGCCATCATCCAAAATGTGGAAAAGCAAGATGGTGGCTGGTAAGATAGACCTTCTAGGCTAGAGAACCTGTGGTGAGGTGGGACAGGAGTCCAGGGCGCCTGTGGAGTTGGCACTCGAAGCACTTGTGACAGTATGCTTTGAGGGTGTCTGTCTTTGGCCTGACTTGTTTGGGGAGCCCCCAGGACAATGCTGTGAGAGTTGGGGTGGCTGCTGGAGTTCGTACCCTGTGGCTTCCACAGGTGGCGAGGCGACTATGGTGGGAAGAAGCAGCTGTGGTTCCCCTCAAACTATGTGGAAGAGATGATCAATCCTGCAATCCTAGAGCCGGAGAGGGAGGTATGTGTGGAACCACACTGTATCACAGGTTTATTTCCCTGTCCCCAGGTTCTCTTCTGATGTGTCTATCACACCCAGGCCGTCCTGTCATCTGTGGGCCACACAGCCTGTGTGGCCACACTCTAGTTTCTATTGTACCAATGTCATGCTTGGCTGGTCATAAATATACCCAAAGAACAGTCAAAAAAAAAAAAAAAATCCCCTCAGTTGAACATGCAGCAGCCATGTTGACCATCCTGTGGTTTTACTTCCTACAGCACCTGGATGAGAATAGCCCACTGGGGGACTTGCTTCGAGGGGTCTTAGATGTGCCAGCCTGTCAGATCGGTGAGCTCCTGTTCCTAGCTCATGATACCTCTTAGTGTCAGGGTGTTCTTGTCACTCCTGCTCCTGGAGGAAGCCAGTGGCTGAGTCCCCAGAGGCTACACTTACACTCTGGAAATCCCAGACTCCTTTGTCATCCCCAGATTTTACTCTGTACCAGGTATAATGGTGTCAAAAATTGGCAGAGATGTCAACAAGCTGACATCCAGTCCTAATGGTTTAGAGCGCAGGGGTTGTGACAAAAGCTTGGAGGTGGGTCAGGGTGGGGTCACAAAGCATGACTTCAAGGAAGAAGAATGAGTCACAGCTGGGTTGAAGCCTTGGTTCCACCACAACTACTATGGTGTGTTTGAGCTACAGTATCCTTTGTAAATTGGATCTATATATCAGTTTGCCTGCTTGTAAGTGGCCAGGAAGAAATGGAATGAATTCCTTTGAGCCAGTGTCTAGGGCAGTGGTTACCAACCTGTGGATTTCAACCCCTTTGGAGGCTTAATGACCCTTTCACAGGGTTTACATATCAGTTATACTGCATATCAGATATTTGTATTACGATTCATAAATAGTAGCAAAATTATGAAGTAACAATGAAATAATTTTATATGGTTGGGGTTCACCATGGCATGAGGAACTATATCAAAGGGTTCACAGCATTAGAAAGGACAAAGAGATAGCATTCTTAGCCCTGTGTTATTTTACCCCCACCCCCACAGCCATTCGTCCTGAGGGCAAAAACAACCGGCTCTTCGTCTTCTCCATCAGCATGCCATCAGTGGCTCAGTGGTCCCTAGATGTTGCAGCTGACTCACAGGAAGAGTTGCAGGACTGGGTGAAAAAGATCCGTGAAGTTGCCCAGACTGCAGATGCCAGGGTGAGAACCTGTCACAGCTTAGAAGGTGCTGCTTGGTTGAGTCTGAGGTCAACATGTGGGCCTGCTTGGGAGCCAAGGCCTCTAACTCCCCAGCTAGTTCCTATAGAGAAGGTAACTGATAAGGCCTGGCCTTGGATAAGGCACCCAGAAGAACAGACTCGAGACAGGATTGTGATGGATGGGCTTAGGAATGTTGATCATGAAATACTCTGGATCACCTGAATGAGTCTTTATAAAGCAAGAGGTAAAGAGATGTCTTAGGCTGGCAGCAGGAGTGGAATCAGGCTTAGAAGAGCTGAGGTGGTAAAGGTAGGAAGAGGGCTTAGGCAAACATTTGTAACAGGGTCTGGGGCAGGAGGCAGAGAAGTTGCAGAAGTTCAGCAGTGGAACTTTGCTATGCTGAGAGCCACAGAGGTATACTAAGAATAGGGTCCATTGGCCTTAGCAGCAGCAGATACTCCTAGTGACACTATTGAGGTCCCTTAGTGGCTTGACAAGGTTGGTCATAGGAGTTCAGAGTGACTAACCATAAAGAGCTGGGAGCTGGAGTTTGTGGATAGTGGGTAGCTTGTATTTGTTTTGAAGGATCAGCTTTCTGGAGGAGGCCTCTTCCATTGAGCCTGGTGAGGCATTTACAGATGAATGGGAGCTTCTACTTAGAGGCCATCCCCCAGTGCTTTTGGTAGGCAGATTTGTAACTGGAGGTGCTGAGGATTTTGCTAGTGTGGAGGGCAAGGCACTGAAAGATCTAGTGGCTGAAAGGCTAGATCCTGGGTCTAGCCTGGAACGAAAAGAAAGATTATAAAAAGAGGAGCCTCTGAAGGAAGAGACTACAAAGAGCAGCGTGGCGAGTGTCTTGAGTGGGCTGCAGCTAAGAGCAGGGACGGGAGGAGGAAGGGTGCATTGGCCATAGGGGATGTGAGGTGGTAAGATCATCTAAGGCACACACATTGTCAAGTCAGGGAACCAGGAAGCAGTGTTTTTGTTGAAGGATGAGGCTAGGTAATAGCCAGAAAGCATTACTGGGAAGGCCTTGCCCACCTTAGCTCCATGTGAGGTCATTTGGGATATAAGTTATGGTGAGACTTCCACTACAGGAGGGTTGGGGAGGGAAACAGGTCTATCTGTGGAGTCAAAGGAGAAGATAATTTTTGGATGAGACTGGGAGCCAAGTAGTTTAGTTCACTGTCTGCTGGTATTTAAAATGTGCAAGGAGAGAAGAGTGCTTCAAAACACCTAAGTGTGTCAGCACTCAAGGCTGGCAGGAACTTCTTTCTCCTGGGTAGGGCTCAGCCTGAGCCTTGTGTGTCTCACCAGCTTACTGAGGGGAAGATGATGGAGAGGAGGAAGAAGATCGCCTTGGAGCTTTCCGAGCTTGTGGTCTACTGCCGGCCTGTTCCCTTTGATGAAGAGAGTAAGGCTGGGGTCAGGTGTGGTGTGCATGTGCTGAGGGGCTGTGGTATGAGAGTGGTGTTTAATACCCTTTCCCTTACGTACATTGCACAAGGGGGCCGCTCTATACATGCTCTCACTGTTTGGCTCAGAGATTGGCACAGAACGTGCTTGTTACCGGGACATGTCCTCCTTTCCGGAAACCAAGGCTGAGAAGTATGTGAACAAGGCCAAAGGCAAGAAGTTCCTCCAGTACAACCGGCTGCAACTCTCTCGCATCTACCCTAAGGGCCAAAGGCTGGACTCCTCCAATTATGATCCTCTGCCCATGTGGATCTGCGGCAGCCAGCTTGTAGCACTCAACTTTCAGACCCCAGGTGAGGGGATCCTCTGTGGGTGGGGAGAGACACACACTTAGGGCAGTTCCACTGAAACATACTGTAATCCCGCTCTTCCAGACAAGCCTATGCAGATGAACCAGGCACTCTTCATGGCTGGTGGGCATTGTGGCTATGTGCTGCAGCCAAGCAACATGAGAGATGAAGCCTTTGACCCCTTTGATAAGACCAGTCTCCGAGGTCTGGAACCCTGCATCATTTGCATTGAGGTGGGTATATTTGTCTGGGTGCTTCAGGGTGGGAAAGGGATATGAAGAATATTGATACTAAACCTGCTAAGATGGTGGGGACCAGGTGGGTCAGCACAAATGGGAAAGGGCACAGAGCCAGAGGTGAGCAGCATTTCTGCCTTATGTTGGGGAAGGGAATTGTCCAAAATAGAAATCCAGCTACAGGTCCTCTGTGAGGGCTGGGATCCCATTGATCATGGCCAGCCTTTGGCACAGAAGTGTTAGGATGTCAGCTTAATACTAATCTCTGAAAAGTTACTACCTGGCAGGAAGAGCCTGGTCAGGGTGGCACAAATCAGGCCAAAAGGGACCTGTGATGAGCCAGGCTCCTGTTTGCAGGACCAATCAAAACCTGGACTTGCTAGAGCATGCTCAACAGCCTGCCTGCCTTTCCTAGTTCTAGAATAGAGCTCCCCAGTACATGTCTGACGAAAAGCCATGATCAAGGATCAGCTCAACCCTTGCTGTGGGAATCAGCAGAGGTAGCCTGAACAGAGTCTGGAAAGAATAAGGATAGCCTGTGGCCAGCTGGGCACACTTAGGAGCACAGAACCACAGATGGGCAGGAGGACATGGCTGCTGCTTCCCAGACTTTCCCCCTAAAGTGGAATAATTTAAAAGATTCCCACATTGGAACAGACACGGATTTAACATGAAATGGACTGCAAAGTATGCACGACATTTAGCTCAGGTTTTTACAGCCAATAGCTTGCTCTGGAGTGAACAGTAAGGGGCCTGCCTGATGGGCAGCACCTTCAGGGCCCAGCAGGGGGCGTACTGCCTCCATGGCGCATTTTCCTCCTCGATTTGCTCCCCAATCCTCTGCTGTGAGGTTACTGGGGGCAGGAAGACAGTCATCACCCCATCTCTGCCTGTCTGTCTCACAGGTGCTGGGGGCCAGGCATCTGCCAAAGAATGGCCGGGGTATTGTGTGTCCTTTCGTGGAGATTGAGGTGGCTGGGGCAGAGTATGACAGCACCAAGCAAAAGACGGAGTTTGTAGGTAAGTCAGTCTTCCCGCATTACCAGTCATTCTCCTGGGGTGTTAAAGACCTCTCTCCACCAGGCACCACATCTACTTGATGTGGGTTCAGCTTTTGCCCTTACTTTCACAGTGGACAACGGACTGAACCCTGTGTGGCCTGCTAAGCCCTTCCACTTCCAGATTAGTAACCCAGAGTTTGCCTTTCTGCGCTTTGTGGTGTATGAGGAAGACATGTTTAGTGACCAGAACTTCTTGGCTCAGGCTACTTTCCCAGTAAAAGGCCTGAAGACAGGTAAGGAATCTTCCTTAACATAAAGTCTTGCTGTCAGGGTGGGGCTTACCCACTTGCTTGACAGCTGTCAGGCTGAGAGCCACGCATTTCTCCTAGGATATAGAGCAGTGCCTTTGAAGAACAACTACAGTGAAGACCTGGAGTTGGCCTCCCTGCTCATCAAGATTGAAATTTACCCTGCTAAGGTAACTACAGCAGAGTGAGCAGAGAGCTCAGTCATAGCCCCTGAGGTGCAGAAGAGACCTCAACTTTTGTGCACTTCCCTTGCTGAGCAGGAGAATGGTGACCTCAGTCCTTTCAGTGGTACATCCCTAAGGGAACGGACCTCAGATGCCTCCAGCCAGTTGTTCCACGTCCGGGCCCGGGAAGGGTCCTTTGAAGCCAGATACCAGCAGCCATTTGAAGACTTCCGCATCTCGCAGGAGCATCTCACAGACCATTTTGAGAGTCGGGAACGAAGGTGAGGGAGATGAAGGGGAAGTTGGCCAGTGTGGGACCTTGGAGGAAGGGTGCTGGAGCCAGAAAGAATAGCAATCCTTTGGCAGCTTTCTCCTATGTGGAAAAGTGGTAACTGTGTGTCTTTGGGTTGTCCTATCTGGCTACAAGGCCAGTAAGGACACTTCACTTCTGTTCAGGGCCCCAAGAAGGACTCGGGTCAATGGAGACAACCGCCTCTAGTCATGCCCCCACCTTGTTGGAGAGCAGCAGGTGCTGCCTACCTGTGGAATGCCATGAACTGGGTTCTCTGGGAGCTGTCTACTGTAAAGCCTTCCTGGTCTCACAGCCTGGAGCCTGGATTCCAGCAGTGAAGGCTAGACAAAACCAAGCCATTAATGAGATGTATTGTTTTGGGCCTCCATGCCCAGCTCTGGGTGAAGGCAAAAACTACTGTGTCTCGCATTAAGCACACACATCTGGCCCTGAATGTGGAGGTGGGTCCTTCCATCTTGGGCCAGGACTAGGGCTGAAGCCCCTTGGAAAGAGAAGTTGCCTCAGTTGGTGGCATAGGAGGCTTCGAGGAGCTGCTGACACATTCCTGAAAGAGGAAGAAGAGGAGGAAGAGGAGAAGGAGGAGGAGGAAGAGCCTTGCTGGGCCAGGGAAACAAAGTTTACATTGTCCTGTAGCTTTAAAACCACAGCTGGTCAGGGTGAAAGAATAGATACCCTGCAGTTTGGCCCTGGAGCCAGGACAGGAATGCAGGGCCTGTAAGGAGAAGGCTCTGCTCTGCCCAAGGAGGAAGAAACAGCACAAGGGCACATTGCCCATGGCTGGGTATACTACCCAGCCTGAAAGATACAGGGGATCATGATAAAAATAGCAGTATTATTTTTTTTTTCTTCTCAGTGGTATTGTAATTAAGTTATTCTGTCCTGCTCCTTACCCTGGACGGGAAGACCCAACACAGAGCCTTTGGGAACAGCAGCTCTTTATGGGGTGTTGTACTGGGGGAGGGCACTGTCAAGAAAGGTGGAGGGGCAGGAAGAGAGAAGAGCAATGTCTACCCTGGTGAGCTTTCCCGTAGGAATGGAGACATAGGTAAGTGGAGTCAGGCAATAGGTACCAAATGAAGCTGCTGCTTGGTGCAGTTTCTGTGTAGTTGGTAAAAATGATGCAAAGGAGATGGGAAGGTTGCGAAGGTAAGCCTCGCCTCTGAGAACAGAGGCTGGGGTTCCGGCCTGTGGGTGCAAAGGTGCCTCAGCATAGCCAGCATTCAGCACACGCAGACCTGCGGCCCATGTTTGGGCTCAGGGTTGGCCATTTGCTAGTTCTGCTGCCCTCTTGAGATCTGACTGCCAAATAAATCATCCTCATGTCCTTTTTCTTTTAACTCGTTTGTTTCTTGGGGGCTCAGGAGAACACGGTGAGTGAGAATAGAAGCAAGTGTAGAGACTTGGGAAGTCACACAGCTCTTCTTTGTGGCTCTAAGATGTGAGGCCACCTCTGCCCCCTCATCTTCTAATGGTACTGCTAAAGTCCACCCCACCAAGGAGCAAGCTCAGTCTCCATTACACAGACACCTACTTCAAAAAAGTAGCATTTGGTTATGTCCTGCCAGTGCTACTCTTGTTTGCCTCTCCAATTGCCAGTCAGAACCTCTGTGCCTACCATGCTGAGGAAGGCCTATTCCTTCCTGAAGCTTTCCTGTAGCACTTTGCTGGAGCAGGACAAAAACCATGCCACAGTGAAGCAGTGTGTGCCATGTGCTGTACTAGCTGCCTCAAGTCACACAGCGTTAAGTACTTGGGTGATGGCTGGGTCTGTAGCTTTCATCTAAAGCAGTGGATTTCAACCTGTGTGTTGTAACCCCTTTGGGGTCCAGTATCAGATATCCTACATATCAGATATTTATGATTTATAACAGCAAAGTTTAGTTATAAAAGTAGCAATGGAATAATTTTATGGTTGGGGTTCATTACAACATGAGAGACCATAATACAGGGCCATAGCATTAGAAAGGTTGAGAACTACTGATCTAAAGTTTTCCTGTCCCATCACAGACAGAGGGGAGGGAGCCTTCTTCACACAGGAAATGGTAGGTGGAATGTATCAAATCCTCAGAAGCTCAGAGTTCATACTTGTGGCCAGGAGAAGGTAGAAGCCATATTTTCTAGTACTCGATACTGCTGTGTGACAGCTTTGCTTGGTACTGAGCACCTTAATTTTCTCTAGAGACTTCCATTTCCTGAGCATGTCTTCCAGAGGCTCAGCTCTGCCTTCTAAGCAGCTTCACAGAACTATGAGTCACATGTCTTGTCCCCTTACCATATTGCCTTTCAGGTAGTATTTTCTCAGTGGAAGTATTTTCTTCTCAGTGGAGCCGATTTAAGGATCAGTTTCATCACTTAAATCCCCCAAGTGAACCTGACTACTGTTAAGTGATCCAGGAGACCCATCTTGGTGTCTCTTGGCTGTCTTGCTGATGCATCCATTGTGTCCCTACATGTAATAGTTTGGTTAACATTGCTTTCCATCCATTGGGTTATGACCTGTAGAGTCTCAGCCAAGCATCGTTTATAAACACACCCTCAGATACATCTGAGAAATACTGTTATCAGGGCCTTGCTCCCTGGAGCATGAAAATGAAGTCAGGTTGCAAACCATTGGCTTTGGCAGAAATCTAAAAGAATGAGGTTGGAAGGGAAGGCAGTGATACCAGGAACACAAGCCAAGAGAAATCTCCTTTTGGCTAGCAGGCCACGGACAAGTAAAGAGGAATCATTAAATGTTATCAGTGAAAACACTTAACAAAAGAGCATTGCCTATAATTTCTGGGACATTCTGCCTTGTGCCGTAGGACTGAAACCCATAGTTAAAAGGCAGAAACAATTTGTGGCCTTTACTTAGAAAAAAATCACAGGTAGCTATGTCCTTAGCAAAAAGAGCTGGGGCCAGACTCATCTTGAACTTCAGCTGAGGACTGGGACTAAACAACCACTTGTCTTTCAACTTAATACCTCTGACCATATCAGATCTACTGAAGGGTGCTGAGTGAGTGTGAGGTTACCCCACTGAACCAACTTAGTGACCAAAACAAGCCTAGATCTGCCTTACATTTTAGTTAGATGCCTCTTTCCCTTAGAGGCTTCCCCTACGTAGGACATAAATTCCCCAGGGGATTTACATCCATGTGTCATCCTGTCAGACTGGGAAGACTCAACAGCTTCCTGCAGGCTGATGCACCCGGTGTGTTCTGAACCTGCCCACCAAGGACTCAAGAGATAGTTACATGGTAGATAGATAGCCCTATGACCTGGCTCTCAGATTCAACACACAACTTCTTTAGGACCTGAGCTGGCCTTGGGAAACGCCAGATCAAGAGCAGACCGTGATGCTGTTGAACTGCTACCCCTTCACTCTGAGGTGGCTTTATTTTGGGAGTCCCCTTTTCTTTATGGCCAGTGATGCCATGCCAACAACAGTCAGTTGCTATGAGGCTTGGAGGTGTAGGGTTGACACTGGTCCTCTAGTAGGCTCCTGGGTCCTTCTGCAGCGACAGGCCCTCCTTATCGAGCAGCAGGCTTTACTGACAACTCTTCTCTCAGGAAAAGAAAGGAACACAGGAGAACTTGCCCATATCCTCACACCCCATAGTTCATGGCTCTAAGATCAGACTTGCTTTACTCAGCACAGTTTTGCGTGGAAGCCATCACAGTGAGTTCAGGAATGCAGAAGACAGAATTCAAAGAACTGGAAGCTCTTCCTGGGGAGCTGAGGTAAAACCCCAACACCTATTACTTTTAAGGGTCAGATTTGCCCCCTGCCCCTAAAAATCAATAGAAGGGATTTTAGATTTTTGTTTATTAGTTCTCTCCCCACCCCCGCACACAAAGTCAGCAGATAAGAAGTGTCTGTACATTTTTATTTAGGAACAGTTAAAAGATTGGAAGTACCACTGAGGCCCATTCAAACTACACAAGCAGTTTTGTCCCTCATCCCATCCCTTATCCAAATTTGCAGATACAAAATCTAGGAAATGTGCAATTTGCATCTTGGAAATAGCAGCATCCCCATGGGGGACCTTAAGAGGCCCGGAGACTCAGCCCGAAGAGGTCATCTTGGCACCTCCCACCACACACAGCCCATACCAAAAGCAAAGGCTGTCTTTCTGTTCAAATGTTTCCCAGGGTGAAGGATTCCTACACTCCAGCCAGGTGTGGCCCATGCCTGTAATTCAGTGCTTGGGAGGTAGAGGCAGGAAGAGCACCCAAGTTTGAGGCCAGCCTGGTCTACAAAGTGAGTAGGCCAAAGTAGTACAAAGTGGGAGGCCAGCCAGGGCCACACAGGAAATACTCTCTCTACAAAGGTCTATGTGACAGAATATGCTGTTTCTTAGTTTGCTTTCACAGCTGGCCGCAGTAGCAGGTGACCCTTACTTAGCACCAGGATAGTCACTTCAGTTGTTCCTGGGAGACAGGAAGCACACCAAAGGCAGACTGTTCCAATCACTCCCAGTTGTACTTCTCAGCAGTCGGGCCCCCTGAGAACAAAGCCATCCACACTGAGATCAGAACACAAAGCAGGTGCTAGGGACCAGGAACCAAGACATTGTCAGCAAGGACACTGCAGGTCTTTGGCTGCCTCCCCAATTTCCCCAAGGGCTATGTCAGGACAACTCAAAGAACAATAGTCAGCAGGGGCCAGAAAAAGGTTGGCTCATTTTCTCTGTTTAATAACAATTATGACACAGTCTGACCTTCCTGGCAAAGCTGAACAAAGCCAGCTACTCAGAAGCATGGGAGCGAGACCAGTGCCCTGAGTGACCACTCCTGCCCTTGGCCCACCCAATTTCACAGAGCACCCTAACTCTGCTGGAACCCTGCTGAGGAGTGGGTGTTAAGCTCTCACTGCAGCCAGCCTTCTCACATGGGCTACAAGAACAAGACCAAACTGTGTGGACAGGAGCTAGGGACAATATCTTTCTCAAGCACAAACTGCAGGTTAACAGGGACCACATAATACACTTTTACCTACTGGACATGTCTCTTCTGGGACTTGCTTGGGAAAGAACAGAGCACTGGCAGTCCTTTTTATATTCTGTGTCTTGAGCAGGCTTTATCCTAGGCATTTTACCTTCAACTTGAGTTCTGAATAATTCTGAATCACCCACTTTCCATGGAAGGGAACACATGTCAAAAGGCATAGATCAAGAAAAGCTATTAACATACAGGTGCCCATCTGTGGGCACAGTACGCCAGTCTCTTGACAAAAGAGGCACTGATAGCAGGTAAATGTGCAGGCCCCTCCCTCTCAGGTGTTCTGACTTGCCATCTGCCCACTCTTGTAAATAGCAGGAAGACACCATGTAGCAAACAGTCCCTGCCAAATAGCTGTTCTCCCTCTGTTCTGCCTGGTTCCTGCCAGAGTAGCAGCAGCAAGGAGGGCAGAGATGACAGGGTAGTAACTTCACTGAATCCATTCAGTCTTGCATCCTTAAGAGACTGAAAAACCAAGAAAGCGGGTGCCTTCCTCTTCCTTGTACCAACCAGCGTCTGCCTTAGTCTGTAGCCCAAGTGTACCCTCCGGATTTACATCCCTGCTCTAGACTCTAGGGAGCTGGGAAGAGGTGTTCCTGCTAGACTCTGAAAACCCTGGTTTTCCAGTCTGGGGGACCAAGTTCATAGGATTGCTGGCTAGTGTTAACAAACACTCAGCCCCCAAAGCAGGCTCTCAGTCCTAGGACCATTCACCCTCTGAGCTGCTTTCACTCCATAACTAAGTACAAGTTCTGAACTCTGAGTACATTTGGGCTTGCCACTACCTAGTGGCCAGGAACTAGGGAACACAGACTCTAGCAGAAATAGACTCTGAGGACTGTTCCTTTTGGATTTAGCTAGTAAGCCAGGTAGCGATGTAAACAGCAGGCAGTATGATCGTCAGTTCTGTCATTACTGTCTAAACTAAACCCAGCTGAAGACCCCTCAACAGCCTTATCAGCCCTGGAATTATAGAGCTCAGGAACTTATCTGCACCACTGAACCAAGGCAGAAGAAACTGCAGTGTGGATAATTCAGGTTCAAGTCTTGGGATACCTGTGCTTAGAAAGGCCTGTGGGCTCTAGTGCTGTAACACATGGAAATCGCCTCATAAAAGTCTGGGCAGGATGGTGGTGAAGAGTGTGCAGTTAAGGGAAAAGACAAAGCTAAATCAGGGATGCTAAAGAGAAAGGTTCAGTCTGGTATAAGAAAAACCAGGCAGCATGCCAAAGTTTGGCCAGGATGAGCTGACCAAAGACCACCAAAGACCTTTATGTATCTAGAAAACTACTACAGAAAACTGAGTCTTGCAAATGAATGTGATATAAGTTCATCTGCAAAGTGGCTTTAGTAAAAACACAAATTCTAAGTTTTGTTTTAGGATTTTCTTGGCTGTTTTCCCAGAAAGTACCTTTATACACTTGGGCTGTGACAGAGGAACTGATTGAGCTGCTCCAATCTGAGGATTTTGGTCCATGTAGAGACTAGGAAGACAAAAGGCAATGGCTCAAGACTGGGACAGCTCAACACTCACCTAGAGGACAACATGAGTCTCCAACCAGAAAGGCTGCTCCCCCACCCCTGCCCTCCATCCACATGAGTGGCTGTGTGACAGATGTCCTAGGACCAGCAGGGAGGAAGGGACACAGATGTGACATAGCTACTGATAGAACAAGTAAAATCTCTGAAAGCAATCTGGATCTGGAGAGTACAGCTGAGCTTCCTGGTAGCACATACCCAAGGCCACCTGGGGACAGACAGGAGGACTCAGGTAGCCACCTACCAGGTCCCACCCAACTCCCCTTGTGCTTCCAGAGGGAAGGGTGCCCTCAGGCTAAGGTATTTTGTTCACCTGGTAGCCGCTGTCACCCAGTCAAGAGAAAAGTGCAAGGACAGTCACTAGTAGACCTCAAAGTCATCTAGGGAAAGGACTCCCAACACTAATACACCCAACTCCCAAAAGAAAAATCTCTGATCAAAACATTACAAAGAATATGCAAAGCTTATATATAAGTTTAGGTTTCAGTTAGAATTGGTTCTGGTTTATAACTGAACTGACAAACATATGTGAGTAGGAAAAAATCAACATACAAGACCAACAACAAAGAACACTTAGAATGTCCTGCCTCTGGTAAGTCCAAGTGAGTGCAGAGGATAGGACAAGACTTACTATCTCACAAAGCACACCTTGTTAGGAGAAGCACATTCCACTCTACCTCAGCAGCCCACAGCCAGCCTTCTACTGAAGGCACATTGAACAACTTGAGTCTCCAACTGTACAAGGCTACTGTGATGTCACATAGTAACCACAGGCCTGGTAGCTGCCAACCTACACCTCAACTCCTCTGTGGGTGAACTCACGCTTGGTATCCAAAGCCCCTCCCTAAAGTGCCTACTCCATTACCACCTCCCTCACCATTACCTCTCAAACAAGGTCCAATCCATAATTTCCCTCCCCCATCCAAGAGCAAAGGAAGCTAGGCCCATTTAGACTAGTGCATTTCCTACCTGGACAATCTTGCCATTACCAGCTCTGAGAAAGGTGTGCTAGGGCCAGTGTTACTGCAACTTCCCATCCAGAAGACTACTTAGTGCTGGAGACCAGGCTGCTCTCTGTGTCCTGTAATGTCCCAAGTAACTTAATGTTTCTGTTCCATGTAAATTGTTCAGACGTTTTTTATAGAGTCTACCATTCAGCTAGTGCAGCAGGGCTCTGGAGGTGAAGCCCAGCAGGCATCCGGGCTCAGGTGAAACACAGATGCTTTCTTAGACAGGAGATGGCTTCCTCTGCTGCTCCAGCTGCCCAGTATACTGTTATCTCTTCACACATAGACTACTTCCCCCTAGGGCATCCACATGAAGCTCAAATGTACATCAGATGTACATTTTTATGGATAAAGTATCAAATAGGTATGTGTCCTGTATATATGGATATGTAAATCTGCACATACACAAACACTAAAGGAAAACTTTTGGGCATCTGTTCTCTGAAGGAAAACAATCACCATTCATTCTTTCCAATTCCTCAAGGTTTGGGACCAAATAGCTTCACTCCCCAAATAGAAAGGATACAAAAATAGGCTGCAAAACTTGCCAAGTAGTCAAAAAAACCAAAACAAACAAAAAGCCCCAATCACATGTGAGGCCATCCCTATGGGAACAGGATGGACAGGACAAACATCTTATAATGGTTCCAGGGCCCTGGGTTACAAAGAAAGCCCTCTTTCCTGAAAGGCTGAGGGCTGCCATGTTCATCCTCAGACTATCCCCTCCCCTGGGAAGGGAGAAAAAGAACACCTAGAAGTTGACAACTACTTCTTGGTCAAAGCTCTTGCCCTCCTGTGGGTCTCCTGATGGAGTCTCCAAGAGGTAAGTGAGGCCATGGGTGACACCTTTTGTTTGTCATCGTTCCCTCCCCTGCCCTGCTTTGTCTACTGCTCTCAGGGAAGCCAGCCTAGGAGAGACTGGGGCTTTAATGTTTAATACAGCTCCCTAAGCAAGTTTTCAGTTGTTTCAAAGGCACCATTTCTTGTGATTTTAATTAAAAAGACATGAGGCTTAGGCACAAAGTAGATAGAGTGCTTGTTTCTCAGGTTGGGAATATAGATGTGGAACTTTAAAAACACCCTCACAGGAATCTGTCCAGTGATGTCCAGCACCTCTGGATCATGAAACCAGTACCTATAGCCTGGGCCTTTGGTGTAAGGCAAAGGCATTTTGCCAGGAACTCTCACCTGCAGGTCTTTGTGTTCACGACCACTCTAGCTCTAGTCACTTCAAATCTCCCAAGCCCTTCAGCCTCATTCTTCCTCCCAGCCACCATGTACTTCCTTCTGACCTGCAGGAGGCATTGAGTACTGTGGTGGCCAAAGCCACAGCAATTGGCTCTACTTTGACCACTTTTCTTTTGTTCTAAAGGAGTCTGAAGAGCTGAAGGGAGCATACAGGTCAGTAGATTGGGCTTTACAACAATGATTTCTTTAGTTGATCTGATAATGGAGAAGTTGGTCCATGATTCAAACTCCACAAAAAGCAGAATTACAGTTAACTAAAGAGAGTGGTTAGCATCCAATGGTAATGTCATAGCTTGGTTGTGTTCAGAACTGAGGGTAACAGTGGGCTCCGTGTCAATCAGAACACAAGACAAGCCTGGCACAAACTATGCAGTGCCTCCACTCAATGATGCAGAAATCTCTTCCAACAGTCTGTTCCCTTAAGAAGACAAGTAGGGCCAGGCCTGGTGCAGTTCTGAGCATGCCTGTGAGCATGCGCTGCTGCAGAGGATGAGGGTCCCTGTGGTCTCAGCTTCCCAGAGAACAGACATGGCACTGTCAGAGCTGTACTGCTTTAACCCGAGATCCTAATGTATTGAAAATGTCTGTTGTAGGATGCTTTATTAAATGTATATAGGCAGCTGTATATGCTAACAACTTGATTCTGGGTCTAGGTATATGCAATCTGAACTGTTTTGTCCCTGGGAGGGCAAGGAAAGGTCCTGCGCTGTGGGAGGATGGGCTGTTGAGAAACCATTGCTACTTGCTTAGAAGTGTCAGGCGGAGAATGGTTGGGGTGGCGGCAGGTTCTGGGCTCAGCGAGGCTCCAGAGGCTTTCCTGGTGCCTGGCAGCTGGCCATCAAGATGATATGCAGCAAGTTTGGCCCTTCCATGTGGCAGACAGCATCCCAGACTGGCCGGTCCTTCACAGTAATCAGATCAAATTCAGTCTGCTTCTGAGGAGAAAACACATACCTGTCACTCCATGGCAGCTACAACGTGTACAGTCCCCAGGGATGCCCAGTCCTCACTATCCTGGGCTGGTATCATTGGAGTTGGGGAC
This sequence comes from Arvicanthis niloticus, assembly GCF_011762505.2. NCBI lineage: Eukaryota > Metazoa > Chordata > Mammalia > Rodentia > Muridae > Arvicanthis > Arvicanthis niloticus. The sequence goes on from NC_047659.1 coordinate 130,045,188, forward strand.
TCCTTAATTCCACAAGGAATTCCATGCCACTGTCCCCTCCAGCCTGAGGGGAGGTGAAAGGGCAGAGTGTGGGTTAAGGACAGGATGCCAGCTCAACTGGACAAGCCCTTCAGATTTTTTGGCCTCCTGTCACTTGCCTAGCCCATCACCCCGGCCTGTTAACCCTGTGCTCTAATAGTCTGGAGCCCTGAGCTCTGACATCTCATGTATACCTTGCAGGTTGGAAGTCAAGGTCAAGGCAGTTGATCACTCTCATCCCATGTATATAGACAGGGCTAGCCTTTCCATTGAAGCTAGCTGGAGAACATGAAAAGCCATGGTACAGATAATGGACAAGCTTTGGAGGACAAGCTACCACTAGAGTTTGGCCACTCCTGCCACTCTACTCTGTTCTGCCATGCCTGTTACACCCACTCTCTTCTCTCCAGTTTAAAAAACATCATGGTACAATACACAGAACACAAAATTTCTCATCACAGCCATCCTAAGTATGTCTCAGTAGTATGTACGTTTTTGTTATGAACCAACACCCTAAATAGAAGTTCTGCATCTATTATATAACTGACAATTCTCTCAGAAGTAGCCGACATTCTACCTTCAATCTCTATAAATTTGTCCAGACTTCATAAAAGTAGAGTCATACAATATTTGCCTTTTGTGACTAGCTTATTTAACTTGGCATAATGTGTTCAAGTTCCATCCATGTGCCATGTATCAGAATTGTATTCCTTTTTATAATTGAATATTCCATTGTATATGTATATATGTGTCTATCTATCTATCTATCTATCTATCTATCTATCTATCTATCTATCTATCTATCTATCTGTGCATATGTGTGTGTGTGTCCATTTATCCACATTTATCCATTCCTGTGTTGTTAATGGATACACATTGTTTCCTTCTTTTGGGACTTGTGAATTCTACCGCTTTGAACATTCACACAATGCCAGTTCAGGCCCTCTTTTCAGTGCTAGGAGTGATACTTAGGAATTGGATGAGAAGCCTGTGTTCGGGAGCTAGTTTTCCCCACCTCTACATGTTAACAATAGCTGATTTAAGCATGAGCTAAAATCTCATTGTAGACCCTCATTGTTTCATATGCATTTCCCTAAAAACGAAAGATCTTGATCATCTTAAAATTTTCTTTAAAAAATAATTTTTAAGTCTATGGATGTTTTGCCTGCATGGATGTCTGTGTATTACATGTGGTGCTTGGTCCCCATGGAGGCCAGAAGAGAGCGTTAGATCTCCTGGGACTGGAGTTACACATGGTTGTGAGCTGCCGTGTGGGCAATGGAGACTGAACCCAGATCCTCTATGGGAGCAGCCAGTCATTTCAAATGCTGAGCCATATCTCCAGCCCAAGATGTTGGTTATTTTATTTTTTTTTTGGTTTTTCGAGACAGGGTTTCTCTGTGTAGCCCTGGCTGCCCTTGAACTCAGAAATCCGCCTGCCTCTGCCTCCCAAGTGCTGGGATTAAAGGCATGCGCCACCACTGCCTGGCGTTGGTTATCTTTTCATGAGCTTGTACCTCTTTGTTAGCTCTCTCCTTCTTAGGAGAAATATCTAGTTAAATAATTTATCCATTTTTAATTGGCTTGTTGTTGAAGTGTATTTCTATGTATTCTGAATATTAATGTTATCAGATAGATGATTTTCAGGAATTTTCTCATCTGTCAACTGTCTTCTTACTCTCTTGAGCAGTGGTTCTCAGCCTTCCTAATGCTACAACCCTTCAATACAGTTCCACATGCTGCAGTGACCCCCAACCATAAAATTATCTGTAATTTTGCTAGTAATGAATCATAACATAAATATCTGATATGCAGAAAATCTGATATTTGACCCCTGTGAAAGGGTCATTTGACCCACAAAAGGGTTGCAACCCACAGGTTGAGAACCACTGCTCTAGAGAGTGCACGAAAGCTTTTTATTTTTATTTATTTATTTATTTATTTTTTTAAAAAAAAGTTAGGGCCACATTATGTAGACCAGGCTGGCTTGAAACTTATATAGTCCTCCCACCTCAGCTTCTTGAACATTGAGATTACAGGAATGTGCCATCATTCCAGGCTCAATATTTTAAAATCTTGTTGTTGTTTTTAATCTGTTTTGGTATTTTGAGATTGGATCTTGCTATGTATCCCAGGCTAGCCTGGGATTCATAATTTTGTTTCTATTTCCTAAGTGCTGGATTAGAGATATGAGTCACCATGCCCAGCTCAAAGCTTTTAAATACTGATGCTGATCAATTTATTTTTTGTTGCCTATGCTTTTGCTACTATAATTAAGAAACCTCTGCCTAACCCAAGGTCTGAAAGGTTTTCACCTGTATTTTTTTGTGTTTATCACTTTTTTTTTGGCTGATCCATTTGTTTCTATTATGTGTAATTTGTTTATACTATTTTTTTTTTTCCTAAGCTGGCCTGGAACTGACTACGTAGCCTATTCTAGTCTCAAATTTGCAGTAGTCCTTCTCCTCCATCTCCCAAGTGCTAGGATTACGGGTATGAGCTAACATACTTGATTAAGTTTATATTGTTTTCAAAGCCTTCTGTTTCCTTATTGATCTGTCTGATTTCTGTTTGGTTTTGTGTTGAGAATTTCTCACTATATTGTCAGGTCTGATCTTGAACTTGTCAAGGGATCCTCTTGCCTTAGGCCCCTATAGGAATATGCCATCATATCTGGCTTCTGTGTGTTTTTTATGTCTAGTAGCCTATTAAAGTCTCTAAATATTTTTTATTATTTTCCTTTTAATTCTATCCATTTTTACTTTATGTACTTTTTGGCCCAAGTAAGTATGTTAATTACTGCTAAATCTTGAACTAGCCCTTTTACTGAAATATAGTATCTTCATCTGTCATAAATGTTTTATTCAAAGTATTTGGCCTCACCATAATAAAGCCATATTAGCTTTCTCTATACTTATTCTTTGTATGACATATCTGAGGCAGGAAAGCATAGGAGACAGTTTAGTTTGGAACCCCATTTGGCTTCAATTATGCACATATACACATACATACCCTTCTTGTAGCAATGCACTTGGCAGCCCAGTTCCTTCATCTGCATGTGCTGTGCACATATACTCTTTTCCAAACAGTGCACCTCCTAGAATTCCTACAACACATATGTCCTACAGGCCCCTCTAGTTTCCATTTATTGTCCTTTTTGTTTTCTGTGCCTCTGGGTAATTTCATCATCTCTTCAAATCCTCTGACCCTTTCATTCTTGCTCAAATCAGTTGCTTGGCCTCTCTAATAAACTTTTCATCTCAGTGGCTATACTGCTTTGCTCTGGAGTGTGGTTTGTTATTATAGTTTGTACCTCTTTAGTTAACATTATCATTGTGATGACACATTTTTTTTCTCCCTGATTTCTCTTCATTCTTCCCATGGTTTCCTGTATTTCACTGAGCAAATTGAAGGCAGATCTAAGATCTTTAACCAGTAATTCCAATCACTGCCTAGACTTCTTCAAGGGAAGTTATGTGTCAAACTCTTTTTTTCTGTTAATGGACATACTTTAAGTTTCTTTTTTCTGTTTTGTAATTTTCTATTGAAAATTGAACCTTCTAAGTAGGATATGTGGTAACTCAAAATTTAATTCTTTTAGCCTCCAGAATTGGTAATTTTTGCTCAGTGAGGGCTGGGGCAATCTGTTTTGAGATTTTCCCAAACTTCCTGTCAAGTGTGTACTCTTCATATGTGGGGTCATTGAAGTTTCTGCTGTGTTGTTTCTTTAAATGTTATTTAAATGTCTGGTTTGCTAAAAGGGGGAAGGACTCTCTTTAAATACCTAGTGGCTAAGAAGATGCTTTAGCCCATGGGGTTGGGGACAATGACTGGCCTCTATAATGGGAAAAATGTAGCAAGCTCCAAGTTTTGGAGGACAAAGTCATTACTGCCCACTGGCAAAAATAAGCCACACCAGCAACCTGGGCCATAGCTCTCATGGCTGCCTGCTGTGTAGAAAGAGGACTGCTGCACAGAAAACAGAAAGTTACCAAACTAGGCAAGCCTCTCCATGCTCACCTCTGGATGTTGTGAATGTTCAGCTGGCTGCTTTGCTAGTTCTTTTGGTTTGGTTGGTTTTGGTTCTGGGGTAGGGGATGAGCTGTGTCCTGCTCTGCCGTCTCTATACCATCACCCTTTAATCATTCTCATCCCTCTTGGGCTTGACATCCTGGCTGCTGGTCATCACATAATCACTGAAGTGGGGACAGTATATGGACACTTAGACTGATATATGCAAAGTCGTCCAGGTAAAGGGGAGAAGCCATCTATTCTGTACTGGAAAAGGGTGAAACCAAACATTAAAAAGCTGTTTCTTACGCCATCATTACTCCAGGATGTTTCTTACTCCATCATTACTCCAGGATGATTACAAGTCACCCCAAGTAGCACTCTGAGGACTGTGGAAATGGCTCAGTTGGTAAAGAACCTGTCATGCCAGCATAAGGACCTGAGTTCAGATCCCCAGAAACTATGTAAAAAGCCAGGCATTGTGGCATGCTCCCATAATCTCAACCCTAAGACAGTTTTAAGGGAAATATCATGCATGTCTAGATAATGCTGCTCCTGAAAGCCATGGTTATTAAACAAAACCCCAAGGCCAAAAGTGAGATATGCCTTATGAGTCGTTGGTCATAGAGCCAGAGTATGCACAAGTAGTACAAGTCAGTGTCATTCCTCTTGGTTGTCCATCAGAAGTGATTGATAGGACCCTATTACTGATGACACTGTATACCTTGGTTGCAAGGTATAGAGTTCAAACTGGAACTGAGCTGGAAACTTTGTCCATGCTGGCCAGCTTCCATAGTGCTGGAAGATGCTATATAATATACTGCTGAAGGAGAAAAGGCACCAGCAGTCTTAAATGCCTGTGAATTCTACAAACTACAATACCAATCTGTAAGGCAAGATGTGTTGGTCACTAGTGCAATAGTGACACAACGGTTCTATGTATAAACAACTGCTTTTTCACAGAAAAGAGAACTCTTGTTTGGTAAAACTCATGGCTAAGGCAATCTTAGGCTCTAGGGGAAAACTTATTAGTATTTTTTTTAGCTAGACTGTCACAGCACTGAGATGCCTAATAAAATGGCTGCTCAGGGTGCTAAGAATAAGTGATAGTTGAGTGTTCAGCCCTAAACAGGATGTTTATACTACTAGTCTAAAGCTCAGGGATCATTGTTTAAGAGAGGGTATAAAGTACAGAAAAGCCAGAGTACAAGGGCTGTGAAATGCTGTCTCTTGAGCCTGGCATGGTCAATGCAACAATGACCTCACAGCAGCTATCTTTAATTGGTCTATATAAGACTGGGCCTAGGAGGCTGGAGAGATGGCTCAGCAGTTAAAAACATACAATACTCTTGCAGAGGACCAAAGTTCAATTCTCAGCACCCATGTGGTAGCACACAACCTGTAACTCGGTAACCTGTAACATCTGTAGCTCTAGATCCAGGGGATCCAATGCCCTCTTCTGTCATCTAAGGGCATAAGGCATGCATGTAGTACACACACAAGTAAAACACCAATACATATAAAATTAAAATTAAATTTTTTAAATGGAGGGGTCTGGATCTATCAATAATCATGGATTGGGGAAGGGTTCATAGGACCCTGCTGAACTGTTGGCTGCTGATGGATTCTGGAGGGGAGGTAGCTGTATGTCCACTGAGAAGCTGCTAGGCTTGAATGGACAGTTCTAAGTTTATGGTTACACAGAGGATCCTGTTTAAACTCAGTAAGTCACCAAAACAGAAAGGCAAGAATTTGTGAGTAGGACTGGGAAGTAGAGTGAGTGAGTGAGTGTCACAGGAACGGACACACTTTATAATGCATCAAATTATCAAAGGACAAATTTAATAAAAGCTTTTTTTTTTTTTTTTTTTTTAAGTATAGAGACACACTTCAAGGGGGTGAGGGCAGGAGTGTGGAGGAAGGCTGGTCCCTGAAACACATCGGCTGGCCAGTCTAGTTAGTGAGCTTTAGGTTCACTGAACAACCTGCCTCAAAGAATAAAAGAACAGTACAGGAGAGGCATCCAATGTGGACCTCTGGCTTCCATTCTTAGATGCACATGCACACAAATATATACACAGAAAGAAAGAAATTGGGAGGAGGAAAAAAGAGAGGGAAGGAGAAGGAAAGATGAATAAGGGGAAAAAAGCTACTGTGAGATGTTGAAACCATTCTTCCAATAGTGAATATGTGACTAGAACTGGAGAGATTAGTGGCACTGTGTATTCACACACCTAATGTGACCAGAGACTTGAGTTCCACCAGGTGTTTGCTCCCTGTTTGCTTTGCAAAGCTGAGTTTTACCTTAGTGGTGGGCATGAAACATTAAGTTTTCTGGACTGGGGGATGGTTCAGTTAGTAAAGCACTTGCCTTGTAAGCATAAGGGCCTAAGTTTGCTCCCTAGAATTCATGTGCAGAAGCCAGGCATGATGGCACATACTTATGATTCCAATGCTGAGGTGGTGGACACAGGTGGATCCCTGTGCTTGATGACCCACTAGCCTAATGGCCAAGCCCCAAATCCCAGCAGTGACCTTGTTCAGAAAGCAAGCTGTATGGTACCTAAGGAAAGATACCTGAGGTTGACCTTTTGCCTTCCACCTGCACGTGCTCATTGGTGGCAACCCTCTCCTCAACCATCATACTTGGAAATCATCTTTTCCTTAAATAAGTGAAGCAACAGCATAGTATTTCAAAACAGGTGTTGAAAGAAATTAAGAATATTCAGTAAAAGAATAGCATTTTGCGCATTTTTTTTCGAGGTCTTAAGTAGAAAATAGGTAGGGACGGGGAACTAGGATTTCCTAGGTCAAAGCAAGCAACAATATCCATGCATTGTTTGCAAACAATGCAACACTGTCCAGAAGATACCATGGGATATCAGGGTTAGAGTGCTGTATTTGGTTAGAGCCCCACACAAAAGCAGCAGTATCCAGGGACCACCTGCACAGCCATCCAATCCCACGGACATTTCTAGTTGCCTCTGCCATCTTGTAACCCAACTGGCCATGCTATGATTGTAGAGACCCAGTCCTTCCAGCTTCTGTAACACTCTTCTCTCCAGACTCTTGTTACAGCTGTTCTTGGATAGGGCATTTCACCAGGAGACACATACTTATGATTCCAGGGAAGGCTCTGGAACCCATGGACCAAAATTATAGAAAATCAAAATCTATTGATATGACATGTTCACAGCTTCACAATCATGCCTTAAAATAAGCAAATGTTACTTCTGAATATCAAAATACCATCATCCTGAGAAACTGAAAAGCAAAACTTAAGCATTGGATTTCATATTCCTTAAAACAAGGTGACTTTCCATTATAATAAACATCTCTTCTATATCAGGAAAAACAATACAAACCCAAGACAAGATTTTCATTAGGAAAAAATATAGGGCTGGAGAGACTATGTATCAGTTCAAAGCACTTGTCACTATTTACAAAAGACCCAGGCTTGATCCCCAGAACCTACATGGCAAGTCAAAAAACAGCTATAACTCCATTTCCAGGGGATCTGATGCCCTCTTCTGACCTTTGTGAACACCAGGCACATACACAAATGAGACCATCAAAAGATTCTCTTTTGCTTGTCAATCTGAGTTAAATTTCCTCTGAAGTCCTAACCCTGTCTCCATATAGATTGTATCTCTGTGACTCTAATGATGTCTTAAATCAATGCTAAGAAATGGCTAGAAACACAGGAGTCCCTTTAAGTTCAGTATGCTCTCTCCCCTGCATGGATTTAAAATAAAACCACCACCATAAATAAAAAACAGTGGAACCAAAAGTCCAATTCTGAGCTTTTACTTCTATGGCTTCTATTGCCAGTTGTCCCTGGCTTCACTCCTCTGCAGTTGGTCTGATTGCCAGGTAGCCTTAGAGGTAGCAGTACTGCCACCTGTACTTTACTCTGTGACTGTACCCTCCCTCAGATTCAGAGAAAGGCCATATATAGATCACATTAGCCCCTTACCGAGTTGATGTCCAGACTGGGAACTTGAAGTGTCAAAGGGCTCGGAGCTGGCCTCAGGAGCACTTGGCTCCCATGATTCATTGTTCTCAGACAGCTCTGAATAGGCATCACCCAGCACCTTGTGAACTGCCACAGGTTCTCCATTTCCAGGGCCCTGATCCTCACTACTTGTATCTGCCACAGCCCGGGTCTCTTCACCCATTTTCTCAGCAAACCACTGCTTGACCTGCTGGGCACTCATCTGGGTCTTGTCGCAGAGGGTCTGCAAGTCCTCCTCACACAACATCTTGTGTGTCATGTAATAATCTTGCAGCAGCTCTCGGTTGCCAGGGGCTATGACCAGCAAACCCGGTGGGAAGTTGCCCCTCTTATAGTCTTCATACCACTTAAGCTGGCCATTCTTAAGGGCATACCTGCTATCTCCAAACCAGCGTACCACCTCTGGCCGGGGCAGCCCTGTTTGGGCCATGATGGAGTCATAGTCCTGGTTGCTTGGCCACTGTGTTTGGACAAAGAGCTGCCGAAGCAAGTGACGCTGCTGTGCGGTCTTTTTGTAGCTTACTTTGCTTGGCGGCTGTTCTACCAACTTGTTCAAACCATCTTCCTCAGGCTCACAGACACCCATCCCTGGAAGCTCACTCTTGCCACTGGCTTCAGTGACCCGCAGGTTCTTGAGGTTGATTTTGATGGGGCTGACCTTCCGCTCTGCCAAGGTGTGGCTAAAAAACATTTCAGAAGAGCCATTTTCACCAGGAACCCTCAGCTCACTGGCCAACTCTTCATTTCTACCCTCCTCCTCAGCACCCTCCTCCTCCTCCTTAGGCACATGCCCATCAGCCTTCTTTGTCTCCTCGGCATTCACCTTTTTCCGTCTCTCTGAGAACCAGCCATCAATTTCCCTTCGGGTCATTTTCGTTTCATTTCTCAGGCGGTCCAGCTCCTCCTCAGGAGGAAGTGGGTTTTGTGCAAAGCTGCTCTCTAGAACTCGCAGCTGCTCTGGGGCTCTCTCTTTGTATTTGGTTGGTGTGAAGTCTGGGGTCTGGTGCCAAGATTGTCGTTTGGTGGCAGGGTGACTTACTAGTGAGGTGGCTGTTGGGATACAGGTCACCTCTGGAACTTTCGATGACAGGGGAAAGGGCACCTCAGGCACAGAGTCAATGAGAACAGAGCCATGCTCTCCGGGCATCATGGCCCTGGAGCCCTTCAGGTTCCGGCAGTGATATCTCCGGTCACTGAACCACTTCCGTACCTCTCTGGTACTGAGGCCTGTCACTTTGGTCAGATGCTCTACTTCACTCTGCCCAGGAAACTGGTTCCGACAGAAGCTTCCTTTCAGAGCCGACAGCTGTTCATGGGACTTCTTATTTTTGTAGATGTTTGCATCAAGGAAAGCTTGGGAAGTTATGCTGGGGCATGCTGTGAGGAGTGACTGGGCTGCATTGACAACCTTCACAGCTGATGCTGTATTTGAACACACAGTGTTAATGGGTGCCACAGATGGCTTGGGAACAGATGCAGTTGTCAAGGGGAGAGACGAGCTTGATACTTGTAACCCATTGGCCATCAATGGTTGAGTGACCAACAGGCCCCCTGCTGTGCCCTCAGGCTGTCCCACAGCATGGCCTGGGAGAGCAGCCTGGATGAGATGCTGTACATTGCCAGCACTGGCAACAAGGGGTGTGTTTAGAACTGTGATTGTGGGCTGAGGCACAGACTGGATGACTGTATTGAACATTTTTTTCCTGGCATCTTCAATCTCCTCAGGAGACCAGCTGATTCCTTGCTTCAGCCTTTGGGCTGTGAACCAGATCTTAAGCTGTTCTTCTGGATACTTGGTCACCACAGTCAAATAGCAGAGCTCAGCTTTGGTTGGGTAGGGGAATTTGTGGAAGGAGTTCTTCAGAAAGCTGTTGGAGTCCATAGCTGCATTGTATGTTGGGATGCTGCTCAGGGGGATCATGACTTTTGGAAGGGCCTTGGATGTAGGCAGGGGTTGGTGGGTATGCTGCTGGGCATGTACTGGGGGCTGCTGCTGGAGGGACAGGAACTGTGCTATACCAGCTGGCAATACAGGTACTGTTCCTATCAGGGGCCCATTGGCAGCATGAGGGGGTTTTGTGGAATTAGCAGATGCCTGACTGACTGGAGCTGCCCCATTGATGAAAGTGTGGTCCCCCTCTTTAGCCTCTATGTCCCCCGCCAAAGCCTTAGGCAAGGCCTCACTCCCAGGCTGACTAGGAGCATTCTCTTTAAGCATATGGATTTTTTTGGCTTCAGCTTTGCCTTTCATTATCTTCATGATTGGAGTCTTGGTAATGATGATTTCAGTCCCTTCAGTAGTAGGCTCACCTGCGAGGACAGATGAGCTAGCATTCCCAGGGACACTCTGCTCCACTACTACATGATTGTCGGGCTTAGTCACAGTCCACAAAAAGCTGGCTTCCCCTGAGTGACACTTGGCATTATGCAGGGAAAGCCCTTCAGGGGTTTTTGCCAGGAAACTGCACCTTGTACATACAAAATTTGGGTCTTTATTAAAGTCCGTGTGCTCCGAGTTCATATGTCCTACAAAGTGGGTCACATCCTGGGACCTGAAATCACACTCCTTACAGGAATATACATAGCCATCCAAAGTCCTCCGGTGCCCATTTGCCAGGGCAGAGCCATCACTGCTGCTGGAGGTTGGGGCTGCCTCACTGCTGGCATCAGGTGCCTCTGAGGCAAGATCCTGCTGGGGACCTTCAGGCAGAGGTTCCACAGGCTGAGCCTCTGTGCTGGCACCTGGCAGCACCACAGTCTTAACTGGGATCATGCATGGGGTAGTGGACTTCCTCTTGCTGGCCATGGTGACAATCACTTCAGGTAACCAGCAGACAAGAAAGCCTTGTAGTACAAATTCCAGCTATTCCATGAGGGTCTGGGAAGTGCTTCTAAGGGCAGTTTTGTCAGTTATTTGCAGAAAGTCACTTTTTCTTATTAAGCCTGGGGAGAAAGAGAAAGAAAATATGATGAAGATCTTGCAGTCTCTGAATCTGTCTGTTTTTCAGGTTCCTAATCATATACCCACCGTTCACCTTCTATCTTGTGAGTCTTTTCACAAGAAGCTGGTGTGCTTTTTTGCTATAAATTGTAAGGTAGGAGCTCCTTGGTAGTTGTCCTGAGAATCAGCTTGGATGCTCAATACCATTTGATACATTTAAATTATACAGTTTTTCTTTGTTTGTCTCCCTATATCTTTGCATTAAATAACGCAGCTTATAGTAAAAAAGAGGGAGGGAAGGAAAACCATCTTTTTTGAGCCTAAAAATTAATTCTGACCAGTTTAGACTGAGAACAAAAGGCCCAGTGTAATTCCTATTTAAACATTTGGGCCAAAAAGGGTGTTTCTTTTCATAGTCTTCCCACATACAAGAACATGGCAACGCCTCTGTCTCCTCTGAACCAGGCCCAGAGACCAAGTCAGTTTTAGTGTGGATGCAGGCAGGGTGTGTAAGAGCCAGGCCTGTCTTTCCTGCTTGTTGCCCTACTGCCTGTATTCCCAACAATGGGGAAGCGGTATTTCCTCCATGTGCCTAGGACACTGTCACTTAGGTAAGCCAAGGATCAGAGAGTGCCCATACCCTAGTTTAGATGCAGCACTCAGGTGTGAGGCCTCGTCCTGGACTCAGAACTGCCTGCATGCTTGTTTTGTGCTTGTTTGCTATCTGTCATTTTTATTTCTGTTAATGTCTTTTTTGTTCTTAAAAACACTTTTAAATCTTTGATCTGTTTGAAAGTAAACCAAGAGATTTACTTCTATGTAAAATAACTATGATAGCTATTTCATAATACACCATAAAGGGTTTTTGCCCTGTGACCCCTGCCTATTCATTAACAGAGTCGGCCATCGAGGCCTCTTCTTGAGCCTCACTCTTAACTGTGGTATGCACTCTCTTATTCCCAAGTGCTTTCTCTTGAGTAAAGGACTGCTTATATCTATATTATATATTTTTTCTAAAACTTCAGCTTTTTGAATAAACATACACATCATCATCATTAAATTTCTTTTTAGTAAATATTCAAGCTATAATGAATAAGGGTATAGCGATTCTAATATTAAAATAAAATTAGTATCTATTTGGATTTGATATAAAATATAAAGAAAATTTAAATATCTTGATTAAAATTCTTAGAAAACAAACAAGGTAAGTTTTTGTTTTCTTTTTGGCTTCTAAATCTAGCCTGATGATCATAATGATAAAATAAACTGTTATTGGGCAAGGTTCCTTCCGGTCTGGGCCCAAGTGCTCAGCAGATGCCGGGCAGCAGCTCTGCCCCCAATCTCACAAAACCCAGAGGAAGTGGGCCTCCAAGGAGCTCTAACCTGGGCAGTATCTCAGGTAAGAAGACAGCAACACCCGCCCCAAACAGGGAGTAACTGGGACCCACGGGGACCCAGGAATTCCGGAGCACTGGTTCCTTCCTGTCTACACCTGAGCACTGAGCAGATCTTGGGCCCCAGCTCTAATCCCAATAGTAACACCCACCCCACACAGTTCTGAAACAACCAAGATAATAGGAAAGACAGGCTCTAGTCAGAGACAGAGCAGGTAGAACTAAGGAGATCCAGATAGTGAAAGGCAAGTGCAAGAACATAAGCATCAGCAACCCAGGGTACTTGGCATCATTAGATCCTAGTTCTCCCACACTAGAAAGTCCTGAATTCCCCATATCACTAGGAAAGCAAGATTCAGATTTAAAATCACTTCTAATGATGATGATAGAAGACTTTAAGAAGGACATATATAACACTCTCAAAGAATTTGAGAACACAGGTAAACAGGTAGAAGCCCTTAAAGAGGAAACACAAAAATCCCTTAAAGAATTACAAGAGAACACAACCAAACAGGTAAAGGAATTGAACAAAACCATCCAGGACATAAAAATAGAAGTAGAAACAATTAAAAAAAATAACAAAGGGAGACTACCCTGGAGATAGAAAACCTAGGGAAAAAAAAATCAGGAGTCACAGATGCAAGCATTGGCAACAGAATACAAGAGGTAGAAGAGAGAATCTCAGATGCAGAAGATACCATAGAAAATATTGACACAACTATCAAAGAAAACACAAAATGCAACATTTTTAACACAAAACATCCAGGAAATCAAGGACACAATGAGAAGACCAAACCTAAGGATAATAGGTATAGATGAGAGTGAAGATTCCCAACTTAAAGGGCCAAGAAATATCTTCAACAAAATTATAGAAGAAAACTTCCCTAACCTAAAGAACGAGATGCCCATAAACATACAAGAAGCCTACAGAATGCCAAATAGACTAGACCAGAAAAGAAATACCTCCCGTCACATAATAAAACACCAAATGCACAAAACAAAAACAAAAAACAAAACAAAACAAAAAAGAATATTAAATGCAGTAAGGGAAAAAGGCCAAGTAACATATTAAGGCAGACCTATCAGAATTACACCAGACTTCTCACCAGATACTATAAAAGTGAGAAGATCCTGGATAGATGTCATACAGACCCTAAGAGAACACAAATGCCAGCCCAGGCTACTATACCCAGCAAAACTCTCAATTCCCATAGATGGAGAAACCAAGATATTCCATGACAAAACCAAATTTACACAATATCTTTCCACAAACCCAGCATTACAAAGGATAATAGCGGGAAAGCTCCAATACAAGGAGGGAAATTATACCCTAGAAAGAGCAGGAAAGTAACCCTCTTGCAACAAATCCAAAAGAAGATAGCCACACAAAGATAATTCCACCTCTAATAACAAAAATAACAGGAAGCAACAATCACTGTTCCTTAATATCTCTGAACATCAATGGACTCAATTCCCCAATAAAAAGACATAGGCTAATGGACTAGTTAAGTAAACAGGACCCAGCATTTTGCTGCATACAGGAAACCCACCTCAGTGACAAAGACAGACACTACCTTAGAGTAAAAGGCTGGAAAACAATTTTTCAAGCAAATGGTCCTAAGAAACAAGCTGGAGTAGTCATTCTAAAATCTCCAGCCCGAGAACACAAAGGGAAGGACTCATGGCTCCACCTGTATAGGTAGTTGAGGGTGGCCTTGTCAGGCATCAGTGGAAGTGGAGGGCCTTGGTGCCTGAAAGTTTGCATTCCCTAGTGTTGGGGAATTCAAGAGCAGGGAGGTGAGAATGTGAGGATGGTGGGAGCACACCCTCACAGAAACTCCCAGAATTATATGGATTAGACATGACAGAGGCAGGCCACCAGAAGACTAGATTTCAGAATTCAAACAAAAAATTATCTTGATACTAAAATTTGTTTTGAGAATTGTATATTGCAGAATATACAGCCTTGGTGTATCTACTCATCAAACAAGCTGAGCAGACCTACTTGAACCTCTGATGTCCTAGAATTCCAGCTGGATGCAATGAAGACACAGCATCAGAGGTTTATCAATTTATTCCCCACCCCCACCCCTCTTCTAATATCTCAACGCCCATAATCAGCTTGAAGAAGTTAATGAAGAGTCAGCGCCCCTATTCCCTGGGCTTGGGGACAGAGGTGGTTAATACTGGGCTGTCTTTCTAGGGAAAAGTAGTGGTTTTGTTGGAACAGGGAGGAATAGCTAGGATTTATTGCATAGCCATAACCTATTGGTAGAAATCTGTATAATTGTTAATAGGCTGAAGTTATAATTTCTTAAATGGTACAAAATTTACTTTGATTTCAAATTTAAGGTTTTCATTGGTATGAGTTTCTTATTGATATAAAAGTGAGATTAATATTGTTACTCTCATAGGCATTGGGCCTATATAACACATTTAGGAATACAAGGCTTAGACCCAGTCCTCCTTTAACTTTTTTTTTTTAACTGATTTAAAATGGTTAGCCTGTGAGATAAGGGCCTATAGCAAATTCATGGCTCTGAGTTTATTGTTAGGGTGTTTTCTATATTTTATTTAGAAATAGCTGAGAGGAGTTTACAGACAACAGTCCAGATTGCCTTACATGGATAGTTGGTTTTCAAAACGTCAGAAGTCCACAGAATTGACATTACAAGAATTTTTGTATTAATGTTCATTTTGGTTAGAGACCTGTCTACTCCTGACAGCTTCCTGTCTTGGATTCTAAGAAGAAATTGAGCATCTTTGGAGTTACTCCAGTTGTGAGGAGACAGCCACTAGGCAAGAATTGCCTCTTTTCATCTACAGACAAAATACTGTCCATAAAAGGACACACTTGCAGAATAGTTGACTGATTATATCTGCCAAGACAGAGTAATCAGCCCTTAATAATTCTGTGTCACTAGGTCTGTCAGATGATCCTGGGCCAGAAGGCTGAAGATCGGATGCTCCAATGTTTTGTAGTATAGGGACTGTCCAGGTGTTCAGCGGTCTCTATAAATTAGAAGCTATGTTTTGTGGTTCCCATAATTTCAGTTAATTCAGTCATTCTGAATTTCTGACAGGGTTGAAGACTTATAGTCTCATAGTCAATACTGACTATTTGAGAGAAAAGATTTGAGATGATGGTTTTCAGCTGACATCAATTCTAAAGCCAAGAAATAAGCCAGGTTCAGAACTAAGTCTTTTTAGTTAGGAGATATGACAGAGGTTCTGGTTAGTCAACAAAATGATGGACTGGGTATTAGGTCTATCTTGTACCTTACTGACACAAATTGGTATAGTTATGCTCTAATTGTATTTTGA
Source organism: Arvicanthis niloticus (assembly GCF_011762505.2). Lineage (NCBI taxonomy): Eukaryota > Metazoa > Chordata > Mammalia > Rodentia > Muridae > Arvicanthis > Arvicanthis niloticus. The sequence goes on from NC_047659.1 coordinate 130,060,891, forward strand.
GAGAAAAGTTTTATTTTAACAGGAAGGGTGATATGTAGGAGGCGCTAAGGTGGAAGAGTAAGGAGAGGAAGAGGAGGAGTAAGGAAAGGAGGAGGAGGAAAGGTGAAGCTAGGAGATGAGAGAGAGAGAGAGAGAGAGAGAGAGAGAGAGAGAGAGAGAGAGAGAGAGAGGAGGCGGGACATGGAGGTGGATGTTCGCATGTCTCTGACAGTCAAAGATAGTTGGTATATCTAGGTTGGGTATTGGGTTACACTTCTGATTGTATGGGCATTTTGTTATTGAATATTACCAAACTTATAAAGCCTTTGATTAACATTTTTAAAAAAGTTACTAACAAAAAAAAGAAGAAAAATCAACACAGAATCCTATGCTATAGCATCCTATATATAGGGTACTATATTACATAGTATCTATTACTATATTACATACTAATAGATTACTATATTACATAGTATCTATAGTAAAATGGTATTATGAAAGTATGTTATTAATCTAGACTTTTGAAAATAAGTAACTGTCAAAATATAATCCAATTAATGTAGCCCTTTTGTTAAAAATAAAAAATATATATGTGAAAAAAACCTGTTATTAAAAAGGCTGTCATATGATAAATGCACATCCAGATCTAACCACCAGTCACTGCTTCTACTACCGCCTACCAGTGTCAGGGACAAATTTACTGAATTTAATTTTAAAGACATAAATGGTAAAGTGAAGTTTTAAAAAATAAAACTACCTAATAATAGGCAGTTTTCAGTGTCTAAATATACATTTGCAACCAAAATGAGCATTTATATATCCATATATATTTCTGTTTCCTCACATAATTGAACATATATTCACTGCATGGCTTTCATAATTGAAATGTTTACTGTCTAATCATGTACTTCAGTGGATTTAACTCTACTGAATCCTGTTTAATGTTACATAAGCTTCAACTATCCAATTTAAGGGTCACAATACAAGAACTCTGCCCATACAGGGTATTTTTTTCTATAGGTTATTTCCCAAGGATAAGTGTACAGAAATAAGTCTATTAGCCTAAAGTACATAATTTCTAAATACCTTTAAATATAATTAGCAAATTCTTTGAAATAAGTGCTTTATAATGCAAACATAAGAATAGCACACAGTTACAGTCCTCTAGTGAGCACATCAGCTTATTGGATAAATCATGAAAGATCTCAGATAGAATAAAAGTGCAAGAAGAAAACAACAGATCAACTGGGCTTCACCAAAAGTAAAGCTGGACTTCGAAGTTCACTTTCAAAATGACAAAATGGGGCTGGAGTTGAAGATAGAGTTAGAAAGCTTTCTTGATATGCACGAGGAGCTGATCTTGAGCTACAGCACAAAAATGGGCTTTAAAAATCATCTGATAAGATGTACCTAGAATATATATGAAGATACTTTACAACTTAAGAATACAATTTACTTAAAAATGAGTAGAGGATTTGTTCAGACATTTCCTCTAAGTCATACAAATGGATAATAAGTACATTTTAAAGTGTTTTAAACTTTGCCAGACATGGTAGCACACACCTTTAATCCCAGCACTTGGGAAGTAGAGGCAGGCAGATCTCTGTGAGTTTAAGGCCTGCCTAGTTTACATAGTAGGTTCCAGGACAGCCAGAACTACATAGTGAGACCCTGTCTCAAAAAACAAAAAATAAAAATAAATAATAAAACAAAAAGTACCAACATCATTGGTAGCCAAGGAAACAAATCAAAACTATAATGATATTCCTCTGCACCCCATCAGGAGAGATGCAGTCACATGGCAGAGAACAAATTCTGACAAGAATGTGGCAAAATTGAAGCTTTCACTGTTTCTGGTATGTGAAACAGTATGTGAAATGAACAAAAGATTTTGGCAGTGGATCAAGAAGCTACTACATACATGGTTATCAAATACACCCAGTAATTCTACTCCTGGACAGATGCAAAACAGAATGAAAATGTGTGTGTGTGTGTGTGTGTGTGTGTGTGTGTGTGTGTATGCATATGGGGGGGGGGCAGAAAGTCAAGAAGCTACTACAGCTACTATATGCTATATGCATAGTTACCAAATATACCCAGTAATTCTTCTATTCCTGGACAGATGCAAAACAGAATGAAAATGTGCGTGTGTGTGTGTGTGTGTGTGTGTGTGTGTGTGTGTATGTGTGAGAGAGAGAGAGACAGAGACAGAGACAGATGACAGACAGAGACAGAGAGATGAGATAGAGAGACAGAGAGGCCAGAAAGTTACAGCCTTTAGTTCTATAGAAAAGGGTCATCACTCACATGTTTAAATTTATAATTTAGGTGAGAATTTTGTGACATAGTCTGTTACTTATGTCTACCTGGAATAAGGGTGAATGGCAGTGTCTGTAAGCATCATGCTTGGAAGGAGAGAGAAAAGAAAGATGGAGAGCCACTAACTGGAAGACACATTACCAGCTAGAAGAGAGCTAGGGCTCACCACAAGCCCAGACCACCAGCGGAACTCATTAGCAGATAATGCAGGACCCTTGCTACTATGGCACAAATGCAAAAGCACAGGGCCAGTGCTGGTATTTGTGATAAGGACTGGGTTTCACTGAGCAACAGAGAAATAATGTCTCCAGTATTTTATTTACAAAAGCTAAGAAGTGGCCCAAGTAGAGGAAAGTACATGTGTGCACATAGGTGCATGGGTGTGTGTATGTGTGTGTAGGCCTAACGTTGACATTAGATGACTTCTTTGACCACTTTCTACATTATATTCTGAGGCAGGGTCACTTACTGAACCTGGAAATTGTTTTGGTTAAGTCTGGCTAGCCAGTTTGCTCTACAGATACAGACTCTGCCTCCTGTATGATGATATTACAGGCACCAGCCACACTCACCCAGCTTTCATGTGGACTCTGGAGATTTGAACTCTGGTCTTCAAGCTTGCATGACAAGGTTTTACCCACCAATAAGAAATTTGAGTAAGATGTGTTGCTATATTAACAACATAAATCATAAACTTTCCCATATGACAAAAGTGACCAGTTAGAGAAATGAAGGAAGGAAAAGTCAATTCATACTAATAGTCAAAGCTCTAAAATCTTTAACAATAACCACAAAGCTTTAATAAAAACAACAGATAAAAAGAAATAAAAAGAAAGAAAAGAAAATCTAGTAAGAGCCAGAGTGTATTCTTGAAAGTAAAGACTTAGAACTACAATGATATCAGGACTTTCCAGATTAATGTTTGATTTCAGTGGGATTCAAATCAGTCAAGATGCCACCATGTTGATGGTATAATCTAGGTGGCCAGTATGTGGATGCTCCCCCTTTATCTTTTAATTTTCCTCTTTGTTTGAAACTTTATTTTTAGAAGTGTTGGAGAGAAATGTCCTAAGCATTTTTTTCATGGGATTTGACAAGACTGAATTTGAACTGTCCTTTCAAGAGGAAAGGTAAAAAAAAAAAAAAAACTTTATATTTTTGAAACAGAATAGTGAAAGGAGGTTGTTTTTGCCAGAAACCAAACTTTAAAACTGAATGATTGAAGAGACATGTCACAATAGATGAAGGGATCATTCTGTGACAATGACGGTCAGTCTTGATGGCTACTTTCAAGGGACTGAAGAAATACCTAAGACATTAATGAAACAAGCAAATCCCTGAGAGTCTGGTGGTATTTCCAGAAAAGATTAACTAAGCAGGGAAATACCATCCCACAGGTGGAGAGAGGCGACATCGAGCAGCAGCAACCCTCTTCCGATGCCTGGCCACAGGATGTGCACTGCTGTGTTCCTCTACTAGTCCTTCAAGTGGACTCACACCTCCAACACATGGAGAAAAGCAGCTAACACTTCCTTTCTTTTAAGCTGTTTCTTCCAGACTTTTGTCATAGCAAAGAAAGGCTAACAGATACATTTTATGTACATGGATTTTTATTCTTTTATTGTTTAACTTGAAATGTCTGTGTCTCTCTACGTGTATTCACATATGTGTGTGGGTACCCAAAGACACCAGAAGAGGACACTGGATACCCTGGAGCTGGAGTTATAAGAGGTTGTGAACCATTTGATATGAATGCTGGGAACCAACATTGGATCCTTGGAAAAAAAAGCTAACACTCTTAACCTCTGACATCTCTCCAGGCCCTAAGTTACAGAGTAAATGAGCCCTGTTGGGCAGAATCAAAGGATTACAATTGGTGGCCATTGGTAGCAGAGGCTAGCATTGTCAACTACTGCCATAAACATTCGACAAATTCAAGCATCCAAATCAAGAGATGTGTGAAACATGAGATAAAGTACACACAAGAGGGGTCAATGTGCACTGACAGCACCTCTGGTTAGAAAAAGAAGTCCAGCTGTAAGTAAGCATGTAAAGAAACAATCCTACTCCTTAAATCAAGAGCCCTTATTGTCTTCTAGGCTGTCATGTTTCTTGCCTGTACCTGCTGGCAAAAAGAAGATGGCAGCTACAGGCATCTGTGACAGCTGTAAGCACCAGAGGGCTTGCTCTAGAGCCCTGTTTCCTGTACTTTCCTTTCTTTAGAGAAGATGGCTCACTTATGCTATGATCCTTTCTTCTCAACCAAGCAATAATTAGGTCATCAAAATGACACTGCTGGCTAGGTGTGGTGGCATACACCTTTAATCCCAGTAGAGTATCTCTATTAGTTACAAATCTTTACATAGGGAGTTTCTGGAGAGAGAGAGAGAGAGAGAGAGAGAGAGAGAGAGAGAGAGAGAGAGAGAGAGAGAGAGAGAGAGAGAGAGAGAGAGAGGAAGAGGAAGAAGAGGAAGAAGAAGAGGAGGAGGAAGAAGAGAGAAAGAAATATTATGTTTTTCTGAACAAGCTCTAGCCAGACAAAAAATCTCAGCTCAGAGAAAGGAAAGTGAGCACAGATTCCCACCCTTAACCAAGGAGCTATTTGACTGCTACATGCTCTAGGGAAAAATCAGCACTCTAATGAAGTGACACTGGATACAGCAACCACACTACAGAGGAGGCCCTATGCTCAGGAGTAGTTGGCCAACACAACACAGATTCCATAGTTTGTTTTTGTGTGCTCTTTTGTTTGTTTTGTATTTTTTGCCCTTTGAACTTTTTTTTTTGATATTTTTTAGAGAGAGAGTGAGAAAGAACAGGATACTGGGTGGGTAGGGAGGTGAAGAAGTTATGTAAGGAACTGGGAGAGGGAAAGAATATGATTAAAATACACTGTATAAAAATTTGAAAGAATAAAAGATATTCTTAAAATTATAGTGCTTCAAAATGTGCTTATGTGGCCAGTGAGATGGCTCAGCAAGTAAAAGCATCTGTGACTGAACCTGATGACTTCAGTGCGCTCCTCAGGACTCACACTGTAGCAAGACAGTACTTGTCCTCTGACCTCCACGTACGAGGCATGGTGTGCTCACACAATACACTTCAATTTTTGTTTTGGGGCTTTTTTTAAAAAAGATTTATTTATTTTTCATGTATGAATGTTTTGTCTGCTTGTATATATGTGCAGGATTTAGGCATGGTATGAGTCCCCATGTGAATGCTAGGACTCAAACCTGGGCCCTGTGCAATAACAGCCAGTACTCTTAACCTCTGAGCCATCTTTCCAGCCCCAATTCAAATGTTCTTGGTTTTATTTTAATGGCAAGCAAGAGAACAATAACAAGGGGACAGAATTCAGGCTTTTAGAGTAAGTGCTATGCTCAAACTAAATTTAAAAATTCATTTGCAAATGACCTGCATCTTATTTGGATCCTAATTCTAAATAAACTAAGAACAAAAAGCCATTAAAAAAAAAAAAAAACTATTAGGGAAACAAACGTGTTGGCATTTTAGATTATTATCACACTGAAAAACAATAAAAACACCCAAACTCAGTGGTTTAAAGAAAACAATGTCTCATGATTCTGAGTAGCTTTAGCTGGGAGATTCTTTGCTCAGGGTTGGGAAGCTAGAGACCAGGATATGGCTTCTCTCCTATATCTGTCACACCCTGGCTGGGATCGTTGGGACAGGACTCACTCTTCTCCTTACATGGCAGCTTAGGCCTTCTCCCTGTATGGCAGTAAAGAATAGTGAGACTACTTATGCAGTGGATGACTTCCAAGACAGGAAGTTGCCAGCCACCTTAGGAGTTAGATCTGGAACTGCCAGTATTATTTTTGACATATTCCACTGGTCAAAAATAAGTTATAAGGCCAATCACATATAAAGAGTATGGAAAACAGATTTCCCCCTCCCCCGCGAACCAGGGATTTTCCATACTAGAAGCAAAGGTAGTATTTTTTTAGCCCACCTATCAAAAATGGAGATTATATAGCATTAAAGAATTACTTATTATCTTTGTATTTAACACTAGCATTTCAGTTATGTCAAAACAAAAGTTCCAAATTGGTTAGCATGACACAGAAATATTTATGAACAAAACAACTCATGATATAGTAATTATCTGGATGATGAAAGAATCACAAGAAAAAAATGGGGACTGGGTAAAAATTTAAAAATGTGGTAATTCTACTGCATATATCTCATATTCATAAATAAAAACAAAATCTGACATAAAAGGGTGTATGATAAAGCCTTTATAGCAACTTCTAAAAAGTGTTTTGTTTTAAATGTTTATCTTTCCTTTCTTGGAAATTACTAACTTTGAATGTGACAGCCAGATACTGCCACCCACCTTCCTACTGCTCAAGCCAACCTTAAACAACTATCTTTCTGGGAATTTTCCACCCCGATAGGAAAACTAAGCTAACGTCAATTCTACCACTCAAAAGGCTCTTATCTTTCTCAGCTCAATTCTCAATGCACCTAGGGGATTACTCATGCTTCCCACCCTCTTTTAACACAGAGAAGTTACTAAGCAAGGAGGAGGACAGATGTGCCCAACACAGCAGATCCTCATTCTGTTTTCCCTTAGGCTACATTTACCCAGGATATCTACTACATAGTCCTTTTAGTTTCACATTCCCTTATAGATGGCTCAAAGAGTTTACAATTATTCCAGTGGGTTTGGTGGGTAGTAGTCATTCTTCTTCTCATCTTTTTCTTTATTCTACTTTATGTCTCATTCTTTCTCCTCCCCCCTTTTTTTCTTTTGAGACAGGGTTTCCCTGTGTAACAGCCCTACCTGTCCTAGAACTCATTCTGTAAACCAGGGTGGCCTCAAATTCACAGAGATCTGCCTGCCTCTGCCTCCTGTGTGCTGAGATTAAAGACATGTACCACCGCTGCCTGGCTCTACTTTTCTTTCTTTAAAAGGATTAAAAGGGATTACTATTGCTGTGATGAAACACCATAACCAAATGCAACTTGGAGAGGAAAGGGTTTGTTTGGCTCACATTTCCACATTGTAGTCCACTACTGAAGGACATCTGGACAGAAACTCAAACAGGGTAGGAACCTGGAAACAGGAATTAATACAGAGACCATGAGGGGTGCTGCTTACTACTGTAGGCTTGCTCATCATGGCTTGCTCAGACTGCTTTCTTATAGCACCCAGGACCACCAGGGACAGCACCACCCACAATAGGCTGGGCCCTCCCATATCAATTGCTAATTAAGAAAATGCCTTACAGGCTTGCTTAAAGCCTACACTTATAGAGAAACCTTCTTAGTTGAGGCTCCCTTCTGTCTGATGACTCCAGCTGTGTCAACCTCTCTTAAAACCAGCCAGCACAAAGGGCATATCAATGTTAGAATGATTCTTACTTTTTTTCTCATGGTCATATGAGTGGCTGTGGTCCAACAAGATGACTTAGTAGGTAAGGGAGCTTGCTGCCAAGCCTGACATGTTCTATATCTGGTACCAACATAGTAGAAGAAGAAAATGACTCCCACAGAATGTCTTCTGGCCTCCATTTGTATATTGTGGCATGTGTGCCCATGCACAGAAAAAATACAATAATAATGATATAAAACAATAAAAAAGAAGATAAGCTGCGTTGTTCCTGTTGCATCTAATAGATATCTGTCACTGTGGGATAGAATGAGTAGATCAAGGTGAGTCAGCAGCACTCACAAAGGACAGCACACATAGGAAGTCATCTTCCATCAGGAGTGTGTGTAGTTAGGACTGTGGTAATATAGCAGATCTGCTGGTTGGAGTAGTCAGAGTTCTGTTGAAAATAAAGAGCTTACACAAAATTCAAATCTGTCTAACCCCAATGTCTGTCAGTGGTAAAGAATGTCAGAGCCCAGAGCTGGGCTAGTTTAACCCCAAGTTGTTTATAGGTCTCAATACTTTCTGCATTTAAACTCATAATTCAATTGAGGGCTCAGGGCTAAGGCTCTCTGCTTTAACCCCTCAAACAGTTCTTGTTTCTGACAAATCACCAATAGAAATAGCCTGCTCCACTCAGATGTTATCACTTCTAAAGTGAATGCTACATTATTCTTCAAGCTCAGAAGGGCAAGCATGTTATAAACACAGAGGTCCCAGAATAAGAGGTACTTGAAAGACTCAGTTTAGCCAGCCACCTCTGTATGAGGGTCCTTCAAATGCACCACTGCTTGGTGCATTAGAACAGTCATTGTCCTAGCATCTCCAGAGACAAAGAGCTCAACACTTAGCACCAATGGAAAGGGTTTTAGAATAGTATTGTATAGTGGGGACACATACAAATACCTTCATGTAGGTTAGATTTGTTAAGTTTATGCCATCTCTGAACTAAAGAAGCCAATAGTCTTCTGTGGTTATTTGGACCATTAATATTCTTGGAGCTTGTTTTCCTAGACACATTGGAATTCTACCTAAGGTTAGGTGTAACCAATGAAATGTCAGAAAATGTGTTCCATCCAAGGGGCCCTTTCAGGAAAGTATCTGCTTTGTTTCAGTATTTACTCTTGGGCCTGTTCATTGGCACTGTCTCAGAGAGTCCTACTACTCACCCAGTCCTAAAAGAAGAGCTGGGAGATGGGCACACAGCTAGCTCAATGGTAAAGCACTTGTCTCACATGTACATGGACCTGTTTTCAATCCCCAGCACTGGGGTATCAGCTAGGACATGAAGTGAGCCATCTTGTGTATGTGGGGAAGCATATTCCAGGAAGAAACAGCAGCTGGCACTAGGTGTTGAAATGGTGGCAGAGTTAGAGAGAGGGCAGGAGGAGACAGATTAAAGAGCTGTGGGGGTGGGACAGTGCAGACACACAATGTTAAAATTTCTCTGAGACAAGCAATCCAAAGGAGGACTTCAAATACAGGGCTCACAGGATCTGCCTTATGTTTAGTTCAGCATGGCTCCACTGGCTGTACTGAGAACAAACTTGGAAAAGTCAGAGGCTGCACAGGGGCATCTATCAGGATATGAAAGAAGTCCAGGCAGGAGATGACAGTGGCGGCATCAGGCTGGGAGAAACTGAGGCAATGAGGGGTAGCTGGTTCTGAAAACTCTTTTGAAAGTACAGGGTATGTGTGCTGTGTCCATGTGAATGGAGACAGACTTCAACTTGGTGAGTAAGTGTTGGGCAAATCTGCAGCATCGGACAGTGGCTGGGTCGCTGGGACGTCCTCAATGCCGGTCACACGACACGACGACACGACGGCAGGCGGGTCCCCATACATGAGAAGGTCCAGGGTTCCAAAGGCTGGAAACTTGACAGCAGGCCCCAGAAGACACGTGGAGTCCATGGGTTTAAAAGTTTAATGTTCATGGCATGGTAGTTGGGTCTGGATGTGTACGCCCCCCAGTAAAAGTCCGGGGGAGCTGGCTTAAATAGGGAGGGGGAAAGAGGAGGAACTGGGAAGGAATAACTTAATTTAGTTATGCCCCCCCCCTTTAGGTAACTCATGAATGTAGCCACGCCCTCTACCTGTAGTTGTAGATGGTGACACAAAACCTCTCTGGGAGGAGATACTGAGCCAAACATGTCTGTAAGGTGCAGGTTAAAGAGAGATGTGGACCACATGGAGGAGTCTGGAATCCGGGGGCATGGGGAGATATATGCCGTCCCTCACTGGCCATGTCCCTCACAGGCCATGGTCCTTTTGGGTCTCCGGCTATCTCAAACCCAGTGCTCTACTGGGGAGACCAAACCATCTCTTCACGGCCCTACAAGTAAGATGATGGCATTACTATTAACTAAAACATATTTGGAACTAGAAAGCACCATGCAGAAAGCAAAAGGAGCCCTGAGCTGCTGATAGTGGGCATCTGTTCCAGGGGAAACTAGATAGAGCTGGTTTCCTCCCAAGTGTTTCAGGGAGCGAATGGATCAGACTGCTAATGAGCAGAGAGGCTGTGAAATGCCAATGTCCACAGTGAAAAAGACTCTAGTCTTTGCCAAACCCACTCAAACCCACAGAAAAAATACAGGAAGTGGGGTGAGACTTACGGGGCTAGGGTAGGGCTGGGAGTAAGGCTAGGGTGGAAGAAGAGGCAAGTGGCCAACACTTGTTCCATGGAGGTGTGAGAAAGCTGCTTTCAAAGTAAATGTGTTACTAGGAAACAGACTTGAATCCTAAATCTTGTTTCAAATACAAAAGTAAATTACTTTATTAAATTTAAACTAAAAAATTTTAAAGCATTATAAATGGTTTGTTCTGGATGTGGTTTTACTTCTGAAATTACATTTGTTTTGTTTTAATTGAAAATTTCCAGTGTAGGCCACATAGTTTTCAAGCTAAATAGTTTGCAGGCTGGCATGCTTTCAAGAATCTCTGAAGAACATTCATTTAGAAAAATAAAAACCCTCCCTGGCTCACCCTGCAAATCCAGCATCCCTCCTCCTCCTCCAGACTTAGTCCCATTGACAACTCTCTTCACTGACCTTACTACAAAGTCCACAAGATCAGACAAGACAGTACTTCATTCCATCACTGTGAGGAATACAGAGCTATCTGCTTTTCTTTTGCTTGCTTGGGGAAAACCAGAGACATCTGAGGTTGCATTCAGTGGGTAAGGCTTCAAAAACAGATACACTCACCCACAGTTTGTAAGATCCACTAAAACAAAAATGGAAATGCTCTCCTTTATTCAACTCAGCCACTCTGATATGGATAGGAGCGCAGCCTACTGATAAACTCACACATATATAAATATGTAATCCATGATCAGCACTGGGACAGCGACAGGTGAGAGACAGCCCAGTCACAATCACCGAACAGAGACAGTCAATCCAACTACAGCATATCTAGATAGTGGAATAACATGCACACATGAAAGATACAAAGGCACTACATTTATACTGCCATTAGCTAACCATTAGGCCCCAGTGACCCCCTAATTTTAGAAAAATATGAATACTCTATGCATTCAAAACAAAAAAAGTTAAATTTAACCAAATGCTAAAATGACACATTTCCCAGAACCTTTAGTTATTACAGAAAACAAGAAAGTAATAGGCTAGTGGGGTTGAGGCTGAGACCATTTGGATAGGTGACAGAGATGGT